>NC_059136.1:49983723-50341756 GCF_020740605.2 Lemur catta
CAGTAAAATAATGTTGTTTTACTGTAGATTTTAAAAATATATATATTTATATATTATTTATTGTGCTTAATGTGTCATCCCTATGCAATGGTAGAATAAAAATGATTACAAATTCAAAAGTCTCATGTATGTACATATTTCATATAATGATCATAACATTTTTCATTTCTCTGGTCCATGATTTTTTTCCCTGAAGTCAGCTAAAGCCTTCATTTGGAGGCTTGTGAGAAGACTTGAATAATTGGTATTGTCTTGGTTATAGAGACCATGGCTAAGCTATGAGGGCCTTATTCCCTATGGTCTCAGGAATTTGTATCCTAGAGCAGTGTTTTTCATGAGAGTGCAATTGGCATTTGGAGAATAGGAATTCTTTATTGCCCATAAATTAAAAGATATTTAATATCTCTGGTTCCTGGGTAGTACTTGTCAATAACATTCTCCAATCATGTGACAGGTAAAAATACGCCCCCCACACCACCATGACAACATTTCCAAATGTCTCTTAAAATAGCAGTTATAACACTGATTGAGAACCTCTGACTTACAAGTAAAGGGGGAAAAAAACACATAAATAATTATAAAGAAAAAGTTGGCGAGTGGGAAGAAATAGGAACTTCATGTTGATCAGCTACAGGGTTACTGCATCCTCTACAAATACATATACACATTGATAACAAAGCCCAGCAGCTCAAGGAGGGGGCATTTTAGAAACTTCCAGATGGTGGTGGGAGAAGCCAGCCCAGGAACGAGTGTGCTAACACTTTGCTATTTATGTTAGTGAAAAGCTGCAAGCTCCAGGAGATGCTCCATACTTTGCCACTTGCAACATGGGGCAGGTGTGATTTTATGGAAATAACAGCAGATTACAGACAAAAAAAACTAAAATAGATATAAGTAGCCCCTTACACTGCCACTTATGGAGATACAGAGATGAGAGGCTGGAGAGGCCTGATAAACCAGTTATAACATAAGGGCAAAGGAAAAGGGCCTAAGTGAGGAGAAACTTAGAGATCAAAACCAAATGGCCTCCAGCCATTCATGCCCATGAATACTCCAGTAGCCATTAGTCTAGGAAGACCGCCTACTAACCAGTGATTCAATTACACCAGTTAGACTAGACAGGAGAACTTTATCTCTTTGGGGCACACCCTGCCCATTTGGAGAAAGGAATAAAGGATGCCAAAAACCTGAGAGATTGAGCATTTTTACCCAAAAAGATTATGCATTACTTAAAAGGATTATTCAAATTATTAGTTTAAATTATATTTACTAAATTGTACTAAAAAGTAGGATTTACCTGATACCTAGTGTGAAGGAATTTATAAGAAATGGCTAATCAAAATGAAAGTTAATTACACTTTCTTTGCATATCTAAAAATAGGTATAAATTCATATATTCACATTTCTCTTTGTGTGTGTGTGTGTGTGTGTGTTTCTATATAATGTATATTTAGATGCAGGAAATGTTTTGATGAAAATTTGGAAAGCAAACCATAAAAGTCATATATTTCTATCTTTAATTCCTGAACAACATAAACATTATAAATCCTGTGCTTAAGTTGTCAAAATATATAAATATATATTTCTTAGAATAACAGTTTTCAAAGTGTGCCTATGGGGTTTGATGAGACCCTTTCAGTGGTCCTTGATGTTAAAAGAAATAGTTTTTTTTTTTAATTTCAAGAAACTGTTTTTTTTTTTTACTCTCTACATTTGCATTGATGGTAAAAAAGCAATGGTGGGTAAAACTGCTTGTGTTTTAACACACATCAAAGCAGTGGCATCAAATTATACTAGTTGTCATTATGTTCTTCACACACTTTCAGGGGTAAAAATCAGTTTCACTTAACAATTTCCTTGATGAAAAATAATAGAAAATTATTAACATTGTTAGAATATTATTAATTTTATCAAATTTCATGAAAGGCTACATGTCTATTTATTGTTTTATTTGACTAAGTGGGAAGTACACTGCAGGCCTTCTGCAGCAATCTCAGTACCATGGTTATCCCAAGAAAAAGCACTTGCCTGACTGTTTTGAGTTTCAAGATGAGCTACCCACTGTTTCTGTGGATCACCATTTTTACTTGGAAAAAAATGGCTCAGAGACAAACTATGGTTATTCAGAGATTTATAATAATTTCTTAAAAATGAATGGAGCCTATCACTCTTAAGGAAGGCTGACAGTATTTGTTGCCAATGATAAAATTTGAGCTTCTCAATGAAAATTAGAATTATGGAAACTCGTTTCTACCATCATAAGCTTGATAACTTCCCAATATTTAAAAATTTGTCTGATTACATTGGTGGTAATATTAACAAAAGCAATTTTTGTTGTTGTTCAATAAAATGTATCACCCTTCAGGAAAATCTGCATAACTAAGAAACCACCATTTTCCAACTGACCAATGCATGGTATACTAAAGTCATGTATAGATCAAAAAATAATAATTCCAAGGACAAGATAGATCTATGGATTTTAATGTAAAATGGATTTTAAAGTAAAGAGTATAAAAAAGTCATTGATGTAGTTTCATACTCCATGTTGCAACTAACCCATCAAGTTCTAGTGTAGTGTGAAAGAAGAATTTACACAATTCTATGCCAAAGCTATTAAAATACCCCTCTCTTTTTTAACTATATATCTTTGTGACACTAAGTTTATTCATAAACTTTAACATCAAATATCAACCAAAATATCAAATGACAACAATTTGAATGCAGAAGCAGATATTAAGCCAAATATAAAAAGGATATGAAAAATAGTAAAACGATTCCACTCTTCTCACTAATTTGAGGGGAGCAAAATATATTTATTTTCAAAAACTGTGTTATTCTTGTTAACATGTATTTGGTTTATTACTATTATTTTTAAATGATTTAAGAAATAAATATTTAAAATTTTTTCCATTTTAATTATTAATATGGTTAATATCAAGATTTAACCCCCATAAACAAAAACTGTTTGGGTCCTTCATGATTTTTAAGAGTATAAAGGGGTCCCAACTCTGCTGCCTTCTATCACAGCCATAACTTAAGAACTGGAAGCCATGAAAACAAATTTTTTAATAGAGTACATCATCCAGTCCTTACAATATAAGCCAGTGATCTCCGTCAGTGTATTGGAGAGATGCTCACTTTGTGAGTCTTCTTGGTAAGGGACAAACTCCTACTTTCAAATGGGAGGTGAAAGTAGATCACTTCACAAGCAAACAGGGCTCCAGCTGTAGGCAGTGTTTGTTCCTGCTGATATTGGGAGAAGTCACATGCTCCTCTATCACAGTCTTATCCAAGCATCTGTATGTTCTAATACATCCAAACCTGCTTTTCATTTTACATTTAGTCATTTAATAAATATTTTACAAAGAGCTACACTGCCAACTATTAACACATTGTTAACAGAATTAAAGTAAAGCAAGCCAAAAGTTAAAACATTTTCGAATGTGAAGTCTTTTTTTATTTACTTACGCTGAAAAAATTCTTGATACTTAAAACCAGTTATTAAGCCATATCAAGAGGAAATGTAATTCTAGTATACTTACGGCTTAATTTCTTTTAAATCAAATTAAAAGACTTGCTCTGTACATACATATAAGCACATATTCATAAAATACATGCTATCCTCAAAACATCCATTTGTTTAGTCCAGTTATTATCTGCTCTTGATTTTTCACAAGCTTCTACTATCAAAAGTAAAACATGTGTGACTTAAAGTCATTGTAACATTGTAAATATTGAACCTATTACTAAGTTGATAATTTCCTAAATTCATTTTGCAGCCTATTTATTTTATTTCCATTTTTTACAAATTATTTAATTTGTGCTTGGTTCCATTTTTAAAAACTATAAGTATAAAACAATATTTCCTGCTGTTGCCATGAAAATAAAACATTCCCAATTACTAAAATGGATAAATCTGACCTTATAGAAATCAAACAAAAACCACAGGCCTATGACAAATTTACTATAATTTGACTTCCCTCTGGATTCCCATTTGGTTTAGATTTCCGGGAAATCTGTTTGTGGGAGAACTGTGAGGCTGGGTCTGTAACTGAGATGTCAATCAGATGCAATGGTGTAAAGGAGAAGCCATATGGTTACTGCTATTCTTCATGTTACAAGAATGACAAATTTGTATATTCAGTTGCCACCAATATAATTACTCTATGTAGAGAAAATATATGCTGGAATACATGCGATTCTGGGCTCTTTTTTCAAATCAACAAGATTAGTGTGTACTGACTCCAAACCTATATATATATTTTTTTGTACTGAAGAAAAAGCTATAAGAAAAGTAGAACATACAGCTAAACATTAACTTAGAAGCTTAAACAGAATCGGGGCTTTCCCATTTTTGTGCAACATAGTTAACATATAAAATATTTATCCAAATTAATGTTGTTCTATGTGCTTAAAACTGAGATTAGAATGTATTCTATACAGTTTTACAGTCCAGTTAACAAACATATTTTGGCACAGATTTCAGCATAAGTGTCCTAAAAAGTTACTTCATATTTTTCTTTAATTAGATTATGTTTAAAATGCCATGATGATGCTATTTAAAAGAACTATATCACACAACTAAGAACCATTTTCTTTATATTGCCTTTGATTGCTCACTAGTCTTCTTGCATAGAGTAACACCAATGTGATCCACTGACCTGGTACTCATTATAAACTGCAATGTTAGTTTTTCATGTGTGTGTATATTGTGTATGTGTGTATTCATATGTGTGTATATATAATATACATGATATATATCATACATAATATTCATACTATATATGCATATACTAATAACCATCCCTGTGAAGATTGTAATAGTATATTTCCATAAATAGCTACTGATTGGTAAACTTTTCATTTCTGAGTTGATTTTAGGGAAACCAAGGAAAACAACATAGAAAATCTCATAACATGTATGAAGTGCAAAGATTACCTTTCTTCCAATTATAAGAGTAAAATTCAAGTTGACTGAGTTCCTGGATAATGAAGGAAAGTACTAACTAGAATAAGAGATAAGTCTAAATGCAATTTTACTTTTAGTATTAATGAATCACATATACTCAATGAGAAGCATTTTTCAATGGTTCCATATGACTCAACCTCTCTCTATCAACATAAGAAAATTCGATAGAGCTGGGTAGAAAGGATTTAATTGGAATTTTCAAATTCAATATTGGGTTCACTTAACAGCTCACAGAATGTGATGAGCAGAGCACTTGCCCTGCTCTTGCTCCACTGCTTCTGAATCATGTTTATAAAAGTTTAATTTCAATGTAATTATAGGAGTTAATCTGGTGAACAAAAAGTGCCTGATTCTACACATTTTCTTGATAATTCAGGAAAAAATTGACTTATGTCTTCTGCATATCATAATGGCATCCTGAAAATCATTTAATGATCCATCCAATCATATATCTCATTTTTGATGGCTAGAATTAAAAATCAAATTATTAAAATGTGAAATCACAGCCAATATGTTGGTCATTGCCTCTAAAGTTAGCCATCTCTTAATTATTTGGAGCATATAATCTAAATGTTCTGTTTTTAAAATTACTTGTAAAGAAGAGAGGGTAATATCTAATACTAATAGTGATTTCTTATGATTGTATTATTTTCATATTAATGCCCTCCATGGAATAAAGGCTTTGAGTCAAACAAATGTGTTCAAAATTATATCTACTATCTATGACACTTGGAAAATTATTTTAACATTCTGATCCTGGTTTCTCATATGTAAAACAATAATAAAAATATTACCCTCTTTATAAGTTTATGTGAAATATAAGTGAAATACGAAAATATTTGTAAAGTTCTTGATGTGGCACCTATCACCTAGTACATATTCAGTAAGGCAGGGGTGCAAAAACCACTCATGAAACATAATAATAACAAAAGCAACAAGAATAATGGCACTTCACTAAGCATTTTACCCGGATTATGACATTTTTTTTTTTTGAGAGAGAGTCTCACTCTGTTGCCCAGGCTAGAGTGCCGTAGCGTCAGCCTATCTCACAGCAACCTCAAACTTCTGGGCTCAAGCGATCCTTCTGCCTCAGCCTCCTGAGTAGTTGGGACTACAGGCATGCGCCACCATGCCCAGCTAATTTTTTCTATATATTTTTAGTTGTCTGGCTTATTTCTTTCTATTTTTAGTAGAGACAGGGTCTCGCTCTTGCTCAGGCTGGTCTTGAACTCCTGACCTTGAGCGATCCTCCCACCTCGGCCTCCCAGAGTGCTAGGATTACAGGCATGAGCCACCACACCCGGTTTGGATTATGGCATTTAATTTTAAAACAATGACATAAAGTACTATTGTTATCCCTATTTTATAGATGAGAAAGATAAGACTTAGACGGCTTACGAAACTTGTTAATGTCACATATCCAATAAAAGGAAGAACTGGGACTGAATAAGTAAAAGTAGCAGCTATTATTATCATATTACTATCCTCACCATCACCGTCATCAACCCATCGTGCTATCTCTGTAGCAGACTAGACTATAAAAATGAGTTCTTGGGTACTTCCAAAGATAATTGTCTCCCTTTGGAAGGAATCCAGAACAAGCCCACATTAAGCTAAATTCTGCATTAGAGTGGGCTGTCGTACAGTTGGAAAGATTTATTCCAAGCACCTAGAAGGCACATGAGAGATGAACAGATAGAATTTGTCAGATTTTCTATTACCTTTAAACATATCCCAATGCAATGAAAGGGAAGAAGATAAAGCCATTTTTTCCATACACAAAGGCATTTTTAAACACCACTACAATTGGGTCATCAGGTTGTCAGTCCCTTAGGAATCAGATACAGAACCAAAGATACACATAATTCACATGAAATTTGGTCTGCATTGTTAATGAATGACAAATATTAAATGGATTTTGTGTAAATGTATGAGGCTACAGTAAGGGAGTTGAAAATGAAAATGTAGAGTTTACTTAAGTTGAATTCTGTAAAGCTCTTTATTCAAAGTCATTCATTCATTATATTTCCCCTATCTAATTATCAAAAATAAATGTCAAGTTATGGTATTTGGGATATAAATTAATAATGAATGTACATTTTCCTAAAAAAATTCAATTACATGATCATATCTGTAAAATTGTTTTACAACATTCATATAAAAGATGAACATGAACGATTTCACAGAAATATCAAGATATTTTATTCAAATGAAACCCATATAAAAATATATTTTATTATTATTAATATTCCCATTATTTTTTCAAAAACACAAATGAAAGCTTCCATATTTTTAATAATAGGATTGTCTAATGTGCTTCAAATGACTTTACTTTTGTTTTTATAATTGTTATCAGTAGAATCATTTAAAGTACACCATGATTTTTCCTTTGATCCAAATTTTAAATGTGACTATTAAAGAATATGTGCTGTTCATTAATAAATTTAGAAATATTCATAAAAATTGAAAGAATTAAAAACACTAGTTGTCACTAGAGATTCAATATTCAAATCAATATTGGATAAAACTGATAGATAAAGGTGGGAACTAGTAAAATATTTCATAACAAGAGTCTTCATGGAAAATCACTCAAATATAACATCTGATGACTAGGGAATATACCCAAAGCCATTAGATTGTCGAGTTTTCACACTGCAGTACTGAGCAAACTCCCACATGACAATCACATTCCTCCCATGCTATGTAGGAATTAAACGGAAAGCAAGACCTCACCACCTCCAACCACTTATCAGTTGTTCTTTCACTTCTTGATATACCTCTGGGTCTATCTCAGGTCAGGATCATGGAACAAGAAAAGTATCCTTTGAATGGACATATTTCTCTTCTTATTCATCATATGCTTTTCATGTGCTTTCTGACTCTAACCTGGGCAATTAAGGAAAGAGTAAATAGATATAAGGGAATGAAACAGGAAACAGGTGGGGGTTTTTATTACTCCAAAGACTATTTTGAAATGGGCCATTTATATTTATATACTCTCATTTGACTAGTCATCATCTCTCTAGTTATGACTGCCTTAATTAGTGTAAATTGTTATACTCACAATTGAAAAATTTAGACTTTTATTAATCGAGATAGAATCTGGAGTTAGAAAGGACCCTGTTTCAATCCCTTCATACACCCCTTCACACATTCACCATGTAAGTTGAAAAGTTACTTAGTGCCCGCCAAAGTCCAAGTTGAAATATGTAACTAAGGATTACAATGCTTACTTTATAAGATCACTATGAGAATGTAGATGCATAGCAAAGGGCCTGATACTTAAAGGGTGGGTTATTATTACCTCTATAGGGCACCACTCATCACAACTGAGGTGCAGGGGCTTGGTGGCAGTGGAGGACACCTACAAGCCTCAGTCGCCTTTTGCTCTGGTTATCTGTCCAAGATCTCCCTCCTCACCTAAGGGTGTCATTTGCCTCTGAAAGTTTTCCTCCTTCCTCACCATAATCTGTAAAGCTAGCATGGATCCTTATTGCTAATCACAGAACAAATAAAGCTTAATAAAACTATAACATTGTGTCTTTTCAATACCCACATAATCTATAATTTAAATATTGGAGGAGTTTTTTCCCTCTGTGTAATAAAAAGGCCTGTTACCTCAAAAAAATAACAAAGTACCTAAACAGAATGATGAACTATGTACTAGGATGATGTTAGCATCTCTGTAGTTTCTGTATGGAAGCGTTCTTTATGAAGACAAAAGTTAATCAAATGGATAGCTGTCAAAAGAATAATAACCTTTAAATATTATACTTTTTTTGAAAGGATTCATTGAAGTTGCCTTTTTATCCTCACAGGATAACTGTCAGGTTCAAAGGAACAGGGATCTTGTCTGTTTTCTTCACTGATGTATCTTGAGCAACTAGAATAGTGCCTGGTACATAGTGAATGCTCAGTACACATTTGTTAAAAGATCAGGAAAAATACCTCATCAAACTCCTGTCTTTTAGAAACGTGCACAAAAAATCAATAAATAAAATAAAAGCAAAAGCACTTAAATTTATTTAAAAAATTTTAAATGACATTAATGATATTTTTCAAGCATTTTTTAATGAATGAAGCCTTTTTGACATTTAGTCCTGGGTTTGAATTTTGACTGTGTAACCTTAAGTAAATCAACTAATTTCTCTGTGCCTCAATTTCCCCTTCTGTTAATGGGTATATTACTAATATTAATACTACCTCAGAGTATTGATTAAGATTATATAAGGTACTGCACGAGCCTACAAAATTTCCTGGCATAAAGCACAATGGAAGTATTAAAACTTGAAATTTTTCAGAAGAAGGCTTAGAGATCCAAGAAATAAATGACATCTAGAGGTCCCACAATTAGTTGGCAAAGCCAGAACTAAACAGCCACATTTCTGTACAACCTCTGAAAAAGCTCCCACTACTGCATCAAGCTCATCTCTTTATGTATACTTTCTAAACAGCAAAGATGAGTGGGGTTCACTCTCTCTAGCAAAGACTTTTAAGAAATGCAGTATTCTGAGATGCTTGCTGGAAATAATGAGAAAACGTTGAACCATGCCAACCAAAGCAGCTCATGTAACTACTCTAACCAGTGCCTACCCCACTTATCCAGTTGGAAATTTTGCTCTTGAACATTTGAGAAGACAGATTGAGGGAAACCGGAATCGAATGAAATAATTCTTGAAGCGTCTTCAGGATGAATATGATCATCAGTGTCACTGAGCGCCTCACTTCCTCCCCGCGTCTCACCTCCCTTCCTCGGTTCCTGCCACTCCTCTCTGCTGTGCTGGGAACCGCTAGGCGGGTGGCTTCCATCGGGAGCGCGCGGGCGCGGGCGGGGGCGGGCACGCTCATCCTGAGCGGAGGAGCCAGGAGTCTGGGGACAAGTGGAGGCAAGGCGAGCCTGCGAGGCTGGGCAAAGAGCTCAGCTGTGAGCACAGTTTCCATCCTGGACCCATAAAGTTAGACCTTACGTGTAGATCAGGTGGATCAAAGGAGGCTACCTTAGCAGCTGCGCGCGCGCGGCCCAGATGTGCCAGGAGCTGCAGGTGAGTCACTTGCCTTTCCCTCCCACCCCCATCCCCTCGCCCTGTGTCCAACAGGTTGGCCCGAGAGCGCAGCTCCAAGGGATCTCACCTGGGCACCGGCACTCGGCTTCTCCCTTAACCGAGGCATCATTACTATTTAAACTCCTGCCCCAACCCACGCGTGTTCCATTCTTTGTTTTTTGCCTGCTCTTCTAAGATGAGAGTTCCACTGTGCCCAGAGCACTTGCTCTCGGGGAAACTTGTAGGGACCGAAATGGCTAAAAAGGAAGGGTGCAAAGTGCCTCAACACGCGGTGGATACCCAACAGGGTGGGAGCTATCAATGACGATCCCTCCCTGGTTCTTAGTGACTCACTGGGACTCTGTTTAAAACTCATCATTAATTATCCTTATTTCTCAGCCCGGAGGTCAAAACCTAAGGAAGGAGGGAGAAGAAAATGGAGGGTGAGTGACAATCAGACTAGAATTAGAGTGAACTGGGAGAAAATGGTGCGGCCCGTCGCCCAGAGCACCCTGCCCCACGTGCTCATACCCCCGCGAACACCCCGGGGAGGCCGATGAAGTCGCGGTAAAAGAAGAGGGAGGAAGATAAATTGTCAAGTTGGAAGGGACTCAGACCGGGTTACCTTTTCCTCTGCTTTCTGAACTTTTTGTTTTGGTCTGTGAGTCTCGCCAGCCCCCTTGCTTGCATTCCGCTGAGAGTCGTCTTCTGCCCTTCCTCCTCCTCCACTCTAGATCTCCCTCCTCCCTCCCTTCCCCAGCCCTCCACCCACCAATTAAGGAGGCATTCAATCTATGCATCTCCTGGCTGGGGCTCTCAATTACAAAGTTGGGAGAAGGGTGTGCTCGTTTAGGAAGGACCCGGACGACCGGCAGCCTGCACTGGGTCTGTCTTGGCTCGGACTACACCTGACCATCTCCCTTGGCGCCACCCCCCGTCACTTCCCAGTCTCCTCGCTCTGCCACTTGTGCGCCGCTACCGCGCACTCTCAGCGCCCTAGCGGCAGGAGGAGGAACAAGCACTGGGGGTGGAGAAAGTAGGGGTGCGCCAGAGGGAGGCACCCCCTCGGGAGCCCGGGAAACCCCGGCTGGCGCCAGAGGACGTGCCACCGCGCTCGCGGACCCGAGGCTTCCCGTGTGTCCCCAACTTTGTGGCGCCCTCAAGCAGCGGCGGCCAGGATGGACCTGCCTCTCTGCAGCCGGGCGCTATTGGACTCGCCGCTGGACAGCGGCTCCCTGGACTCCCTGGAATCCAGTGTCTTCTGTAGCGAGGGCGAAGGGGAGCCCCTGGCTCTCGGGGACTGTTTCACTGTCAACGTGGGCGGCAGCCGCTTCGTGCTCTCGCAGCAGGCGCTGTCCTGCTTCCCGCACACGCGCCTTGGCAAGCTGGCGGTGGTGGTGGCTTCCTACCGCCGCCCCGGAGCCCTGGCCGCCGCGCCCAGCCCTCTGGAGCTTTGCGATGATGCTAATCCGGTGGACAATGAGTACTTCTTCGACCGCAGCTCGCAGGCATTCCGCTATGTCCTGCACTACTACCGCACCGGCCGCCTGCACGTCATGGAGCAGCTGTGTGCCCTCTCCTTCCTGCAGGAGATCCAGTACTGGGGCATCGACGAACTCAGCATCGACTCCTGCTGCAGGGACAGGTACCCACGAGGCGCGCGGAGGCGGGGCGGGGAGGCGGGCGCGGTGGACAGAGAGACAGAGAGAGGCACAGGTAAAGACTTGAAGCTTTACACAAGCTTTGCTAAACCAAGGCCTACTGGTGGCCACTATAGGGCTGAAAGGTGGGTTGAGGGTAGGGGACTGGAAAGGGTCTAAGCCAACTTCGAGATGGAACTTTTTGAATTTTTTTGACCCCTTTTTCAAGTGAGTGTATACTAATTTAATGTATAAAGCAAGAAAAATCGGGCCTGCAATAAATATTTCTTGACTGATAAACGAATCAGAAAAGCTATGCTCCAAGAGATGCATGTGTAGGGACAAACGTTTTGGTGTGGGGCATTATCTTTTATCAAACCTAGAACACCAACTTTGAAAAACTTAGATGGAGAACTGCTTTAAATACAGAAGATAAAACGTTGGTCTCTTGACTGGATGATTGTGGGACTTTGCGAGTGACTTTGCTGTTATCTTGCTATTATCACCACCATTTCTTCATGAATACCTTTGCTTTACTCACAGAAAAGTTTCCTATGGCAAACATCTGTTCTTGTTACCAGAAAATGGGTAATAAACTGCATTAATCCAGAATAGCTCTGACACATATAAATCCTTTTGTATAAACTTCTACCAAGAAAGTATCATTTTTAACAATCATAATCCTAAGTGAGAAATTCTGAATACAGTGGGCAAGTGACAAGCTGAATAAAATATGAATAGATATTTTCTGTATGTTTATGGAAATAAAAAGTATGACCTGCCTGCCAAGTTTAACTATCTTCTACTGTATTTTTTAAAAGTTTGACTAATCACCAAGTTGTCTTCTCTAAAAGATACTTCAGAAGAAAGGAGCTGAGTGAAACTTTAGATTTTAAGAAGGACACAGAAGACCAGGAAAGTCAACATGAGAGTGAACAGGACTTCTCACAAGGACCTTGTCCCACTGTCCGCCAGAAGCTCTGGAATATCCTGGAGAAACCTGGGTCTTCCACAGCTGCCCGAATCTTTGGGGTCATCTCCATCATCTTCGTTGTGGTGTCCATTGTCAACATGGCTCTGATGTCAGCCGAGTTAAGCTGGCTGGACCTGCAGCTTCTGGAAATCCTGGAGTATGTGTGCATTAGCTGGTTCACCGGGGAGTTTGTCCTGCGCTTCCTGTGCGTGCGGGACAGGTGCCGCTTCCTGAGAAAGGTGCCAAACATCATAGACCTCCTTGCCATCTTGCCCTTCTACATCACTCTTCTGGTGGAAAGCCTGAGCGGGAGCCAGACCACACAGGAGCTGGAAAACGTGGGGCGCATAGTCCAAGTTTTGAGGCTGCTCAGAGCTCTGCGCATGCTCAAGCTGGGCAGACATTCCACAGGTACTCACATTTCGTCTATGCCTTTTAATTTTCATTGTGTGTAAGCATCAAATATGACCATGGTATAAGGGAAAGGACTTTGAATTGATATTCAAAATGACCGACTCCCATGCTTTACCCAACTGTGCCTTCTAAAGAGTGTTGGGAAGCAAAACCTTGAAGTTGTTATCACAAGTATAGAGGAGAAGATGCCTTTCACACACTTCCTCTCCGTAAGAGAAATGTTGAGAAACAATTTGACCATTTGTTAACCTCAATTTATTTAAACCCTGTACCCAGATGTACAAAAATTAAAGACACTCTGCCTCTACAAGGTTCTAGACAAAACATACACAAATGACATGTAGATACCCATAAATTATATATGATATATAGAGACATAAGCCAATTTCTCTTCTGTGCCCAAGATGTACTTGCCACATATGTTCCTTGGCAGAAGAGAAAGTGAGCCCTCCAGAGCCTTCTTTGGCCACCCAGAAAGGAAGATGTTCAGGCACTGGTGGCCTTTCTAAAAAATTTTGAAGAAGCAATGGGAAGTATTTTGCTTTAGAAGAAAGCAGAAAATACTAATGAAATGCTTTATGTAATATCTGAGAATTTTCTTGTCCCTAACCTGAGATGTATGAAAGAGAGAGAGGGTCATAGGAATTCCTTAGCTTTTTGTGTGTTATAGAACCTTTGAAAACCTAATGAATATTTTTTAGAAACATCTCCACACAACACACGCACATACATGCACACACACATAATATGTATGAAAATTATAGTCAATGTCAGTGGAATCATACAAACTGATTAAAGGCAATTCTTGCATCCCCAGGGTAGTGGTTCTCAGTAGTTGGCCCTGCAGTTGTTTGATGTTCTAGAGTACACTTGAGTTTCCTTATGACGGATCTCAGTGAAAAGAATCCCCACACAAGCTTGTTGAGATGCAGATTCTGAGCCTCTACACACAGAAAAATTGAGGTTGGATCTGTGAGCATACATTTTTAACAAGCAGACAAAGCGTGGTTCTTGGACCACACTTTGAGAAACATTGGAGTATGATGCCATATTAGTATAATGCATATTAATACAAATACATATTATTAATAGTACAAACAAGTCAGCTAGAGATTCCTAGTTCCAACTTTTTCCCCTAGATATGTGCCTGACTGGCCATCAAAAAGATGTTGATGGTAGTTGTCTCTTCCTATAAATGTAAATTAATCTCTCATATGTTTTTTTCCCCACATGTTTGGGGCAATTAGGACTTACCCTAATATAATTTTGGTGGTGTATTTTCCTAGCGAGTCTCACACACCAAGGATTTGATAATGGGGTTTCCAACAACTTTTATAAGTACCACTCTTTGTTTTCTGACACACATAATGGGATGCTTTCTTCGAGTATTTATAAACTCTTCACAAGATTCAATTTAAAAACACCCAGTAAAGACTACATTTTTCCCCAAAAGAAAGAAAAAGGAAAATAATAGTAATTTTCACAATGTCACCTCTGTGAAGGTTTTCTCAGTTCTAAAACTAGCATAAAGTATTAATGTAGCCTTAATTTATTAAAAAAATTAGGAATTGCATGAGTATTTGACAATTTACCTCAATATTACATTTAGTAAGATTATAAACATGGATGCCTTATTTCTTCATGTATTAATTATAAATAAAAATTGAATGGTTTCATAGAATAATGATTATTCAACCAGACAGCCTAGGTTTAAATCCTGGATCTGTAGCTTTGTACTAGATATGCTACCCCTCTGTGCCTCAAACTTCTCATCTGTAAAATGGCATAACAATAACATCTTTCTTATATTGATTTTTGAGGATTATCTGAATTGTAGCATGGTAGAAATGAGCCCACTTTGTGTTTCTTTACAAAATTGCTTAGAACATTTCATCTTTAAATGAAAACAGTTTTCCTAGACAAATACTAGGTTTCTCTTCATGTGTTGTCAAATTATTTAGAAATGTAATTCCATATAGACACATCAAAGCCAGTTTTCTAAAAAGGTATTATAAAGGTATTCTGAAATATATTATTTTGAAGCTAAACTTCAAAATAAATACTCATTACTCTTTAAAAATAGATGGTTAATAATTCAAGAATATCTCAAAATTTGAAGAGCAAAATTCAAAATAATGAGAGCATAAATAGTATGTTAATGCACTTTATTCACCAGTGAGTGAATAAAAGCAAAAAAGAAAAGATTCTAAGAGACACTGCTTTGGAACTCTGAGGCAATATCATTGTGACATCATGTTGATATGACTTCAAAATGTGGATAAACTTTAAGAAACATCTCTCTAGGATTAGGAAGGATATCAATCAAATCCTATTTCTATAATGGGCTCCTACTCCCCACGTCTAAGTCTCTTCATAGATGAGATTGGACTCCCTCGGGCCTGTCTGCCAGGGGCTCAATAAATCCTCAGAGCTAGCAATGAGAAGTCTACCAAGCCTTATAATGAGTGAATTCTCCAATGACTCCATTCCCCATACCTACTGCAGCGGAGGAATATTCTGTATTCAGGTCTATATTCTCATAGGAAATCAGAGATAGTATGTACTCAAAGAAGATAATTCCCTATAGCTCTGGTATTAAGGACTAGGAATTCAATGGATGTCTTGAGAATTCAAGGACCTCCTCCTGATACACCACTAAAAATATTCCCTGAGTATACTTGTGATGTCCTCATGTTGATTTTGTCCCCGATAGCTAACTTGCTTTTGCTGCTTCACCTCATTGCCGTGCTATACATCCTTTATTTCCTCTGGCTTTCAAGCAATGAGGCTCCTGAATGTATTAAACTTTATCAGGAGGGTGAGAGAAACAGACACATAAAATATAATTAAAAAACCCAAAAAACCTGGCATTAGAAAGGAGTGCTGAAATGATACATTGAGATCCAGGTCTGGCCAAGTGAGCCATCCACGTGCAACACTACAAAGGCCTCTTATTGTACAGACTAAAGTACAAAGTTCATATCATATACCCTCTGCCTGCCTTTTAGTCTTACCTCTAACCTTCATTTTTATAAATAGTGGGAGTTCGATAATTATATAGGTGAATGAATGAGTCTAATTGTATCTCTCTATGCTCTCATCCTGCCCCATCAACTAGACTGTGAGATTCCCAAAGACAGGGATTATGATTTAATAAGCCTTTGTATCCCCCAAACATTGCCCAGTCTGGGGACACATTAGGTATGCAGTGCATGTTTGTGGGTGGATGGCAAGGAGGGAGAGGGGAAGGGAGAAGAGAAGAGGGGTGCCAATGACTGACAGCAGTTGTTCTGTTGCAGGATTACGCTCACTTGGGATGACCATCACCCAGTGTTATGAAGAAGTCGGCTTGCTGCTCCTATTTCTATCTGTGGGAATTTCTATATTTTCAACTGTGGAATACTTTGCTGAGCAAAGCATTCCAGACACAACCTTCACAAGTGTCCCTTGTGCATGGTGGTGGGCCACAACATCTATGACTACTGTAGGCTATGGGGACATTAGACCAGATACCACCACAGGCAAAATTGTGGCCTTCATGTGTATATTATCCGGAATCCTTGTATTGGCCTTGCCTATTGCTATTATTAACGATCGCTTCTCTGCTTGCTACTTCACCTTGAAACTCAAGGAGGCAGCTGTTAGACAGCGTGAAGCTCTAAAGAAGCTTACCAAGAATATAGCCACTGACTCATATATCAGCGTTAACTTGAGAGATGTCTATGCCCGTAGTATCATGGAGATGCTTCGATTAAAAGGCAGAGAAAGAGCAAGTACTAGGAGCAGCGGGGGAGATGATTTCTGGTTTTGAATTCATTTTCAATTTATTTGCAAAAGTTGTATACAATTAACTCAACTGATAAAGCCGTGATATGAATGTCTGTGTTCTTATGATTAATTTCTTTGGAGCACTACTCATCTTATTTTTTGCTGTTACATTGCTTGGTTTACTAGAATATTTCGCATCCCCTATAACTAGTGCACATCGTTTTGATACATTTGAATCTCAAGAATAGCTAATTGACACAGCCAAATACAACTGGACCAATATAAACATGTTTGAACTGTCAAATATTAAATAATATTGCAATACATACAACAAAGTTAGAGGTTTTATGTATCACTAATTCTAGAAGTTTTTGCGCCACTACTTTTTAAAAAAATGGAAGTTAAACTGCATATCCCAGAGACAAGATAAGTGAACATTTAAGAGCACACTGAACAACTTTGCTATTAATATATTTAAAGATGTTCTTCAAGTACATAAATTACTCCTTTCTCCATCAGTTAAAGCTGTTGAATATAACAATTAGCTTTGCAAGACAACCCTTATTTGATAGTCCGAGATTGTGTCCATATCTCCTTTCTGGTGCAAAGCACTGGTCACAAACGAACTCAGCTCTGTATCCCATCATTACTATTGGAGATGAGAATCCCAAAACTGTTCAGACTGCAGTAGATGAGTCTGCACAAAGACTTCTAGAACTGCACATCTTCATTCTCCCAGCTGAGTGTAATGTGGGGAGTATAAAGTAGCATATTTCTTAGTGCTTCACAAAAATCAGATGGTCATTAAAATGTCTCTTTATGGATGTATTGCTCAATTATGTCTTTAAAGTCACGAATATGTAGAAGTGAAGTAATGAACATCCTAAAGTTATACACTGAAATTATTAAATAATCTTATTTCATAAAATGAATGACATCACTAGATGAACTTGATCTTTTATTTGTTAACAAAAAAATATTATGGATAGCTTTCTGACTGTTGGGATAAATAGCAAATGTTCAAACTTTGCAGGCATTTTGACAGCATTTTGACATTCATGTTAATTATAAAATTCCTAGACATTCTGTTATATAATTAAAGCCAAAAGCTCTAAAGCTAAAAACTAGCCCATGAGTCCCAATATTTTAGTAAATGAGATTCAAAGAATAACAAGGAATGGATCACTTTAATACCTGCATTTTTAATGGATATAATAGAGCCCCCAAGAAAATTAGTTCTTGGGGGAGTAAAATCTTACCCTTTTATATATAAAACACAGGTATGCATGTAGTACATAAACCTATATTAATATACAATATATCTGCAGTATTAAAATTTCATGAGGTAAGACATTAGGAAAAAATGCCTAGAAGGATTTTTGCCATGAGTGGGTAGTGATAAGAAATAAACATTGAAAAATACTACTTTATGGTTATAACATATTTAACATATATAACATATAATATGGTTATAACATATTTCATCAAGTCTAATTACGGCATCCTATTACATTATGAACTACCAAGAAAGAAAGAAAGGTGCCAATCAATTGTCAGATACCATTGACTGTAAAATGCATCCAGACATTGGATACGTAAAAATTTAAAATATGCATCTTAAAATGAATGAAATATCACATGTACTACCTCTTGTTTTCTGGTATGCATGCTTAAGCTCTGAAAACATTTTCACTGATGGCATGAGTTTTAGATTGTGTACTGAAGTACTTTAATCCATTTGGCTTGTTTCCACTTCTCCTAAATATTATGAAATATTTAGGGGATATGAGTAATAATAAAATAAATATTTTTCCTTTTACACATATATATGGTGCAAGAGTATGGCACAAGGCCACTAGACCTAGGATAAATCCTATCTACGGTCCAAAGCAGAAGTAGAAGTTAGATAAAGAGGGCAAATTTACTCTGGCTTTTCTAGAATTTTCTTAAATAATGGTTACTCTGATCCAGAACTATGCTCTGTACTCATCATGTGTCATTTCATTTTATCCTCAGAATAGCTCTATTATATATTTACTTACACTCTCTTAAATAGATAGCTTAAATGTTTATTAATTCTATGAATATTTATTAAGGACTCTTCTGTGTGCTGAGCACTAGAGAGTCTTTGTTAATCAAGACCAAGTCTTGTTCTCTTATATTTAATATTCTATTCAAGGGTGTGAGAGGAAGACAAATGACAAAACTGAGACATTAAAGATGAAAACTTGCCTAAATTCACACAGTCTATAGGTGGCAGAGCCAGGACGGAATGCCAATCTTCCTGATCCTGAAAATGACACTCCTAAAAGTCGTATTACAGATTTCATTCTTCCCACACAACCTGTGCATAGCAGTTTATTTCATAGGCAGACAAGTCAACTTCTTGTGGATGGAGAGGTTTAATATGCCTTAAGTAAAATATCAGCTTATTTTCAGAAGTGGAATGGTGCTTTTAAGAAACAGTTGTGGTAACACATTACAGTCATTTTTAGACATGAAAAACATTATCTTTAGAATAATTAATAGTTGGAAAATAAAAAATGAAAAAACTATATGTGTTTTTTTTCCTATCATAGAGAATCTTAAACATGTTCTCCATAAATGTGCTATGTTAGCTGTATAAGTTTTGTCAAGATGTAGACATTTCAAAAGAAATTTTAAAATATCATTGTTTAGTCAACTGTGCTGTTATATAAAATATTAATGTATTTATCCAAGAAAGGTACATATAAACAAACCAAATTTAACTTAAGTAATAAATCCAGGTTGGATGTATGCTAATTTTTTATCACGTCATTTAAAAATACTAGATATTTTTTAGAGATCTAAAAAATGTTGCTATAAACAATATTTAATATGCTTAGAAATATAAAATGATGGAATTACTGTTTTTCTCTAAGCTATTCAGAGAATACTAACTAAAAACATTTGAATGCATGGAAGCAATGTTTGAGTACCCAAAAAAGCAATTTTAAGAAATTACTGAAGTATCCCTAATATGGGTTACATCATATTCATATTTTATTGGTTTTTTCCATATATATAAATAATTGTTTCATTTATCATTTTAATGAAATGTAGTATTAAGTATAATGTAGTTGCACAAAGGAATTAACTGACAGAAATCTCAGTTCTATGTTTCAACATAGAATTCTTACTTTCATTAAAATCCTTTGACTAGCTGTTGCAGAAAATATATATGTTTACCCAAGTTACCTAAGAAAAACATTATCATTGAGTAAGCTTACTACTCTGACAGATATTTCCAGTAATACATTTTGTTAACACAAAAAGCCTCCTCTATTGAAGTATTAGCCATTAATATCTCTGTCTTATCAATCTTTCAGTTCAGGTCCAAGAAAATACTGGTTGTCAAATGATGTGTTCCAATGCTTCACTTGGTAATTTTCCTTTGCAAAGCAATACCACCTCAAAACTCTCTCCAAGCCATACTGATATATGGAAGAAAAATGTCACATATGGAGAGCTTTACTCATATACCCTACAGTCAATTGCTTACATGGTATATCTTTAAGGGTAATGGGATAAGCTGGATACTTAACCATCCCATGTCCTCACTTTCCTTATATCATATTATATTATATTATATTATATTATTATATTAAGCACTCCCTTGCTCACACTCTCAACTCTATTGCCCCTCTCTTCCTTCCTGGTATTCACTTGGTAATACCCCAACCCTAATTAAATCCAATCCAATGCCTACCTTGTGCCTGCCTCTGTAAAGCAGATCATGCTTTACAAAAAAACCCATGATACATGCTGACTGTTCTCATTTTACATTCATGCCTACAACCCCAAATGGGTTCTTATTGATGCCAGGCAATCTCATCCTGCAGTTCCTAAGTCCATTCACTCTGTGAAGATAAATAGAAACCTCTAACACCTCCCTTTGATTCCGCTTTCACTCAGAAAATAGAATCAGAAGAGATATTTTTACAAGAGCCAGCACCCACATTTATCCACCTACCTCCATCTGTGCTGATTCACTCTGCCTTTCCTCCCATTACAGGAGTTGAACTGTCCATTCCACCATTTCTCTCCAACTCTAAGACATTGCTTCAGAAAGTCTTTCCCCTTTCCCTATTACACCATCACTTTTCCCATCCCTCTGGACATTGCTATTAACACACAAGCATGATTTAATTTTTTCTATCTTAAAAATATTTTTAGAAAAACAGGTCCCCCAAAAAACTTCTTCAATCTATTTTATCCTCTAGAAAGCACATAGTTCTCTACTTTATTTTTACAGCAAAATTCCTTCACAGCATTTTCCATACTCACTGTCTTCATTTCCATATTCACTGTTTCTTTTCCCATTCTTTCTTGAAAATCCGCTATGTCAGTCTCCCACTCCTCCTACATCTCCTGTAAAACTGTTTTTCTTAAGGTCAGCAATGACCCCATCATTGCTAAATATAGTCGTAAATGCTCAGACTTCATATTGCCGGATCCATCAACAGCATTTTACATGGGCAATTACAGACCTCTGCTTGAAACGCTTCCTTCACTTGACTTCCAGTCCTTCATGCCCTCTTATGTTCACCCCTACTTCCATGTTCAGCCATCTTTTCCAGTTGGGGTGGTCAATCAGAGCTTAATCCTCAGTTCTCCTCTACTCTCTTTTTATCTTCTCCCTTGATAAAATCATCTGGTTTTGTGGTTTAAATATCATTGATTTTTGGTCAACTTCCAAATTTCTATGTCCAGACTATAACTTTCCTCTCCCTTCCTGCATCTCCAGATTTGTGTATCTAAACTGCCTCTTCAACAGACATCTAACAAACAGCTCACAATTAGCATATCCAATATCAAAGTATTTATATTAAGCAGACGTTAAGAGGTGATTCTTATAATATTAATTATGTGCAAGACATTCATTGGGAAAAAAGTGACCTGTGAAGGTTAAAGAGAAGGAATCTAGAGAAGTTGGGAAGAATCATCAGACCATGATGCAGATCTGATGGCTGAGAAAAAGAAAGAGAAGAGTGGAAGACTGGGTAAGAAGAATCTCTGATTACAGTCTAGTTCTAAGAAATTTCAGCCAGGTTGATGGAGAGTTCTTGAGCAAAAGTAGCCTATTCAGAAATTCCACATATCTTAGAAACAGGAAGACAACCATGTCTCAGAGATATTGTGGGTTTGGTTCTACCCACTGCCATAAAGCAAATATCACAATAAAGCAAGACACACAATGTTTTTGTTTTCTATTGCATATAAAAGTTATGTTTACACTATACTATAATAGACTAAGTGTGCAATAGCATTGTATCTAAAAATCTAATGTACATAACTTAATTTAAAAATAGTTTATTCCAAAAAATACTAATGATTATCTGAGCCTTCAGCAAGTTCTAACTTGTTGTTGTTACTGGTGGAGGGTCTTATCTCAATGTTGATGATTGCTGACTGATCAGGTTGATGGTTCAAAGCTGTGATGATTTTGTAAAAGAAGGCAACAATGATGTTTGCCTCATTTATTGACTTTTCCTTTTATGATAGATTTCTCTGTAGCATGTGATGCTGTTTGATAGCATTTTACCTATAGTAGAGCTTCTGTCAAAATTGGAGTCAATCCTTTCAAACCCTGCAATTGATTTATCAACTAAGTTTATGTAATATACTAAATCCTTTGTTGTCATTTCAACAATATTCATAGCATCTTCACCAGAAGCAGATTTCATCTCAAGAAAGCAGTTTCTTTGCTCATCCATAAGAAGCAACTCCTCATCCATTATAATTTTATCATGGGATTGCAGCAACTCAATCACTTCTATAGGCCTCACTTCTAACTCCAGTTCTCTTGCTATTTCCACCATATTTGCAATTAATTCCTCCACTGAAGTCTTGAACCCCTCAAAGTCATCCATGACAGTTGGAATCAAATTCTTGCATGTTCCTATTAATGTTGATATTGTAACCCCTTCCTATAAATTACAAATGTTCTTTTTTTAATTTCAAAATATTAAGGGGGTACAAATGTTTTTGTTACATGGCTAGCTTTTATAATGCTTTAGTCAGGGCTGCTAGTGTGTGTCTATCAGCCAAATAGTGTCCATTGCTCCTATTAGATAGGTTTTCACCCCTCCCCTCTTCTCCCTCCCCCCTTCTTTTTTATTTATTTATTTGTTAATTGTTTTTTTTATTTCAGCAAAGTCTCAGGTTACAAAATCAATGTACAGAAATCAGTAACATTCCTATACACCAACAGTCAAATTGAGAACCAAATCAAAGACTCAATACCCTTCACAATAGCAACAAAGAAAATAAATTACCTAGGAATATATTTAAGGAGGTAAAAACCTCTACAGGGAAAACTACGCAACACTGAGGAGGGAAATAGCGGAAGACATAAAAAGGTGGAAAACCATACTATGCTCATGGGTCAGCAAAATCAACATTGTTAAAATGTCTGTGCTACCTAAAGTGATCTACAGATTCAGTGAAATCTCTATGAAAATGTCAACATCATTTTTTGCAGAACTAGAAAAAATAATTCTGCACTTCATTTGGAACCAGAAGAAGACCCTATATAGCAAAAGCAATCTTAAGCAAAAAGAACAAATTGGGAGGCATCAATTTATCTCCTCCCTTCTTGATTTCAAATGACCTTTACTTCTCTCTGTGCCCATGTGGGCCCATTGATTAGTTCCAAATTATTAGAGAGTTCATGTGGTAGTTCTTTTCCCATTCCAGAGATACTTTATTTAGGATACTGGTCTCCAGTTCCATCCAAATTGCTGCAAAAGCCATTAATTCATTACTTTTTATGGCTGAGTAGTATACCATGATATATATGTGTGTGTGTGTGTGTGTGTATATATATATATAGACACACACCCCCACATTTTGTTATTCCACTCGTGAATTGATGGGCACATAGGTTGATTCTACATCTTCACAACTGTGAATTGCACTGTAATAGACATTCAAGTGTAGGTGTCCTTTTGATAAAGTGACTTCTTTTCCTTTGCGTAGATACCCAGTAGTGTGAGGAATCTCCATACCATTTTCCATAGAGGTTGTACTAATTTACAGTCCCACCAATAGTGTATAAGTATTCCTTTCTCTCTGCATCTATGCCAGCATCTATTGTTTTGGGACTGTTTAGTAATAGCCATTCTGACAGGGATAAGGTGATAATCATTGTGGTTTTAATTTGCATTTCCGTGATGATTAATGATATTGAGCATATTTTTGTATGTTTCTTGGCCATTTGTTTATCTTCTTTTGAAAAACTTCTGTTCCTGTCTTTTGCCCACTTTTCAATGAGATGTTTTTTTTTTTTTTCTTGTTGATTTGTTTGAGTTCTTTGTGGATTCTGGATATTAGCCCTTTATTGGATGTATAGTTTTCAAATGTTTTCTCCCATTCTGTAGGTTGTCTGTTAACTCTGTTGATTATTTCCTTTGCTGTGCAGAAGCTTTTTAATTTAATCAAGTCTCATTTATTTATTTATTTGTTGTTGTTGTAATTGCCTTTGAGGTCTTAGTTATAAATTCTTTGCCTTGGCTGATGTCTTAGAAGAGTTTTTCCTACATTTTCTTCTAGAATTTTTATGGTTTCATGACTTACATTTAAGTCTTTTATTCATCTTGAATTAATTTTTCTATATTGTGAGAGATGGGGGTCCTGTTTCATTCTTCTGTATGTGGCTATCCAGTTTTCTTAGCACCATTTATTGAGTAGAGTTTCCTTTTCCCAGTGTGTGTTGTTTGCCTTGTTGAAGATCAGGTAGTTGTAGGTAGATGATTTTATACCTGGGTTCTCTGTTCTGTGCCATTGGTCTGTATGTCTCTACTTTTATACCAATACCATGATGTTTTGTTTATTATAACCTTGTAGTATAATTTGAAGTCTAGTAGTGTGAGGTCTCCAGATTTATTGTTTTTGCTTAGGATTGCTTTGGCTATTTGAGCTCTTTTTTCATTCCAGATGAGTATAGAATTATTTTTTCTATGCTCATATTTGTGAAATATGACATTGGTATTTTGATGGGGATTGCAGTGAATCTGTAAATCTCTTTGGGCAGAGTGGACATTTTAACAATGTTGATTCTACCAATCCGTGAGTATGAGATGTTTTTCCACATGAATGTTTTTAATAGTATCTAGAATGGTGAATCCTTTCCAGAAGGTTTTCAAATAACTTTGCTCAGGTCCATAAAAGGAATCACTATCTATGACAAGTATAGACTTATGAAATGTATTTCTTAAGTAATAAGAGTTGAAAGTCAAAATTACTCTTTGATTCATTGGCTGCAGAATGGATGTTGTGTTAACGGGCATGAAAACAACTTTTATCTCCTTGTACATCTCCATCAGAGTTCTTGAGTGACTTGTCAATAAGCAGTAATATTTTTAAAGGAATATCTTTTTTTTGTGAGCAGTAGGTCTCAATAGCAGGTTTAAAATATTCTGTAAACCACGCTGTAAATAGATGTGCTGTCATTCCAGCTTTGTTTTGTTTTTCGATTTATAAAGCCCAAACACAGTAGATTTAGCATAACTCTTAAGGGCCCTAGGATTTGGGAAATGGTTAGTGAATATTGGCTTCAACTTCAAGTCACCAGTTGCATTAGCCCCTAACAAGAGAGTCAGCTTGTCCTTTGAATCTTTGAAGCCAGACATTGAGTTTTCCTCTCTAGCTATGAAAGTTCTATGTGGCATCTTCGTCCAATATATGGCTGTTTCATGTATATTGAAAATCTGTTGTTGAGTGTGGCCACCTTCATGAATTATCTTAGCTAGGTTTTCCAGATAACTTGCTGCAGCTTCTAAGTCAGCACTTGCTGCTTCACCTTGCACTTTTATTTTATAGAGATGGCTTCTTTCCTTAAACCTTATTAACCAACCTCTGCTAGCTTCAAACTTTTCTTCTGCAGCTTCCTTACCTCTTTCAGCCTCAAAAAGAGTTAAGGCCTTGCTCTGGATTAGGCTTTGGTTTAAGGGAATGTTGTGGCTAGTTTGATCTTCTATCCAGATTATTCAAATTTTATCCATATCAGCCATAAAGCCATTTTACTTTCTTATAATTCATGAATTCACTGGAGTAGCACTTTTAATTTCCTTCAAGAACTTTTACTTTCTATTCACAGCTTGGCTGTTTGGCACAAGACGCCTCGCCTTCAACCTATCTTACCTTTCAATATGCCTTTCTCTATAAGCTTCATTATGTCTAGATTTTGATTTAAAGTGAGAGATATGTGACTATTCCTTTCACTTGAACACTTAGGAGCCCTTGTAGCATTATTAATTGACCTAATTTCAATATTGTTTTGTCTCAGGGAATAGGGAGGCCTGAGGAGAGAGAGAACAGCCAGTCAGTGGGGCAGTCAAAACACACATGACATTTATTAAGTTCTCTGTTTTCTATGGATACAATCTGTGGCACCCTAAAAAAACAATAGTGACATCAAAGATCACTTATCACAGATCACCATAATACTTAATAATAAAAAATTTTGAAACATTGCAAGAATTACCAAAAATGCAACAAAGAAATATGAAGTGAGCTCATGCTGTTGAAAAAAATGGCACTGATAGACTTTCTTGATTCGGGGTTGCTACAAACTCTCAATTTGTAAAAAATGTCATATCTGTGAATCATAATAAAGCAAAAAGTAATAAAATGAGGTATGCCTGTACATTAATATTCCAGAAAGGCAACAGCTCAGGCTGTCAGTCAATCATGCTACCCTCAGGAGGAGATCTGAGCAGTGCATTTTTATTGCCACCACAGTCAATCCATGGAGCAACACAGGTCTTCCTCTCCATGTAGGTTCAGGAGCAGCCCTCCTCCATCTATCACATGGCCTCTCTTTCTGAGGGGAAGCTTAGACAAAGTGCTTGGTGGGGTAAACCAGAGCCCTCATTGCTTTAGTTAGTCTCTGGACAGAAACTTGTGGCCATCTTCCGTCTCCTCCACTACCCACAGCACCCCATTAAAGCACATTATTTTCTCACTGTACCCTAGCCTCCTAAAAGAGTTATAAAGAAAATTCTAGCCTATTTATGTTAACCTCAGAGAAAAAATTTATATCCTAGAAAACACTTTTTATCATTATCATGTACTGAAGCACATCATAATTATTTATGCTGCACAGAATTGTCATTACCATGCTATTTACTTTTATTCTTGAACAAAGAAATGGCATGAATAAAATAATATTTCAGGATGAAATTCACCATGATCTAAATCCTGTTTTCTTTTTTTCTGAACTGGTAACATCTCACCCAGTATGACATTATTTTAATGTTAACTATTAACACCCCAATGACTGAAAAATATTTTATGTTTATGTATTAACTTCTGTAAAACCATTGAGATAAATACTTTTAGCTTTCAAAAACATGATGTAATTAAATAAATTAATTAATTAACTTTTGGATTTAATTTTCATGTTTCACAGTTTAGTGATAAGTTTTCCAATTATATAAAACCTTATTTCACCTTTTTTAGAATGCCTATAATCTAAGAGTTTTGGTAAATAAGAAAAGATAATGGTAGTGTGTATATTTTCTACATCGTTCTATGTTTAATACCCAAATTATTTCCAAAGAAATAATACTTGAAGCAAAGAAGATTTGACAAGTTAGGCACATACATGTATATACACACAGCATACACAGGAAAAGAGCAATAAAAACTTAGGGCAGCAAACGTGATTTTGAAATTATAAGAGGAAAAACATTCCTTTACATATATCAATAATCATCTCAATACTTCACACTGAATATGCAGATAAAATTTTAATCATCTACCTAAGTAAGACAATCAAATCTTCCTTAAAAAGTAATTTAAGTTTCTGTAAACCAGGACAATTTTTCTGAAACCCTGTCTTTATGCATGTCTTTGCTGTATGGTAAATGCTTTGTCTTAAGTGGTCTATAATTATTATTGTCAACTAATTCTAAATGGTACATGGGAATATAAAAGACAGTTACAGTTGCTATGGAAACTATGCTTTGTAGGAAATTTATTTCAATAGGCCTTGCTTCTGAAGTTAAAAAAAAAAAAAAGAAAACTTCACAAACAATAGTACCACCTTGACCATAAGCCATCAGAAAAAGAAAGCATCAATGAAAATACAAAAATGAAAACCATTCTTCTACCTTTAGCTGGATTTATAGCTTCTTTCCTCATGTGAGCATTTTTATTTATTATTTATTTATTTGTTTATTATTTAAATCTGTTTTTTCTTTAAGATTTCAACCAAGGAAAATAACTACTCCCTGAAAAAAACTCCATGCATAACAGTGGAATTTCTTTTTTAACTTTAAAGATAGAATATCTAACTTTGTATTATAATAATAATTTTAAGAAATGTACTATCAAAAGACATTTGACACATTCTTTTAATTTAGTACTCTTCTATACTCCCTTTTTAATGAAATATTATATACTATTTTCCACACAAACTAATGAAATATGCTAAAGAAATAATTTAAAGAAAACTGTATGTTTTATTTCAAAATCTACAATGCTTAGATAAATAGATATACTATCTCTCCACTTGGCATCCATCATATTATACTGTAAATAATTCTTCAGAGAACCTTCAGCAGATATGTTAATATCTGATAATACAATTAGCAGAGTCATCTTTCTCACATATTGCTGACATCTATTTTTTAAAACTGTTTTTCAGAGCACAGAGCAAGACTTTTTCATTTAATTTTATATGAAACTCTTTCAAAGACATTGCACATATTTAGAGAGAGGGTCCAGTTACCTGGTAAAATGAACAGGATAATATATATTCTAGAAAAAAACAAGTACTGTGGCATATTTGTCCAATCCACATTATAATTGGCAAGGACAGTACAATAACAGCTTTTTTCTTACCTTCTTTCAAATGCAAAGAAAAATTTTGTAGACCAAAGAATGTGTTATAAAATAAAACAATATTGGAGTCTATTAATAGTAATTTTTATAAAATAAATACTTTAGATCCATATATAATAAACATATTCCTGTGTGTTATCATTTTAATACCAAAACAAAGTCTCCATTATAACTAATTACATGGCTCTTACTCCAAGACTTAAAAACAACTTGAATTATTTCAGCATACAGGGTGTGTTATTTTTGAAACTGCTGGTCAAAAACCATTAATGGGTCATGAACTAAATTTATTCAGTGACCACTACTTTTGAAAAATGGAATTGATGGAATAAAATGGAATGAGTAGAATAGAATAGTATGAAATGGGGTGGGATGAGATGGGATAGGCTGGCAGAGCATAGCATGGCATAGAAGATATTAAAGTGCACCTCACAAGTCCTGTGCAAAAACCACATATACTGCAAAAAGCACTGCGGCAGTTTGTGAGAGTAGTAGGAAAGGGACATGTAGGGGACGTGCTCAAAACTCAAATTGGCTAGGAGAGGATTACTTGATCTTATTTCTTGATTGTGTAGTATGAGATTTTTACTGTCATTATAAATAGGGAGTTAATATTTCACAGTTCAACTTTATATCAACATAATTTACAGTGTGTTGTAAGGTAGGGCAAATAAATTTTACCTGTTACTGGCAGAATAAAGGATATCATTGGCATAATCGTCTTTTAGTTCATGATAATATTAATACTTTAACTGAATTGAAACAAATTACCCACGAAAAAATTGATTGCTTTATTATTCAAAAATTAATAATATGGGACTTCCAGGTTCCAGTTTGGTATGTAAGAAGCTTGTAAGTCACCACTCTGTCCCAACAACAAGTAAAAAAGCTGAACAGACTGAAAAATCAACAACACTTCTTTGTTTTTTCTTCCAAGGTTAAAATTTATTCAATGAACAAATTATAGTATACAATAATAATATTGCTTCACAGAACATTGTAGGTATCTTTATTCTTTGTCTGAGAGTACTTTCTCTCTCTCTCTCTTTTTAAATTTATTTAGGATATTATGGTTACATTTTGGTTACATGTAATGCTGTTTGCCCCACCCAAGCCAGGGCTACAAGCGTGTCCCTCCCCCATACAGTGCATTCCTCTTTCATTAGTTGTGGGTTTACCCCCCCCCACCCCCACCCCAACTGGCACCCAGTGAGTATTACTACCATGTGAACAACTTAGTGGTGGTCACCAATTTGATGGCGAGTATATGCGATGCATGTTTTTTCAATCCTTGTGATACCTCACTTCAAAGGATGGGCTCAATCTTAGATACGATACGTAAGAGAGGTGAGGAGAGAGGGCAAACTTCTGTTCCCAAAACTGGAAAGACAGGTAAATACAGGTAGTCACAGCTTACTGGTACAGAGACTTATGAGTGGAAACCACTGCAGGAATCAGTGCCAGGGCAGGAAATCCTGAACTGCAATTAATGAATTGCCAGAGGCTCCGTGTGGACAATACTGAGTTAAAAACTCCAGGGATCCCAGTCATAGGGGGCAACACACAATATTTTCAGGTTTACCTCCAGGAGCCTAATCAAGTTCCCACAGTAAATAACAGAGAAAAAGCCCCTCATGCTTCTGCCGGGGAGAGAGAAAAATAAACCATTTTTAAACACATTAGAACATTCTGCTCTTCTTAAAAAGGCCTGCCCTCCAGTTTGATAGTGAGTACATGTGGGTTTTGTGCACATATGGTAGTAAAATTCAGTGGAAACCAAGCAGGTGGGAGGGGGGAGGAGGAGACGGGCAAATTCACACCTAACGCATAAAATGCACTCTATCTTGGTGATGGACACACTTACAACTTTAACTCAAATGGAACAAAAGCAATTCATGTAACCAAAACGTTTGTATCCCCATAATGCTCTGAAATAATAACTTTAAAAAAGGCCTGCCCTCAGGAGAAACTAGTTTACGGAGTCCAACCTGCTAGAGTATTCTCAGAGCCCAACTCACCTGGGAGAACAGAAATATCTAATTCTAACCCTCTCTAGCAATCTTGCCCCACCTAAGGGGGGGGGCAGTGAAGGTAGCAAATTGAGAAATATTTGTGAAGTTCACAGTCCAGAGGCATAGGCTTACTAAAAGGCTGAGACCTAATCATAAACTATGAAATGCTTTCCCTCCCCCCACATCATAACGCCACATCACTTAAAGGCCTATTTACAGCATTTCCTTTCACCTCATACATGATATATGACTGTTAAGACAAAATTACAAAGCATACCAAAAGACAAAATATGCAATTTGAAAAGAGAGAGCAAGCATAAGAACCAGACATGACAAGGATGTCAGAACTATCAAACCAGGAATTTAAAACAATTATGGTTCATATGCTAAGGGTTCTAATAGATAAAGTAGACAGCATGCAGGAACAGATGGGTGATGCAAGCTAAGAGATGGAAATTCTAGCAAAGAATCAGAAGGAAATGCTAGATATCAAACTGCACACTGTCTGGAGGATGGACATGTTTGAAGCACGTGTATTGCTAAATAAAAGCATCAAGTCTGAAAAAGCTACATTTGGTATTATTTCAATCAGATTATCTGCTGGAAAAGGCATAACTGTAGAGTCAGTAAAAAGATCGATGCTTGCCCAGGGCTTGGTGGCAGGGGGAGGGGATAATAGGTGGAGCACAGGGGTGTTTTAGGGTAGTGAATTCATTCAGTATGATATTATAATGGTGTATATATGACAAATGCATTTGTCAAAACCCATAAAATTTTACAGCACAAAAACCAAACTAGAATGTATGCAAATTTTTCAAAATAAGAATTTAGGAAGTTGGAGGATCCTAGGAAGGAATGCAGACTGACAAGAGAATCTGACTATATTACAAATGTATGAAACACTGAAGATGGAGGTAAAAATGCTGACTTAAGTAACCTTAGAAATGAGTAGATTCTGTAAGTCTAAACACAAAAGGAACTGGATATGAGGACTGTACTCTAGTGGATAAAGCTATTTGCCATGGGTGAGGTGTTCACAATTGTAATACTACTATCCATCTGTGTTGGCATTGGGCAATTAAGTAAGTTGATGGTGGCTGGCTGGAGCCAGGTTTCTCATTGTTGATGAGCAAGGGGAGGAGGCTAGAATGATCCATGTGGTAATTGATTAGAGTTGAACATATCAGTATGATCTCATGTTTAACTGAATATAATTAAGATGGTTACATAGAATATTTATGGATATGTGTAAATAAATGAGTTAACATATACTTGTATATATCTTTGCTTTGTCCACTGAGAAGGCCTAATGGAAACAGCACCCCAGTAACTGAGCACACCTAGTACCCAGATCTTGGTTTTCAATACAATTCCCCTCCCCTCAAAAAAAATAGCAAGAGATCCTTGTAGAAATCAGTAATTCTTAGCCAGGGCAGGAAATATACAAGATGAGCTTGGAGCACTTTATAGAATCAGAAAGTAAGAACGTGTGTGTTGGAGGGGAGGGAACCTCAAAAACCAAAACTGAAAACACCACATACATTGTGGACCTATGTCAAAGGAAGCCAGTTGCTATAAAAAACTCCCAGTGGCTGAAGCTGGAACAATCTGAACAACAAAACAAATCAAAGAGTATTGTGTTATAATCTGAAGTATAAAATAAATATCCATCAGTCCATACTGGTATAAATAAATGATTGAATAAATTAATGAATGAGAGAGAAGAGACAAACCTCCCATGGAGAAAGATTCCAAATAATTTCTTTAGAGACTCCATCTAAGAGAATGGGAAGGCATAGCTTCCCACTGCTTACATGCTGTGGATGAATAAGACTTTTTCAGAAAGATTACAGCATAGACAGTGGGGAGAAAAAAAGGTTTACAGTGGAGAAACCTGGCAAAGGCTGTTTCAGCCATGTGTGTAAGGTCAACCTCAATAATCATAAATCATTTTGATAGTATGTACCCTTGATATGCTTTTTTGAAAATGGAAATTTACCTTTGTGATTTTACTCCCCCAAATTCATAACCCAGTCTAATCCTGAGGAAAACATCAGACAAATTCCAAAAGAGGGGAATCCTATAATATGCCTGACCAGTACTACTAAAAATTTTCAAGGACATCAAAAATAAGGAAAGTGTGAGAAACTCACATGAGCAGAGCCTAAAGAGACATGATGAGTAAATGTAATGTGGTATCCTGGACAGGATCATAGAACAGAAAAGGATATTAGGTAAAAACTAAGGAAATCTGGATAAACTATGAACTTTAGTTAATAATGTTGTGTCTATTAATTATATATTAATTGTAACAATGTGTCATACAAATGTAAGATGTTGATAATAAAAGAAACCTTGTGGAGCGGTACCTGGGAACCTTCTGTACTATCTTCTCAGTGTCAATATTTCTGGAAAAAAATAGTCTGTTTAAAAATTGAAGTGAATTGAAACATATATTAATTTGTTTCTGTTTTTAATAATGGGTTATATCAAAATATGTATTATTTCTGTTTCAAAGAGAGAAGGAATTAAGTCACAACAAAAGGAGACTTTAATACAACAAAAGAAGACTTTAATGATTCACAGAAAGTCTCAGATCACTTCTCTAAATAATTCATTTGATGTTTAAGGTGACCAAGATATGATTATAATGTTTAATAATGCAGCCATTTAAAATGCAGAGATAGGAGAGTTATAATTTCAATGAAATATAAGGGTTGTCTAAAATTTCCTTCAGAATTACATTTCAGTTATTAAAAATAAAATGCTCATTTACATTTTTAATCAAATTCTGTATTTACACTACCTGCAATCATTTAATTCTAGATGGATTATTTTCTCTCTTGGGCTTATTTGTTCTCTGTCTTTATTTTAGCATAATTATAAAGGGCACTAGCTATTTATTTGCTTGTAATAGCAGAGATTTACCTCCTGGAAAAATGCTCACAAAGTAGTGACATGGATAAATATAGATCAGTTTAGTTTAGTCTTTATATTTAAGACAATACTCTTATTATGTTACCTATTCAATACCACTGCAATCTCTGATCAAGACCAGTAAAGCTCCTCATCTATTTTCCTTCAGAGGAAGGTTGGGGTATTGTAATCTCATTGGCTGTGCATACTGCTTGGACTTTCATGTCATTTCAGTAGGAAGCACTTGCTTATCTGAAACAGAACTCTCATTCCGAATCTGTCGCTTTTAAGCTGCTTTCTTCCATGCCATTCTGTCAAGGGTTACATTTCATTTTCTTAGGCAAGATGGTAACCTGGAAGTACAATACAAATATTAGTGTACTACTGTTGTTATGATAGTACTCTTTTTTCACTATTTATTTAAATAAATTTCTTCCAATGGTAAACAACCTATCAGACTGAGAATACCACAGAGGCATTTGAGAAGAAAACAAGCAAATAAACAGCTGTCCTTGATTTTTGTTCATTTCCTCTTCAGCACTCTCTTCCTTTTCTTAATCATTTTTCCCTTTTGCATTGTTTTCCTCTTGTTTTTTAGCTTTTCCCTTTACTAATACCACCATTCTCCTTGGAAACTCCAGGTATTATAAGCAGTGGCAAATTCTGAATAGATCCTACTACCCTGGACACCACCTGTATAAAGTATTCTTATTCATCCTGTCCAATCTGCAGTTAATACTTTCTAAAGAAAGCAAAGACCAATTGACTGTAACTAGATGCTCCAGCCACTGGAATGGCTAATATGCTATTTTCTAAGTGTTTAATATAACAGGCTGAAATATATTAAATATAAGTAATAAATTGTAACATGCAAATATAGTTGGTATTTAATTCCATCCCTACATAGAATGTAAACCTTGAGCATTTACATACAATTGCTCACTGGCTATAACCCTTGGATCTCATGGACACTTTAAATATAACAGAGGATGGCAGTATAATAATACAGAAAGAACCTGGGCTCCTTAATGATTTTGTGGTACAGATTTATCTATCCACCCTGCTGGACCTACCTCTCTTAGATAAGAGACTAGGAAACAGAGCTGAGACCAAATGTAGGGGCCTAAAGATTGGGTGCAGGTGTTAAACAACCCTCAAGCAGAAGGTAACTAGAGGGGCTGATAGCCACAGGGAAAAACCAGCTTCAACCAGCTTGTCAGCTCTCTCTCTCTCACCTTACATGAAATTTGGTAACTTTGATAACTTTGATAATTATAATATCGTTTACATTGTGGTTTTAAAATTTCTCTACCCTTGAAATCACCATGACAGTTCAGAGACAACCATATAAAGTATAAAATAAGAGGGAACACAATTGTAGGAATTATTACCTAAATTCTTAGTAAAAGAAAACCCTTTGGTCTTGAATATTCCTCCTCTCAATTAGTAAAACTACAAAAGATCTAAAACCATTTCTTCCCAGTGTAGTTGCTCTTTTTCAAACCTGCCTGCTCACTCTCTCCTGAGAGTGTACTTTTGCTTTCAATAAAAAGCTGTTGCTTGCTTGGCGTACATGGTATGCCCTGAATTCTTTTCCTGAAAAATCACCAAGAACTTGTCAAAGCCTCCACCACTCAGAGTCTGGTAACGACTCCATATTTTTACAAGAGAGAAAAATAAATGTTTATCTCTTTGAAGCCTCTATACCTATTAGTTATGTCCCAGTGAATAAAATCAGTGAATACAGCAATAGCAAAGCTTAAAATATGTAGCACTCATGTGAGAATTGAACAACATACAATGAGGAAACACCTACTGTAGGCTGGAGAGCTGGTGAAGCCTATTATGCCATAGCAAACCTTTTGGTGAAATGTCTACCCACCAAAATTTGTAAAATTGGTAACATATCTCCTGAATCTCAAGATCTAGGAGAAACTGCTAAAAAACTTCAGAGCATTTATTTATGTTGGTAATTTGTCATTGCATTTAGCAACGTACTGAAAGAATTAGATGAAATTAGGCAAGAATTAGCCAATTTGCAGAGATGGAATGTAAGAGTGGCTTTTTGCCTGCGAACTGCAATAAATATTAACAGTCTAGTAATTTGGGGCTTTGGAAAGTTGGAAAGTTGCACCTATAGCTTAAATAGAAGATGAGCCTTCAGAGTGACTTTCATGAAGAATCTCACAATAAGACTTCTCTGTTAAACAGTATAAACTAGGCTTCTAACAAACTAATGCTGAATTATTTCAGCATTTAAAGGAAACAGTGATGGGTCAGGCATAGAGGACAGGAAATTATAAAAAGATTCTCCATGCTTTCTAACTATGACTAGACAAGGTCTTTGGCTGTGATTATTTTTTCAAATAACTGACAAGAATAAAATAGAGCAGATATGCTGTTTTTAAGAAAATTGTATTTTAAATGAACCCACAAGCCTGGCTCAACCCTAAGGCCAACCCAGGTTCTGAATCTGCCTACCAGAAAGGGATCTCTAATATGTTTCCACGTTTCTCTACTGAGTATGTCCTAATTCTATTGTCAAGAAATAAACTAAAATGAAAAGGAATTGCTTGTGTTTACCTGAGTAAACATAAAAACTCAAAAATGTTTGGGAGCATTATTTATAGTAGTCAGTAACTTTCTAAGGTTGGATTTATTAAAGCCAGGGGACAGATATTCTTCAAGAAGCACAGTCTATAAGAAGTAAGACATATTAACAAGAAATTATATAAAATAACAATGTACTATAATTATATAAAATAATAATTGCTCTAGGAGAAGTATGTAGAAAATCATATGAGTTTTCAAAGTGAAGAAATTGAAGGGAATGGCTTCTTTTTAGAAGAAACAACATACAGAAAGACGGGAAAAATGTGTATAAATAGAAGAAAACTAAAGATAGGATCAGAAATTAGCTGGAATGAAATTATAAAGAGTTTTAGCACATCTTGGAGTCTAGGAGTCCTGGTTTTACCTTTTAAGCTAGTGTGTCCCAACATGCAATAAACATTCCACTGATTGTACATAGAAAATATTATGTGGAATATGATAATTTTGTAACTTTAATGATTATTTCAAAGTATATTAGAAAAACATAACTAGCACATAAATGCTGAAATTTCACAAACATTATTACTTAGGATGACACTAAATTAACTATAGTTATTTATAATTACTGCTATAGTAATCCATATTATGTGGAAATAAAGGCTATGTTCACACACAATTAGACATTTTTCACACTTTCAGTAATTAACCCATCTATCGTAAGCATTTGGAAATCATTACTAAATAGTTACTAGATTGTGAATGTTTATATCCATCAAAAAGATCAGTTAAAAATTTTCAAGTGCTGAGGAGCAATTTAGACAAAGAAATTTTAAGCTTTGACAAAAATAAATGCAAGTAAATAAATGATAAAAATAAAACAAAAACTTACTTACCTTTTGTTGAAATAAACAAATACTGTACATAGATTACTCTAAACATCAAGAAACATAAAAAGAAAAAATAGTCAATTGATCATGCAGTTGGATAAGGATAGCACAATTAAATGATCTAGCTCTCAAACCAATACAAGGAAATTATGAGAGAATGGCAATGAAATTATAAGAGAGTGGCAAAGGAAGAAAAGTTACTTAGTTGAAACAGCTTTGGATGATGAACACCACAAAGATTCAATTCTCAATAATAAGGTTCTACACAAAATATCCATAGTGATGGAACTAGGAGCTGGGTCTCCATAATGATGAAAACTTGACATCATGCAGGTAAAACTCTATTCCTCCAAATGGCAGAACATTTCATACAGCAAAGATATCAATATTTTGTTCATAATTCATTTAACTCAGTGTTTTGTTCACTTTTTTCCCCCCTGTTCACTGCCTTTATGAGATCTTGCCTTCCCAACAAATTTCTTTATATTTGGATTTTGCATTAAAAAAATCTTTTCTGGTTACAACTGCACTGTCAAATCTGTGAAAGCTTACAAATTTTTCAAACTTAACAAAATAAAACCATATCATTTTAGAAATATGCAGAGCCAACTGTATATCTGGGGGAAACAATCCTCTTTTCCAAATAAAATCTTTGAAGGTGACAGATTTTAATGCATCTTTTAATTTACTATTCCAGTAATGTGATGTAATAGAATTATATATAATTTAATGTTCTCTGTATTCATAAAAATTAAGTTATTTCTTAAAATGCAGTTTTTAATTTGGAATTTATTTATACTGCTAGAAAAATCTCTGCTGGGTTTCTGGATGAAGATGAACGTATGAGACCATCACCACAGCAACCAAACCTGTAAATAATATTGTGTTAGTCACATGGAACACAATGTATGCTGTTTTTAATATTTCTGCCTTTACCCTGTCACTGCTAATTTATATGAAACTTATCTCTAAATTTAGAATGTGAAAATTGTCCTCCTTTGAATTAAAAATTGTATATAAGACTTAATTATTTTTAAATTTATGTCCAAGTTTATTCCACAAGAAACTGCCTATTGATCTTTGCTGATTATACCAGTTATTAACTATTATTTGAGATAGCAAGTCTTCACTTGAGATGCTACTTGGTACACTGAAAAAAAATAGTTTTGGGAGTCAAGACAGATCTGGATTCTAATCACAATTTTGCCATGTTGATGTTTTTCCTTTTCTTCAAATGGGAATAAAAATAGAATCAGGTTTGTTGCAAAGAGTAGGGATAATGCATATAAAAAGCAAGGCACACATCACATGCTTAGTACTCAATGCATTTCATATTCGTGGAAAAATATGATGCAGTGTTAAAAATTTACATGAAACATTTCATTAACTGTCATTCTGTTACATTATTCTCATATATAAGTTTTGCAACAAAACTTTATTTTTGCAATCTTCATTTTAAACCGAAATGGTCGGCATCACTTCCTAAAAAATAAAATAAAAAATGAACCACTCTCCCACTATATGGTATCCTTGCAGAGCAGTACTGTCTCACTGTTGGAGCATAGTCTAAGCTGGGCCAATCAATGAGGGGAGGCCTACTTTCCTCAGTGGACACAGTGCTGCATTCACCATAGATACGCAAACCAAGCCTGGCAGTCAGTACGTGAGATCATCTCTCTTCAATGGAGTTGCCAGTGTTATAACAGAGGATATAAGTCTGACACTGCTGGTGGCTATTGTCCCCCTGGAAGAGAGAGCATGTACATAAAATAAAACCAAGTAGGAGCTACAATACCAGAGAAAGGTGATGTAGAGAAACATGATGTTTAGCACCTTTGAGGCCAGTCCAGATTTTCTAATTAAGCTAGCAAATAAAAGACATTTTGCTTATAATCATTTGAGTCACAATATTATCACAGACAATAGACCTGATATTTTTTCTGAAAGTTTATTACTTTTCTTTTGACAGAGATTTACAATCTACCTGGAATTACTTTTTAATATGGTGTGAAGTAAGGTGGAACTTCCAGTGCTCATATAAGCATGAATCTGCTTCTCAGATCCATTATCCAAATTGTGGGTCTAATTTAGTCACTTTGTGTTGATGCCACACTGCCTTAATTATAGGTTTATAATAACTCTTGATATCAGCTGAAGCAAATCTTCCCATCTTAGTCTTCCTCGAACTTACCTATGATAGTTTTTGCATTTTGCATATTTATATGTATTTTTGAAATTGGCTTGTCAATTCCATTTTTTAAAAATTTCTAGAATTTATTTATTTAAAGATTTGTTTATTTATTTAAATGGATTAATTCATCAAATTGGGGAGGTATATTTAAAATATTGAGTTTTCTAACCCTCGTACAAGCCCTCTAATTATCTGGATCATTTTATTTCTCTCAATTTTATTTTATTGCTTTCTATGGAAAGGTCTTGAATTAGATATATTCTTAGGTATTTTATGTTCCTGATGCATTTTATAAATGCATTTGATTTAGCTTGTTGATATTTTGTCCAGAAATCTTCCTAAACTCACCTAGTAAATTATATACTATATTTGAATATTCTTTATACATAAACATATTGTCTATAAATAATGACATTTCACTTCTTCCTTTTCAATCCGTATATCTTTTAGGTCTCCTTTCTTTCTTACTGCACTGCACTGCAATATTAAATGGCAATGGTGATAGTGGGTGATCCTTTCATTCTTTTCTCAAAATGAAAGCCTAATTTTTGTTTTCAAGTGTTGGCTTCAGGGAGAGTATACCAATGACTTTCAAAATATCAAAAAAAAATTGTAATTTAAGGGAAAACAGTCAAAATGTGGTGGGGAGAATATGGAGGGAAAAGGGTGGAACACATTTTCTTTAAAAACAAGAAGGAAAAAAGAACATACAATCAATTTAGATTTGGTATAATTGGAAGTCAACAAGTAAAAAAAAAAAATCATTTCCAATTCTCTTGAACATTTTAATACTGATAACTTTATAGTTGCCAGACACTGTGATTTAGAAAATGTAACATTGACATTAGATACAGCTTTGCTGCTTTCAATCAACTATTTCTCAGCAGAGATCTTTGGTCATTTCAATTACTATATGCCAGAATCTGCAGTCCATATAACCAATCCAGTTGATTATTAAAATAAGTAAAGCCACAAAGTCAGTTATTTTCCAACTATTTTTTATCTTCTATGAATCTGAATCTCATTTCGATGACTAAATGTTTAAACTGCTCTCTCTCTCCGTAAATCAGGTTGGGTATCTGTGGTAGCCAGCTTCCCAGAAGGCCACCAATGATCCTCACTGCTTGGGTATTCACATGGTTGTGTATTTCCTCTACCCACCCATAATGATCGGGCTGAACTATATAATCAACACGATATTTGAAGAATTGGTAGTCTGTGATTTTCAAGGGTAGGTCATAAAAGAAATTATAGCTTCCACTTTTCCCTCTCTTAAATCACTCACTCTGGGGAAAGCCAGCCACCATATTGTAAGGACACTTAAGCAGATCTATAGAGAGGTATTGGTAAATACCTCTGAGGCCTCTTGCCAACAGCCAGCACCAATTTGCCAGTCGTGTGAGGGAACCATCTTGAATGTGGATCCTCCAGACCCACATAAGCCTTCAGAGGACTTGAGCCCTAGCCAGCCTTTTGACTGCAATCTTATCAGACACTCAGAGTCAGAACCTCAAATCTAAGTTCTCCCTTATTTCTTACACATATAAACTTGAGATAATAAATGTTTATTATTGTTTTAAGCCACTAAATTTTGAAGTAATTTGTTACACAGCAATAGATAACTAGTACAATATCCTTGCTATGTCCTCCTATAATACTACTATTTCCCTTGTCATAACATTTTATTATAATTTCATAATATGGGTATGTTAGTTCCCACCCACTTAAAGCCATGTGAAAACACACAGATTTTCTCTTTTGTTTATAACTATAAACCTAGGCTTAGCACGGTGGCTGTCACTTAGTAGATACTAAATAAATACATGTGGTAAGAAGAAAGAGAAAGAAGATTAGAAGGTGAGAGTATAGGAAAGAGAAAGATATTTTTGTTTAACAAAAACCAAGTTTTGTATCCATGAACATGGATAGCTCTCATATCTTTTCCACAAAATGCATCAACCACTTATTAAAGTAAACCCAACAAAAACTGATGTGATTAATTAATATGAAGTCATCCTAAAACTAAAACCATAATATTTTTTATTTAGATTTGAAGGAACAATGATCTTTGTAGTTTAGTACAGAATCAAGTATGGTTTCCGAAAGGACCAATTGCCTAGGCTAGACTAAGTGGGTGGTCTTCCTTCCAATAGAGTCCTGTTGTTAAGATCCTCATCATCATTTGATGTAGAAATATATTGTTAACTTCTAGGGAAGCTTTCAATTTCACCTTTTGGGAGCCAGGGTTGTAGCTGCAGACAGAGCAAGTATCAAAGGTGCAGAGAGAGAATTCTGACCAAGGATCACCTAAAAGGTTGCCAGATATCCATGGGAATGTTTAAGATACATGAAGTGGATGGAAGAAAACTATTTTTTAACACCCAACTACTCTCAAATTAAACGTGAGACACTTTTGCTTCATGAAGTACATTGATGCATCTGAATACACAAATGTAGACCTGGAATAGAGTTTAGAAATTACACTAAAGAAAGATGAAATTAGAGATCCATAAACTACCCCAGAGGAATAAGGGAGAAGGTAGGGCAAAGATGCAAATAGATCCAGAAAGGTTCAAAAGTAGGAAATAGGTGTCCTTTTAGTGAAATGCTGGATATTGTCTAAAGATTTTCCCTAGGAATTATCATGTCATATAGGTGTGTTCTCTTTTCATTCTCCACTAAAGATGCCTTTTAGAAACTCTGCAGAGACAGAAGTTAAATTGCAGAAAACTGGTAGTAATGCAAATAATTTGTGTTAATACAAATGCAAATGAGTTCTTTTCTAATAGAGATACAATTTATTCCCATCTTGTAGAAAAGATGATCCAAATAGTACATAGTATTGCCCTATGGAGTATTAACTACTTTTGCATGGATTAACAGGTTTATTTCTATATTCCTGAAGAATATATATGTATATGTATATATATTTCAGATACATATGCATATATATATTCATCATTCCCAAAGAATTCTCCTTTGATTAAATAAGTTGAATAAAATCCTCAACATGTTCATTTTTTATTTGTATGAGTCCTGTTTTTAGCATTGGAAAATTTTACTTTAACACAACAATGTATTTAGGGCAGTTCTATTGTGAGTGCATTTTAAAATGGAGATAACTATGAAACTTGTCTTTACATATTTCTATAATAAATATCTTCAACACATGTTTAATTTGAACAAATTTGAACAAAATGTTGAGTGAGAAAAATAACTCCTTGAAAGGAGAGTAAAGGCTTCCCACATAACTAATAAAATAAAATAAATTTTCTAAATGCTAATCATTAATAGATTATATTTTTGCATTCCTTTTTAAAACAAAATAAATTTTATTTTATTACATACTCATTTTTTATTCTCAAAAAGAGATTTTACCATTGCAAAATTATATTTTGAACAATTAATATATACAGTGCTTATTGTGATTTAGTTAAGTTCTATTTCTTTCTGTAACATTTAATATCAAATATACAAGTTTTAAAGAAAGGTTACTTTTTTTCGAGACTAAGAAAGGGAGATTTAAAACAGTCAAAAAATTAAACCCAACTGATCAGGAATGCATTTGATAAGTAGCTTTGGGGTCAGGTTCTTCTGTGCTCTTGATTCATTGTAAGCCACAGTCCCCACATTAGTCTTGAAAGTATTATAATTGCACCAAATCCCAGTTTATACTCCTAAAATTCCTTCTTTAACAAATGCACTTTTCTCTACAAGGTATGATAAACTCCAATTATTCCCTTCACATTTATTTTGAATCCTTGTAACTTTTATTTCATACCATTATCTGCACTCATTTAATGTTCTGAAAACTGTTTTCTGTAAAGACAAAAGAAATAATATTTTAATTCTATGGTTAGCATTACATTTGAAAGACTAATGCAGTGGTCTATGGAAACTACTATTTTATCATTATAAAAAATATAGGACTAAATAAATGAGTAATCTTTCCCGTAGGAACGCTAGCATTCTGCTCTGATTTGGCACACATTCCTGCTGTTACCAAGTTGCTTGGGGTGATTGAGATCCTTGCTATAACTCCAGGCTTTAATAGGTCTGACCAATGGGGTATTTGAACATATCTTTTAAAATGCCTGTTTCCATACTCTGGTTTCTCTTCAGAAGATATAAATCATTTGCCTTTGAAAATGTCCTGGTCAGATGATGAAAATACAAATAATGCTACTTCTTTTTTTCTGAATATAGCCTTAACTAACACATTTCCATAATGTCTATTTTTGGTTTTGTTAGCTTAACAAAGTGCTCTCTTGTTATCTTCTTTTATATTTGAGAGCTTTAGGGGAGAAATTGGAAAGGAAAATGAAACTCCATTGAAGAACAGAAATAATAAAGATGGAAAAATAACTGAAATACTTCTTTATTCTCTGGTAGTCTGAAAATTCATAATATAATTATGTTAACTACTTTGCTCTACTTGCTTTGGAGAAAGTTGTAACCTTATTACTCTATATCATAACAAATTAAAACTCGTGTTTTGAAGAAAAAAAGCAATTTACATGCAAATAATAGTTTTAAAATATCAATCTTATTTCCTACTCTTTCCTAGTAATTAAAGAGATGACTTCTCCCTCCTCCATACTCTATAGAATACATTTTTCCTTTTTTTTTTTACTCTGGCATTTTCATCTTCTCTCAAACTAAAAAGTCTTTGATCTAATAACTTTCAGGACCTGAAGATAAGCTTTTACTTAGTTTATTTTCCACCAGGGTCCTGAAGATTATTTTCTAACCTATTATAAAATTGTAATGTCAGCCTCTAACTCTAATTTTTGCATATATTGCTTTTTGTCTCAAACATATATGCATTTGAAATCAAGATGTAAAGAAAAAATTAAATAAGGAGCTAATAGAAATTCTGTCATTACAAATTCTGTCTTTCCCACCTATAAATGTCATTTTGATATTGATGCAGGAAAATATGCAAAATTCACTTACCAGTCAACCATCAACAACTATCAGATCTATGTACATCAGTCACCACTGGAAACAATTTCATTAGAAAGAATGAAAAAGAAATAAGAAGCATATAGATATTAGGAGGATAGCTTGGAATCATACCAGTCAAAAAACACACATATAATAATGGTGGCTTTCAAAAGCTGAAATATTACATATCATAGTTATATGAGCAAGCAAATAATAATTATGTCTTCACCAATAAAAAATGGATAATGCCATATTCATTATAGGAATAGAAAATCAAATGGTAGCAATGATCTGATCACAAGTAAGCTTTTAAGCCTCCAAATATTTCCTCAATGTATAACTTTTTTTTACAACTTCCAAATGTATTAATACCTAAATAAGAACAGTAAAGAGCAAATTCCTTGACCTTAATTCCATTCTTAAAAGAACACCTGAGGAAGGCAGAGGGGCAGGGCTGTTTATACATCTAGCATATTCAGTCCCTGAGAAAAGACCAAGGAGTTTCAAGTAGCACCACAACAGAAACAATTTTAGGAAGAAAGCAAGGAAAACTTATTTAGAATTCCATATGATTATTTCGCTGGAAGAATCTAACCAAAGATTGCCAATGAGGTTAGTGCTCATAGATTATTTAATTCTAAAGCTGGAAATAGTGGACCTGGTTGCTACAGGACCCAGGTATAAAATCATTATATCAGGAGGAATTCTAGCCTTCTACGTTGCAAAAGTCTTGAGACCACTCTTAAATTCTGAACATTGTTGTATAATATGGCTGTCCAGACAAGTTTGTGAGATCCTAAAGCTCTTGCATGTTGAAGAAATCATCTTCATCTATCAGATTTCATCTCAGGGATTAGAAAGAGCCATCCCATTGGGCTTCCAGCATCCAGGTTGTAATCTAAAAATTAACATGAGCCCCCCCAAATTAATATTTATTGAATATTTTATGTTCTAGACACCACACAGGAAATATACACATTTTAGTTTTTTTTAAAATGTCAACAATCCTATAATAACAATTACAGATCAGGAAATCCAAAGTGTTTATCCAAAGTTGGTAATATTGAAGCCAACAAGTGCCCATCAATTCATAAGTAAATAAAGAAAATGTGATACATATATATATAAATACAAACACACACACACACACACACACCATGGTGTACTCCTCAGCCATATAATGGAATGAAATAATGTCTTTTGCAGAACATGGATGGAACTGAAGACTATTATCCTAAGTGAAGTATCTCAGCAGTGGAAAACCAAACGCCGCATGTTCTCACTAGACAGTGGGAGCTAAATGATGGGCACACACAGGCACAAAGAGATGTAAAAGACATTGGAAACCAAGAAGTGGGAAGGATGGGACTGCATTGAGAGATAAAAACTTACCTATTGGGTACAATGAACACTATCATGGTGATGGGCACACTAAAAGCCCAGACTTTAGCACTATGTAATGAATCCATGTAACAAAACCATTTGTACCTCCTTAGTATTTTGAAATATAAATAAATAAATACAATAAACCCAGAACTCTGACACCATAACTACTCTTAACCCTTTCTGTAAAATTAGAAGTGGTATGTACCCAACACAGGCTAAGCCAGAGTGCTGAAGAATTTTGATAACGGGAGAGCCTAGAACAGTGGTTCCCAAATAATGCCATTGTTTTCTTTGAAATAATGGACTCATTTTGTTAATTTACAAACATACATCTGCTAAATACCCAAGTATGGGTAACCACAGTTCATCCCTCAGTCTTTATTTCAAGCAAAAATGATGTTTGATGAAAAAAGCAGCTAATTCAGCTCACAACTCAAAGCATTGCACAAGTGATTTTCCTCAGGGCAGCCATCATACTTCAATATGCTGCAGAATTGTTTTACATGTACTTGCCATTTTGTCACTCAAAGATTTAATGAAGTTAGTAAACTTTACTGCTTCATCAAGAACATTTTTAAGGGAAAATTTTTTTAAGTTATAAAAGTACAGTATACAGTATGGCACTGTTGCAAGCCACTGACTTGATTCTTACTGAGATGCCTACAGTTTTAGCCACTTTTGGGTTTGGACCTCAGTGAAAAATCAATACAGCAAGAAGGAAAAATAATATCTTAATGTTATTATAAAAGCAGTTTTGACTTTGTGGATCCACTGAAGGAGTTTTGGGGGTCCCAGGTATCAGCTGACTACATTTTGAGACATATTGACTTAGATCATTTGGTCGCAGTTCACAGAAACAAAAATTAGATTTCAGGTAGTGACTCAAATTAAATGACTCATAGAAAACAAATTCATAATGTTATAAGCCAGAAAGTTAATTAATTTCTAATGGAAGACATTCTTTTTAGGTTATCAACTTGCTGAAGTATCACATTCAGCATACCCTTTTCTTTACCTGTAAAAAAAAGTTTTTCCTAATGTGTCTTAATGATCCTAGAATCAGAGCAAAGGTTGATAAATAATCTCAAGACTTATCTCCTTTAAGCCATGAAAGAGCTTGACTAATCTGTTCTACCCCAAATAGAATACACCTCTCCAGGGACATATTTGTGTCTGCTAAAATCAGTGCTGGATAAGCAGAGCAACTTTGGTTCTGGGGTTTCCTTTTTCCAACCATGACTGGAAATCTCCACAGTCTTCCACAAGGCATAGGCAAATGATTGTTGCTTTTAATTCAACCATAATCACACTCCAGTTCTACTTCTATGAGATTAAATCTATATCAATGGAATTTCATTTTTCAGTGTAACTAGACTCTTCAGTTAAAAATGTACAGCTTCGTTGATTCCCACAAAAAGCTAATCATATCTGTGATGTGTGGATTTCATCAGATTAATGCCTAGAGAACAATGTAATTTTTTATCTTTTTTGGTTCTTTTGGAGCTATTTCACTGTTGCCTCTGATTAGCATTGCAAACATTCTATTAGATATTATATCACTTTCCTTAGAATTCTTCTATTCCAATTATCAGAACTGTGTCAGGCTATTTTTGGTGAGAAACTGTCTTCAAAGTCTCTTTCTTTATGTATCATTCCTCCCTTGAATGAACTGAAAATTATCACTCTAATCAGATGAAGCTATATCCTCTTTCAATTCACAGCTCACCTACTCAGTCTGTCTACTATTTTTGCTTGAAAATTAGAAATGCTAATTTGTTTGTTCATGGAAACTTGAAAAGCAAAAAAAGAGCAAATACTAAAGGGATATTTAAGTTTAAAAAAATCTTTAAAATTCCGCATTCATCTCAGGGTTTTATGGACACCTTGCAAAAAAGAAGTGGAACAAGCATAGTTGCCTCTTGTTTAAAGACTGTGCTTTAAAAATAATGGTATCAACAACATGTCACATATAAACAGATAAAAATTTAAAAATATGTACAAATAATGAACAATTCTGTGAATAAAGGGATGTGGTAAAATGCTGACTATAAGAAAATGTGATCTAAGAAATTAAAGAATAGATAGAATTGCCAGACAACTTTTATCATTGGATCAACAAGGTTAATCGATATTATGCTCATTTCACTAGCAATTAAAAGAAAAGATATCAAGAGAGTAGAATTAGGACTTCCATAGAGAAAAAGAAAGGGCATGCTTTGAAGAATAAGTGATTCATGAAAAAAAAGTTTTCTTCAAATTCAGATACAAAGAGGCATATTAATAAACAGACAAGATGTACCTGAAGTCACCCATCATATGAATTTTTACCTATTGTCAAAAAGGAAAAATAATAACTTGTGGCAAAGTCATACCTTAAAGTTTATACACCACTTTACTTAAATTTTCTCATTTTAGCCTCATAAGAAGTATAGTAGGTAAATATCACCATTTCATGTGTGAAGAAAAATGCTAAATGGCTAGATGATTTTCCCAAGGTCTTCAAGGAATTTAAAGAGTCAGAGCTCAAGCCCAAGACTTGTGTATATTATTCCATCAGTTTTTCAGACTCGGTATTACCTGCTATGGTAATACGCCTTCTATCCAGACTCAGCCATCCATTTCCTTTCCTTCTGCTTCTGGGAACTACATTGTCTGGGAAACTTACATTGTTATGGTGATTGGCTACAGTACAAACTTATGATTTCCATCCTCAGCTGGGCCTTTGGTGCAGCTCGACAGTCATTCTGCTCATCACTTGTTGGCTCCTCGTCCCATTTCTCAACACGTAAACCATAACAGTTGCCACTTTCCTCCCACTCAAGCCCTCCTCCTCTTCTTCCTGTCCTACTTTCAGCAAATTAATTCACCTCCTGCTTAACTGGGAAAATGGATGCCATTTGATAAACATTTTTCCTCCACTAAAAATTTATCTTTCTTTTATCATTACATCTTGTTTTCTGCTCTTTCCATCTATGCCTATCCTCTTTCTGTCTGATCTTTATTTCCCAAGACCATTATTTTAACTAACTCCCTTTATTTATAAAATCTATTTTCTTAGAAATGTTTCATTTTACTCTATTTTGCTTCCTGCTCAGTGGCCGTTTCCTTTCTCTCCTTCTTTTTACCACCATCCTTGCTGAAAACTAAATGGCACTCCCTGGCCCAGTTTCCTAAACTGTTGGTCACATCTGACTCAGAGCATTAGACCTCACACCAGTTTAAGAAAATTTTCTCAGATAAATAAATGAATTTTTCTACTTTTAGGCTCCCTAAAACAGTTTATGAGCACAGACTCCTAACTTTGAGAGACATGATTAGAAAACCACTTTGCAATTCAAAAAGGTGTCCTATGTGCCAGAAGCATCATTTACTGCTCTACTATTTGGTTTTCTAAACCTTCCTTATTCTCCATGTCTTTCTTCCTTCTAGCCTCTCTGGACCACCAGCATCTTCCCCACTCCAGATGGAAACTTTCATTCTATAGTCGTCACACTATTATCCTGTTATGTTATGTATTGCTACATGAAAACTCACCCTAAAAGCTTAGTGGCTCAGCTGGGCCATTCTTGCATGGGTTCCCTTATATAGTTGAATCAAATGGTGATTTAAGCTGGGGATATATTTTGGCTTCTTTAGTAGCATATCTGGCCAGGATGGCTGAAATATTTGGGGTCTAGTTGTGTCTTTCTCCCTTCATGCAGCCTCACTAGGTATCTAGCTTGGGCTTCTTCATAAAGTGGTAGTCTCAGGGTGGCTGGACTGTATTTAACAGCTGCTTCCTCACCGTATATGAGGGTTCCCAGGGACCGAAGTAGAGCTGCAAGGCTTCTTCTGACCTAGCTTTGTAGGTTACACAGCATCTCCCTATTGGTTACAAGTGAGTCACAGGGCCAGTCCTAACTCAAAGCAAAAAACTACACAGTAGCACGAATACTAGGAGATACAGTACATTGGGAGACCACGCTATATGGGAAACTATCTTTTGAAGCTAATACACATATTTTTTCATGTATAGATCTGCTAAACTGGGCTATTAAAGGTCAGAAATTATGTCTTTTACTGCCTACCAGATAGTAAATGTTTGCTGAAGTCAATATAAGTCAGTCACTCACTAAAAATCCACCTGAATCAATTTATATAAAAGTATTTCTAGAGGTTCAGATCACTTTAATTAAAGACAAAAATTTATGACATTATATAGAACAGCAATGTTAAGTAAGCCTATGAAACAAATGATGCAGATTGAATACAGTGTAAGAAACATTTATTGACACCAACCATGTGTCCAGCATTGTGCTTGCCACTGGACCTCAGGTTGCCTTAAGAATGAATTAAAATACAAATTAATTCCTTTATATGTATATGCTTTCTGGTGGATCAATAAAAATATATTTATTATTGAAACACAACCAGAACTTTAATTTTAAAAGTGAAAATATTGCCAAGATTATAGTAGATTCCTAAGGCAAAACTACACAGGATAGATATATAGAGAGAGAGATAATAGATAAGGAGGGAGGGCAGGGAGGGAAGATAAACCTACTTTATATATTTACAAAATAATTATTCAGCAGAGATGTTTAAAAAAACTTTATCAAATCTGACAAATTTTTAATTTTAAAAAAGATTATTAAAAAAAGATTATAGGAATTTAAAGGTTTTAAGACAATTAAAATGATGTTATAGTAAGCAAAAAAGTTAATCTGAAGAGCTTGATATGTTGCATAATAAACTATTAAATATGAATAGGGTTTTTAAATTCATATGAATATACCATATGCATTTTCCAATATGTACAATAAGCATAAACTTGAACTACATTATATGTTTTATAAATGTGTTACTTACACGACATGATATTCTCTGAAAGGATTTCCATTTGCTTTGAAATATTATTTCAAAACTGAAAAGCCTGAATATAATGTTATATAAGAAACACCAGATGGTAACCATATCATGCTATAATGAAATTTGCAAATGAAAACTGTAAAGGGAAATAATATTCCCAATGGTTGATATGCTGAAATAATTGTTTTGCTAAATTAAATTCAACATGGATATTAAAGCTAGAAACCTCTGTAAAAATATTTTACAAAATAATAATCATCTACATTTATCCTAAAAGGTTAAGGATTTAAAATGACATTTACTAAAAACTTGCAATTATTCTAAAATAGAAATGTCACTTCAGGAAAAATTAAAATGTCAGAAACTATTTTCTCCTTTCATCCCCATGCCCCATAACAAAATAAAATGTTTAAAGCTACATGTGCCAATTTTCAACACCAAAACATGTCTACATTGCATTTACTCTGATGTACCCTTCTTTTATTTTTTCTCAGTCTCCTTCATTTCTAAATGGTGTACCTAGTTTCTTTATCCTTCCAAATTTCCAACAACTCTTTCCTACCACAAGTTTAAAAAGTTCAATAGGTTAATTAATTTCCCCTTAGCCAAATAAAACACTCTTTCAACTAAATATTAAAATAATTGAATTTTATTCAACATAATTTAAGTGGGTTAAAACCTAGTGCCTTTGACAACTTGTCTCATAATACAAGTTAATAAAATGATAATTAAAATTATGGATATAAAATTAAGACTTGAAATTTTTAATTTCAAAAACCACACGTGGTCTTTTTACATAAAATTTCATTCAACATCTTAAATAAATGTGAGTGTTATCACCAGATCTACATACAACAGATTCATTGACACTGATCTCAATAAATATTTCTGATGCTGATTGGCACATTGCCTCCATACATAGTTTAGTCTGTTGATTATTGATTTTAACTACTCTTCTCTCTTTCTGATCAGCCATATGTCATCAACTATTCCTAATAGTACTCTTAACAATGATTCAGTGGAAATTAACACTAAATGCATATACCAAAATCATTATATACATATGCACCTTTATCATGTCACTTACAACAAACAGAATATGCTGGAATTTTTCAATTTTAGTAGAGTAACAACTAACCTCATAACAAATTTAACAGATTTACTCCATACTCATTAACTGGATATTAAGATATATAAACTTATTAATATTCTGAAATTCATTTTATTTTAAACAAAAATCACTTAAACATTAATGAAGCCTCACCCAGTGATGAGTTAAACTGTATCATAGTCACAATATTTCAATTCTAGTGCTCTGAGCATCCTTATGCTTGATTAGAGGAAGTTTAATATTTCCCCATAATCGTCAGGCTCTCAGGGGGATGAAGGGATGGAAGAAGGTGATTCTTATTTACAGTGAGAGATGTAGGAGGTATGCTTTAGTGCCAGTTGTTTTTGCCATCCTTCTGTTTTGTTGACCTGGTTGATCTATGGCCCACATTGCAGCTAATTTCCTCTGGACAGCTGATTTTCTCCTTCTCTGACCAATAAGGAGATTCTTTCCTGAGCTCATTGTTAGCTCTTTTAAAGACGCCTCCCAGAGCAGGGCTTTAGGACTTTTAATAACACAGTTCTTTAACAAGGATCACAGCTTTGAAGAATTGGCCAGATAATCCCTGTAAAGATGTGTACTGTGGCCATTGTTTAAAAAAATTAAATAAAGAAACAAGGCTTTAACTGTGCCATCCACCCTTCATTTCGCCAACCTGCTATACCACTGTATACAATTTTATATCTCCCCTTCTTCCTCCCTGAATCTTGCAGGATCCCTCTAGCATTCCAGATTGGTGTGCATAGCATAGAGCCAACCAGCAAAGCAAAATTGTGGTTTGTAGAGTCATCAGTGCCACTCAAATATCTGTCTTTTTTTTTAAGTTGGAATATTCAACACCGAGATCATCAAACTAATCATCTAAAATGATAAAGCCTAAATTCAACTTGACATTAAAAATGAAAAAGATTTTGATCTTAGCCCTTTGTGGTTTTTAGAGTTACGTTGACTTTCATATGCAGCATTTCACTGCATGTATAAACTACTTAGTAAACATTGGTTCTTTTCTAACTGGGTATGTAATTTCTTTTGTTCCCTATTAGAAATCTTTTGATAGAGGTATTACAGAGTCTTAGGCTATAATTTAGTTAAATGATTTCAAAACTCAATACTGTCCTTGGAGGCTAGAAAAATGAAATAATACCCATAATAATGATGAGCGCTACTTGTATCTCTTTGAGGTGTCTCCATATTGCTTTCCACAGAGGTTGCACTAGTTTGCAGTCCCGCCAGCTGTGTATGAGTGTTCCTATCTCTCTGCATCCACGCCAGCATTTATTGTTTGGGGACTTTTTGATAAAGGCCATTCTCACTGAAGATGAGTGATATCTCATTGTGGTTTTGATTTTGCGCATGCCTGTAGTTCCAGCTACTCGGGAGGCTAAGGCAGTAGGATCGCTTAAGCCCAGGAGTCTGAGGTTGCTGTGAGCTAGGCTGATGCCACGGCACTCACTCTAGCCCGGGCAACAAAGTGAGACTCTGTCTCAAAAAATAAAAAAATAAATAAAATAAAATAAAATAAATGTCATAGAATATACATGTCTCAAAGCAATGTTTTTTTGGCTGATGTTTATATAGAAAAAAATTATATTTTTAAAACTCAATACAACATTACTTTTTACAAAATAACATTTAGAGAAAAGTCTTAAGCTATAGCCCAAACATAATTGTTAAAAATGTTAAAAGTCAGTATTAGATGTTTTGAAAAATCATGGTAAGTGTCAGCAAAGGGAATGTGTGTCTTGGATGTTGCTAGCACGAGGAGAAGCCTTATGTTTACCGACATAAACAATGGGCATGTAAGCAGAACTCTAGCTTACAAGAGATTTTTTATCTTAAAGCATGGACCCCATCACTTTTCTTGAATATTTTTCAAAGCAGCCTTGTTCAGGAGCAAGATGAAATGAAGAATTCATAACTACTTCTCTGAACCTGATATTTTGCCTGAAATTACTCCTTTATCACCCACTTTGCACCATCAACTTTTGCAATTGGTTACAAACTGATCACTGTAATGATCTTTCCCTCCTCCATCCTCCACTCTCTTCAAGCTTTAAGTTTTAACTCCTCTTGTTGAGTAAAAACAATTAATTACAGGAAATTGTCTTGGTTTTTATTGCAAATTGTGTCTGCATTTTTCTAATATATTTACTTATTGTTTTATTTTTGCTGTATCATAATGCAAACACAATGTTTATGGTACAGCATGGAAACCATCCACATTACTGCATATAGAGCAACTATTAACAATCATATAAATTATTTTGTAATTAAGAAGCAATGTTTTAAGCATTTTCATGCTAGCATGGTAATTTGCTTCATGTATATGTAAAAGTTTTACAACGCCTTAGCTACAATTTAGGAAATTAGGAGTTTAGGAGTGACATGCAATACATTACCATTTTCCACATTTTAATTAATGGGAAAATAAGTTTCCAGTTATAAAGGTTTTTTTTTGTGAGATATCTGCTTTTCATCATTTTCAGACTATTCTTGTTAAGTTGGGGATATCTGTAGTTTTGGGTTTTCTTAAATCATCTCTGTCAGTTTGTCCATTATCTGAAGTTCTTAGGAGAGTGGTGCTCCTTGTTATGTCTGTAGACTGACATTCAAGTTGAGAGTTACATCATTATATGTTGGTTTTTGTTTTTTTTTTTTCTTGAGGGGGGTGTGACAGAGAAAGAGAGAGAGAGAAATCTTTTGCAAGAAATTTTTTTTCCTAATAAAAATTCTACATGGTTTTACTTCTAGAAATGTCTTTTTAGAGAGATTTGATGTTTGCTTCTTATTGCTTTGGGCCTCAGGGATATCACCACACTAGGATCAATTTTATGTTAATGCCTCAGTTTAGAGATTTATTCACAACTTGTGTATTGTAAATTCAGATACAATCTCCTTCTCGGTACTGGCTTGAAGTTTTTTATTTCTTACAGAAGACATTTTTCCCATCCAAAGTACCAGCAGAAGTAAGTTTCATGTTCCCTGGGGTGATGGATGGAAGTTTCTGTGGTCTCCTGTGGAGATGGCTGAGCCAGCTTTTTAGGAGACATGCATTAGGGATTCTAGGATCTGAGGTCTTTTATGCCGCCTTTTGTGAATGTTGAACTCCCAAGCTCCTTCACACACAGAGCCTATTTCCAGGTTCTCTAAAAAAAAGAGGCTGCTGCAGTACCACCTCCCAAGCCTACTACACTAGATTTTAACTACCAATTCCATCCAATGTCTAGGTGCTACCTTTCTTCCTTACTAAATCATTTATATGTAAGGTATTTTTGGATTTCTAAATCTTTGCAATGGGAATCATTTCCACATTATTCTTAGAACTTATTATTGTTTGAAGAAATTAAAATTCTTTTTCTCAAGTGGCCCAGTTTTTAGGACTTTCTGGACCTTCTTTTCTGCTACCTTCTTTGTCCTTTCCATGTGGCTAGTACAATAATAAGTGCTTGACCCTCTCTGAGGGGAAGCAGAAGACCAAGAATTTGATCAAATTTAAGCAAGAGTATGATGGTTTGTAGTATAGTTCACAAATATGAACTTTTCCTCACCCCATGATAGAGGGTATACCCTCCCCTGCCTCACTGATGTTGGGTTTGGCCATATGACATTATTCAATGGAATGGAAGTAAGTAAAATTTAAATAAAATTGCATAATTTGGATTGGCTTCTCTTGTTCCTTACTTTGGCTACAGGAAAAGGGCAAGTCCCAGACAGAGCAACTAACTAGGGCAGCAAAATGAAAAAAATCAGATACAACATCTACAACAGAACCAGTTGGCAAGGTTTCACCAGTTTTCAGCAACTATAAAATCATGATCTCATGATATCAGCAATTTTGGGGACAGGGATTATGGAAGGGAAGCAGAGGAATGGTAATAATTTTTAATGGTTCTATAGTAGGAGAATACTCAAGTAGCAATGCATTTTCACTGGAATGGCAACCAAAACTAGGAGGAGGTTTTGCAAGAACCAACACAACAATAAGTGCAGAAAAAAAATGCAAAAAACTGATGTCATCTGATAGTGCCAGAACAGTCTGGGCTAAAAGAACTCTTTAGGTTAAGTTTCCTGTAAGAAATTCCTTGAGAAAGCAGTAAAAATTAATTGTATTAAATCCTGACCCTTGTACTATTATGTGAGGAAATTGGAAGTATATATTTAAAGTATTTCTGCAGCATACAAAAGTAAGAAGCTTGTCTTGAAGAAGAAGACATGAAACTGTTTGAATTGCGGTCCAAATTAGCCACTTTTACATGGAACACCATCTTTATTGCAAAGAATAATTTATAGACAAGTAATTGTTATTAATATTTTGGAATTTAGCAAATTTTTTTAAATGAAGTGAAGAAATTGACTGACTTTTTTTTTTTTTTTTACTAGTGATAATGTTTGAGCTTTCAAGAGAAAATTCAAATTTTGGGAAAAATTGTATCTGTTAGTGTGCATTATAGTTTTTTAACACTCAATTATTTTTCTGATAAAATCAATAGTGATATTAATAAATGTAATATTTTGATATTGTAGAGTAAAGTGTGTGAACATTTGGAAGGTCTGCATAACTCACTGATCACAGTTTCCAAATGACCAATACATGATGCTACAATAAAGACCTATTTAAAGTACAAGAAAGACTAATGGATTTTAGTGTGGCTGAGTACAAAACAGTTCAGTGCAATGGTTTCAGATTCCACAGTGGAACTACGCTTTAAAAAACTTCTGCTTGTTGAATTTTGATGTGGCATCAAAGAAGACATATTCCTCTATTTTCATCTACACACTATGTGAGGTTATATTTTCTTCAAATATTTCAACCTAAATAATATATCTCAAAAATTGAATATACAAAATATAAGAATTCAACTGTCTTCTATTATGCCAGACTAAAGAAACTTGAAAAAATGTGAAATAATTATTCTATTTTTTGTTTCAGAAAATATAGTTATTTTCATTTAATATGTTATTTGTGTTTATATATACTTATCATTATTTTAAAACAATTAATAACTATTTTTAATTGCTCAGTTTCATTTATTTATTTTTAGGATAGAGTCTTGCTCTGTCTCCCGGGCTAGAGTGCAGGGACATCATCATAGCTCACTGCAACCTCAAACTTCTGGGCTCAACCCATCCTCCTGCCTCAGTCTCCCAAGTAGCTGGGATTACAGGCCTACACCACCACACTTGGCTAATTTTTCTATTTTTTTGTAGAGATGGGGACTTGCTCTTGCTCAAGCTGGTCTTGCACTCCTGATCTCAAGCATAAGCCACTGTGCCTGGCCAGTTTTAATGTTTAATACAGTAAATATCACCAGAAGTAATTCACATAAATAATAGATCTTTGAAGTCCTCAATGTTTAAAACTGTACGGAGTTCCTGAGATGAAAATACCTAAGAATTCCTGTTCTAAGAAAAATGTTGGAATTTAGAGGAAAAGAAAAAATAGCTTTTAGCAGTAAACTGGCTAAACTTTTAAATGGGTGATACTTTAGGCTAAAAAAAGAAAAGAAAAACATACTTAAGATGCTCAAGAAAGGAAAATGTGAGCCAAGGATTTTATATCCAGTCAAACTGACCTCTAAGTGTAAAGACTACAGACAAAATGTTAGGAATGTAAAATAACTCATGAAATATGGTTTCTGTGAAATGTTACTAAGGAATCTATAAGAGATGGCTCAGACAATCAAAAAGACGGTGAAGAACATTAAAAACATATTAACCTTTAGAATAAAAACTAAATGATTGCAAAACAGCAATTATAATATGTAATGGCTATATGCTCTGAAAATGGGGAAGAAGCAGTACGTGGGAAGTATATTAAAAATAAAATATATTCATTAATTGCTTAGGTACTAACTGGTAGTAAAAGGATATAACCTCAAATAAGATATGGAGGGGAAGAGAGTGAGGGGGAAAAAAGAGAAGTTATTAGATAATTTCAGTATTGCTAATAGTACATAATCACTAGACAATTGCAAAGGAGAGAAATGAGGGTGGGGCACAGAGAGGGAAGGAGAAAGAGATAGATTAAGGGTATTATATAAAGGTATTAATACAAAAGTAATGACTAGAACAAAAATGCAAAATCTCCCAAAATATGGAGGATATACCCCAAAAGAGAAAATAAGTAAATAAAAGATTAGAAACATATAATATAAAACTACGTGGCAGAAGAAAAGCCAAACATTTATGCTACCTGTAAATATAAATAGAAGTGGGCCTAACTCATCCGTTTTTAAACAACGTTATTGAGGTGAAATGATATACACAAAATCTGCACATATTTAATGTACACAAATTGATGAGTTCGAACATACACATACACCCATGAAACCAAGGTAATAGACATATGTCCATCAGCTCCAAAAGTTTCCTTCTGTCCTTTTTTATTTTTATTTATTTATTGTGTGTGTTGGAAAGAACACTAAATATGAGATCTACCTTCTCAACAAATTTTTAAGTGCACAATACAATATTGTTAACCATAGGCCTTACGTTGTGCAACAGATCTCTAGAACTTTTTCATCTTGCATAATTGAAACTCTATACCAATCTCTTAAGAAAAATAGAAACAGATTTAAAAGTTGGACAACAAAACAAAACCCAAGACTCACACTGCCATTCCAGACCTCTCAGCCTTCCCTGAACATGCCCAGCACTTTCATACCTTCATGCCTTGGTTCATGCCCTTTCTAACTCCTTTGTCTATAAAAATTCTGTTGAGTTTTCAAGTCTTCACACTAACGCTTTTTCTTCCATGAAGTCCTCTATGATTGCATTAGTCAGAAATTAGTCTCAGAACAACTTTGAACCTTTATTGGAATGGTTTATTAAATCTGACATATTGTAGGCAGTTGTTTACATACTTTCTTCCTCACTAGACTATGAACTTCTTAAAAACAGGAAAAGTAGTAGAGCAGTTTAATTATTGGGCAAATGAGCCAGAAACCAAAGTACATGCCATTCATTTAATTATATCACTATAGAAATTCAGTCTAATTTATAGACATTCAATCTAATTATTGATAACTATATTTAGAACTGTTTACTTCTTTTTAAAATTTAGAATCAATTACATCATTTTAGATTACCTCTAAGCATTTAATTAAAATTCTACCTCCCTGGAAAGTTATTGCTTTTAGATTGTTAAATGTTTAAAAGTAGATCTGCCCACTTTGGAATCTCTTCTCCCACAATTGTGACAGTTTCTGAATTAATGAATGCTTCCTTATGGCATTTTTTCCATGTATGCTGACAAGCTTAAGTCATTAACTCTTTTGTGTTTCTTGCTTCCTGATTCCCAATATTTTGTCAACAATTCAATTGCCATCCAACTCTTGGAATATATAGATAAAAATAAGGTTTATTCCCTTTAAAAATTAATAAGAAAAATAAACATGCAATAACAGACATAGTAGAAAGTACACAGGTAATACTAAGGTAGATACTATGGCATCTTCACAATGTGGATGACCTAAGCCGTGTTTTAAAATAAGAACAAAAGTATGTTAGACAAAGTGCAGAAGAATACCCCTGGTAAAACCAGTAATTTTCTTCCAAAGACTAACATAACTGACCATAAGACTAATAATTATATTATAGGTGATAATTTTCCTCCTTTGAAATTTCAGTTTAAAAAAATATCACCTGCAAAGTACTTTACTAAATTCAAAATATTCTTTATTTAATGAATATTTTTGGAGTACCTACTGAGAGCTAACAGAGTGCCAGGTTACAAACACCAAAACTATGTTTATATGCTAAAAATTAACAGTTTTGGAGATATTTTAATTAATCTATTCAGAGAATTTCCTTTTTCACTGACTGAATTAATTGAATCGGAATTTTATGAATTGACTGGGAAACATAAAAATGAAATTTTAGAATTCTCATATGTGTATGCACACACACAATATATATGTTATCAATATTACTATATTACTCAATTAGAATGAATCATATAAAATTACCATTGACAATTCTAAGTGGTTCCACCCAATATAAAAAATTTTAATTGCATACTGTAAAGAAGATTAGCTTTGGATTTTGATAGGGTGAATTCGAATCTTGCAAAGCATGCTTACAACCTATGCAACTTTGGGCAAGTTACAAAACCTCACTGATCCTCCATTTCATTAACTATACAACAGTGATAGTAAAGTCTATCTGAAATAGTTCCGTTTGTGTTTAATTGCATAAGAACATCCCAACCACAACAGTCTAACTAAATAAAGGCTTTCTCTTTCTCACATAACTAAAAACACAAAGATTGAGAAACCAAAAGTAAAGCCATAGTTTTATGAGCTCAAGGAGGGCAAGAAACTGGCTCCAAGAGAAACGGAAAGGCTTATAAAAGGCCAGGTGGTGGAAACAGAGAGAAGGACAAAGGCTTGAGAAATAGTCAAGCAATCAAATCTGTAGAATTCTGCTTAAATTAACATGATTGTTTAATATTTTTTTTTTACCATGGAAGTGGTTTGCTTTCGGATGAAGCTATCGCCTAATAGCTTATTGAATGTCCCAGATGGGTCTTCTTGCACTTTTCCTCATGTTTTCAGTGTCTGCTGCACTTCCAGGCATCAGGTTTTAGGCAAACATCAGGAAGGGCAAAGGGCAAAAATCTTCTCCAGGAAGGCTTTGAAAGAAATTCTCTCCCAGAGATTTCCACCTGTATCTCATTAGCCAGAATTATGCCAAATCCACATACCTAGCTACAGGAGGGATTGTGAATTCCAATATCTCTCTTTCTAACCACCATAATGTATAAAGGTAAGGGAGAAGGAAATCGGAATAGATATTAAGTAAGCCTCCTTCAGTATCTGCCACACTACCTTTATAGACATCAAAAGATTGAATGAGGAAAACTATGTAAACACCTAGTAAAGCAATTGAAAAATAGTAACTAATTGAGACCAAGAGCCTTGCTGACAATGATTATGATGATGATCATGATGATGATGTTCTAATGATAATAAAATAAAATTTTAAATTTTGAACATATGTGAATAATTATATTTACTCAGCTGTATTTTTAAATATATCAGTTCAACATAATTCCCCAGTAAATGACAATATTGGTTAAAAAAAAAGTACTAATTAATCAAAGTAAAATTATCTCTACTTACCTCATATCTATCTCCAACTTTGTTGCAGTTGAAGGGTGTATTTTTAGGTTGAAAACCTCGTGTTTGATTTCTTTCCAAAGTTTATTTTCTTGGAAAGTTTGAAGACCATCTGTGGAGTTATTTTGAGACATGAATGTAAAAAAACTGCTATTTTATTCATTTTGAATGCAGTAATTTTTTAAGCAGTCTGAATATTCCCAGCAAGAAATAAAAAGTGAAGAAAAAAGTTGGCAATGTAAGAAATTTTTTAGAAACATCAAAAAAATTATCACAAATCAATTTGTTTGGTTTCACCTAACCTAAATGGCTCTAGTAGTGATGATTGTCTATTAACTTTCAACTCTCCACATCCTTCGTTCAAGAGGTTTCATCTTAATCACCTGGGCATAATTTCTGAAGCACCTACTACAAACTTGGATATATTCAAATCTCCCTTTTAAATTTAGAACTGCTGGAACTTAATCATATGACAGACTAGGTGTAGCCCTTGCAGAGGTGGGAGAGGGGCTAAGATCCTTCTCTGCATTTAAATTGCCATCTTGTAGATCACAGAAATACATAAATAAATAATTGCAATAAAATATAATTAGTGGCTAGCAGCAGTATTAACAGAATGTTGTAACAACATTGAGGAGAAAGTAACTGGCTCTGCCTAGAGAATATGGAAAATTGTGAGCAAGGTCTTAAAGGATTGGTAAAATTTCCAAAGGCAGCAAAGGAAGAACAGAGCATTTTAAGTCAAGTGACCAGTAAATGAAAAGGTCACATCAACTGGTGTGGTGTGCCTGTGGCAGAGGAGACATAACAGAGAATTTAATGACAAATTCGACGGGGAGGAATTCAGTGATCAGTTGTAAATGGCTCAGCTTCTGCTATGGGACCACAGGGAGTCATGGACGGCTCTAAAGTGGTAGGTGAAATGAGTCAGATGTGTTTTAAACCACAGCTCTGGTGTAAGTATGAAATTTGGATCAGCAGGTGGAAAAGCAGGCTTCAAGAAGGGAAATGGAAAGGTTTATAAAAGGCCATGTCAGAGGCAGTGAGTATAAGGAGAAGGCGAAAGGTTTGAGAAATATGATTAATGAGGTTGTTTAATTGTTATTGTTGTTGGTGTTTACCACAATTGTAGTTTGCTTTTGAATGAAGCTATTTTCTAATAGCCAGTCTAAATAATATTTAAATAATTCACTCTTCCCTTGAATACATCTTTTCCATTTCTCATTCTTCCACTTAACTGTTTCTCAACTACACATGGAAATCCTAAGCTTTCTTCCTTACACATACATTTAGCCCCTAATTCACTCCTAATACCCTCGTTCTGCTTTATTTTTCTCTCCCACCTCCATACCCGCAGTATAGCTATGACATTTAGGAAGTACAGGAATAAAAGTGTATTTGAACTCTGAGAGTAATTTTCTTTTCACTTTTAGTTATAGCCCATAATAGATATTCAACCTCACAATGCCAAAGTAAACCTCAATTCCATAAAATTTAGGCCGGGTGCGGTGGCTCACGCCTGTAATCCTAGCACTCTGGGGGGCCGAGGCGGGTGGATCGCTACAGGACAGGAGTTTGAGACCAGCCTGACCAAAAGCGAGACCCTATCTCTACTAAAATAGAAAGAAGTTATCTGGCCAACTAAAAATATATATAGAAAAAATTAGCAGGGCATGGTGGCGCATGCCTGTAATCCCAGCTACTCGGGAGGCTGAGGCAGGAGGATTGCTTGAGCCCAGCAGGAGTTTGAGGTTGCTGTGAGCTAGGCTGACGCCATGGCACTCACTCTAGCCCAGACAACAAAGTGAGACTCTGTCTCAAAAAAAAAAAAAAAAAAAAAAATTTAATGAGCTTTTAGAGATGCCGTATTTCCAAAATGTAGCCTATTTGTTCTATTAAGAGGGTTTTAATATTAATTCAATGGAAAAAAATATCTGCCTTGTTAATTGCCACTGTATAGTTAAAATCCCAGACGTTTGACTTTTTTTTTTTACAGTTCAACTCGCTGCTCAGATTCCCATGGCACGTCCAAATTAAGAAAAAAATATTTACTTGTCGTGCAGATAAAAGAGAAGGCAAAATTGTATACCCACCCCTTCCATAGATTAGTAGGATAACATTATTTCTATTCTGATTGAGAATTTCAAACTTTTGCTTAAATTAAATTTATTTATACTTGGGGAATATTTATCACCACTTAATTAATTTGAAATTTTACTTCAGGTGTCAGTAACTCAAAGGGGCCCCCAACCAAACATTATTAAATCAACTAGTTGACTCATTCTTAGGGCAGGTAGCCTTTCAGAAAGGAAATGTATCTCCATTAAACTGGCAAAATGTTAGTTTTATACCTACAGAGAATTTTACATAAGAAATCTTATATTGTTTTTGTACAGAATAACAGTGCAAAACCACATTGAGATTTTCAATTCCATTATTATTCACATGGCTGTCAATCATTGTCCACAGTCAATGGCACACTTGCTTAGAATCTTTCTACAATGAGTGACAATAAAGCCTTCATAGAAAATATTATGGCCAATATACAGATGCGAAGTTAATTTTAAAATTTCATATTTGAAATAATAATACTGCTAGTATTTTTATCCTCAAATTACTTATCTAATAACACTTGCATCTGGAAGTAATAATGGCTTTCATGTATACTGAGAAGCACAAAGAGATGAAATCTCACTTATAATTTCCTTTTACAAAAGCAGCTGCTCTACACTATGAAAAATTTACTTTTATAAAAATATTTTGTACTTCAATTAAAATGGCCAGATGTATATTTCTCCTTAAAATAATAATACTGATGTTGTATGTCAGTCAAATAATAACCAGTATTATATTGTAAGTGCTAACAGTTTTGTTAACCATTTATATAGAGAATGAATTTGACAAAAGAACCCCATTATACAATAAAGATTTGGATAAATATCTATTTGTTAAAATAAAATAAGAAGTTCTAATCTTGGCACTTCATCTTGTTTCTGTGCCTTAGTTTACCTCAATTAGATTATTAATCCTGAAACTCTCCCTCCCTTATCTAAGCTATGATACCAAATGCTTGAACTGGTGCACAACAGGCTATAGGATGCTAAGTATAATGTATGTAGAAGTAGTAATATTTTGCATTCGATTTTTACATGAATTTTAATAGCCATTTTTTTCTGATTAAATTTGTTTTATGATAATTTTTTCTGTAACCCACAAATAACAGATTAAGACTTAAGAGATGACTCAATGTGAGGTTTACGTTATTACTGCATTCTTTGTAATATCTTCTTTACTTCACCTACCCTGTTCCGTAAACTTCTAGGAAAAGAATAAAAAAAGAAGAAAAAGACAAAAACTTTGCTTTAGAGGTCTGTTTTAGGTAGGAGCCTTGTGCTTGGCGAAAGCATGATATTGTTGTTTACTTTGTAACTCAGGCCTTCATACCTCGCTGTTCTATATGTACCCATATTCATGTCTGTTTTAGACTATGGGCTCCATAAATATATTAAAAGACACCTAATCACTTTCCATGCACACTCATATGAAAGTTAAAAACAATCGTAACTGTCCCATATTTTGCTGACTGCTCCTCTTATTTTGACTTGATAGAGCTTCTCAAAGGCCTCACCTAGGACTTTTCAGCAGATTTCAACCACATATAGCTAACTTATTTTTAGTAAGTTAGCTCAGAACAATAATCTACCAAATAAAATTTGCTCAAAATCTGAATTAAACTATTTGATTTTATTGGCATCGTGTTATTGTTTAAGATCTATTTTTAACATCTAACAATTTCGTGGGTGAGGATAGAATGATATTTAACAGGTAAATCTGCTTTGAGCAGCATAAAATAAACATTCTACTTTAAGTGTAAATTAATCATTCAGTGATTTTTTTTCTTCTATCTGACTCTAGTGTCTTAAAAAATAATAGACCAGAAAACACATGTTCATGTGAGCTTGACAGCAGATGATAAAGCATGTCAGAAACCCATCATTTGGGTTACTTGAGGAATATGCTTCAGAGCAAATCTATTCAGTACAAGGAGGTACAGTGTAAGTTTTCTGTGGGGAATTCATTCCAGTCTTGTAAAAAAAATAACAATTTTGGATACACAGTAGAAGATTACTTTTGACAGCTGTTTTAAGATTGCCTATTATTTTTCTTTAGTAATTCATGCTTTTCCATAGGGGCATAGGTACTGTACTCAAGACCTTTTATAAGCTTCCATAAGTAAAAGAAAACAATGCAACCCATAAGAGGGTGTTATAGGAACAAAGACACAATTTACAACAGCAACACAAATGATTAAATTCTTAAAATAAAGTTGATCAAAAATTTCCAAGATCTATACAAAAAACTTCCAAGTCAACTGAAAGACAGAAAATAAATTTTGAACAAATGGAATATCATGCCATTTTATCAAATGAAAATATTTAATATTATAAAGATGTCAAATTTGGCCGGGCACGGTGGCTCATGCCTGTAATCCTAGCACTCTGGGAGGCCAAGGCGGATGGATCGCTCCAGGTCAGGAGTTCGAGACCAGCTTGAGCAAGAGTGAGACCCCATCTCTACTAAAAAATAGAAAGAAATTATCTGGCTAACTAAAAATATATATATAGAAAAAATTAGCCAGGCATGGTGGTGCATGCCTGTAGTCCCAGCTACTCAGGAGGCTGAGGCAGGAGGATCACTTAAGCCCAGGAGTTTGAGGTTGCTGTGAGCTAGGCTGATGCCACGGCACTCACTCTAGCCTGGGCAACAGAGCGAGACTTTCTCAAAAAAAAAAAAAAAAAAAAGTCAAATTTGCTTAAAATAAGCTATAAATTTAACTAAATCTCAATAAAAATAACAGAAGAATGTTTTTGAAACTAGAGATTATGAAATTTCATATATACAATGTAAACATGCAAAAATAGCAACTTAAAAACCTCAAAAAGAAAGATACTGGTATTAGCATATACCAGATATAAAGATATATAAGTAAAACCAGATAGCTTTTAGACAAACATACCAATAGCACAGATAAAAAATAAAGTCCTGAAATTAAAACAAATACATCTAAAAGTTAGTATTTTTTAATGCTGTATTATTTTCATCAGAAAGCAGGAATATGAATCCTAAAACTAAGGATTCTTTTTTTGACTCCACTTTTTTGCCAAAGAAAAGACAAGTGTCTGTCTTTATAAAACTAATCAAAAGAAATTAAATTCCTTTCTTGAACCATCTTAATTTCCAAAGTGAGGACACAAAAATTACTCTAACCCTATCCTAACTCCTATCACATCCAGTAAACTGGGAACCATCAAATTCTTTAGCTTTTAAGGGGAGGGATTTGGGAGATGGGGAGAGTATTATGCTTATCAAGAGTCTAATGATCTTTTGGCCTTCAAATCCTATGAGATTTTTTGTTTGTTTGTTTGTTTTTTCCTGGCTGATTTGCTTGAGTTCTTTGTAGATTATAGATATTAGCCTTTTATCAGATGTATTGCTTGTGAATATTTTCTCCCATTCTGTCATTTTGTAGGTGGTCTACTTGCTCACACTTGCTATTAAACTGGAACTAACTGATGAGCACACAGGTGCACAGAGGAATGTAAAACTTAGTGAAAATCCAGAAGGGGGAGGGAGAAGAGGGGAGGAAGAGTAGGGGAGGGACAAAATCTACCTAACCGGTACAATGAACACTATTCAGGTGATGGGCACACTTATTGCCATGACTCAAGCATTACAAAAGCAATCCACGTAACCAAAAACATTTGTATCCCCTTAACACTTTGAAATAATAAATAATAAATAAATATTGTGAGTGTGAAAAAAAAATCCTATGAGATAGATATGTTTAACCCCTTTTTAGAGAATTAAGTAGCTTTCCCAAAATCATCTAGCTAACAAATAGATTTAGTATTGGAAATTACTTATCTGATTTGAGTCTTTTTTAAGTAATAATACAAAACCTTAATAATATGAAATTTCATTAACATTTTAATTTAAATGGTTATATACTAAGATTAAGTCACACTTCTGATGTGGAGTAACATATGTCTAAAAGCTTCATTTTTTCTAATGGAAAAATAAGAACACAAAAACACAATAAAGGTACGTAATCAGCAACCATATGAGGAATTTACTGGGCTGAACAGAAGCCCGTCACGGGCATTCTTGCGGAATAGTCAGCATAGCTTATAGTTTTAAAAGTCTTAGAAGTTTATAAGTGAAAAATTGAGAACCAGAAAAAAAAAAAAAACAGGAGTATTGATCCTTGAATAAGAAAGCAAGTTGAGAGACAAGGAAACAATGGGAAGAAAAAACTCACAGGTTACATGGACTACTGCTGTCAGTAACAGAGGAGAGCAGCAAGGAAGACCTTAATTTTAAGAAAAGAGAATCAGGTTAAATGAAGCAATATGTATTAATTTAATAAAATTAGAACATTTAAAATCACATCAACTACTAATTGATAAGAGTCTAGGCTTTGTAAGAAAAGTCCTGAGTTGAAGAAGTCACTTAAACTCTGTAATCTGCAATTTACTCATCTGTAAAATTAGTGCATTAGACAGACAACCCCTAAATATAGTTCCAGAGCTGAGGCTATACTCAAATATCTTTCCTTAAATATTTTACTTGTTATATCTCACTTTTATTTGTAAGTAATCTGAATATATATTCTTTCTGATTTTTGTGAAATGTAATATGTATCTCCTAAGTATATTAGAGGAACTTTTTAAAACAAAAAATATCTGATATGATAACAAAAAGCTAGCTATTCAGATTTTGAAGCCATCACAACTGCCTACTAGACTGTCCACAATTACAGGTAAACTATATGTAGTAAAGAACATCCTGTGATCTGGCTTAAAAACCCAAATCCAAAAAGGGATAATAAATGTCACAGACAAGACAGGAGTAAGAATGATAAACAGGGAAGGGGAGGAGGATTTAAAAATTAGGTAAAGAAAAGCAGGACCCACTATCTCATTTGCAGGTCCCAGTGCAAAATGAAAATGTGACATCCCTTGTTCAAAAAGCAGAGGAAAAGAGCAATTAAACGTACTAAAACATAAATATTTTTTCTTGAAAAATATTTGATTATTATAAAATATAATGGTGGTAATAATGATACATGTGTAAAAGCAAATCACAAATATATACATTCCTGGTGTCATAATTTAATGCAATTAAATTATTAAACTATAATTATTAAACTCACTATCATTGGTTCCTTGAGTCCAAAATGCCTATTTTGAAGGGAAATGTTAGTTATTTAAGTTCTGGAATGGAGTTTAGAATTTGACAGATTATGTCAATTCCCAAAAAATTGTTTATTAATATGATGTCTTGATTATGCATGCACTTACTCTAGCATACATTTCTAAAAATTCATTTTACAGGTTGAGTATCCCTTATCCAAAATTCTTGGAACCAGAAGTGTTTTGAATTTGGGATTTTTTTTCCTGATTTTGTGATACTTGCATTATCCTTACCAGTTAAGCATCTCTTACCTGAAAACCAAAATCTGAAATGCTCCAATGAGCATTTTCTTTGAGTGTCTTGTCAGCGCTCAAAAATTTCAGATTTTGAAGCATAACACAAGTTCAAAGTTAAAATTATTCTGGATCTCAAGACAGAGACAGCAAAACATTAAACAATGCTGGGGAAAGGAGGGGAAGGGAATGGATCCTTCAGAGAACAGGTCACAGTACTATACAGCACACATCACATGTCCAAGAAGCTGGCTCTGAAAGAGGGAAACAGAAAGACAGAGGAAGAAGAGTTTGGGACAATATATTAATGTAATTGCATTTTCAGCAAACATTCAACTTGGTGTTTTTATTTAAAGTACTCACAATAAAGTTACACATTTATAGTAATGATGCTACCATTGCTCAAAATAATCCTCAGAATTTCCTTCAAAGGCAATTGATGAGACAAATATGAAGTCTATTCTTAAAGGAATATATTGCTTTGGGGTTTTTCTGGTTTTCTTCTTTCTTTACTACCAAGGGATAATGATTCAATAAACTAATTGTTAACAAAAATAAGATATAGGTATACCATGGAATACTACTTAGTTATGAAGACGGATGACTTAATGCCTTTTGCAACAATCTAGATGGAACTGAGACCATTATCCTAAGTGAAGTATCTAAAGAATGGAAAAACAAACACCATTATGTACTCAGTATTAAATTGGAACTAACTGAGGAGCACACACGTGCACAAAGAGAAATAAAACTCAACAGAAAGCAAGTAGCAAGCAGGAGGGAGGATGTGATGGTCAAAAACCTATCTAATGGGTACAACGAATAATATCTGGGTGATGGGAACACTTATAACCATGACTTAAGCATTATAAAAGTGATCCATGTAACCAAAAGCTTTACCTCCATAATATTTTGAAATAATTAAAAAAAAATGTTATCTTGGAATAACTCTCACCTTCAAAAGATGAATATAACCAAAAGAATAGACCAGAGACAAAGTTCATCCAAACCCAAAGATTTCTTGTGGGAAAAGAAGAGAAGCAGTAGGGAGAATTAGAAAGAAAGGATGAAGGACAATGGCATCTGCCATTACTCTTTACTGCTTTCCATGGGGAGTGGGTGGAAGAGCAAGCTGAATTGCTTATGACTTGAAATGTTACTGGGACTGATTTTTGAATAACTAAAAATGATTGGAAAATTAAGAAATTAGATCAGAGATATTAACAAAATCAGCTACTCACCAGGAAAGATATTTAACAGAGCAGAGTTGGGAATATTTATTGGAAAAATAAAATTCTCCCATATGAATTTCAGTGAGTTCACATACACATTCACACACACAAATTATATACAAAAATGTTTACTTTCTTGCCTTTATGTCTTTGTATATGCTGTTCCTTGTTACCTGGAAAACTCTTTCCATCTACTCCCTAAATTCCCAGCCATCCTTAAAACCCAACTCAAATTCTATTATTCTGTGAAATCTTTCCTAATTCAGGGAGATACAGTTCTTTCCTATTTTTCCTCCAGAAATTTTGCAGACATACATTATCAATCACTTGTTTACATTTTTCTTCCTAAATAGTCAACTTTCTAAACAGAAGATGCATCATTCATCCCTGTATCCCTAATACAGGACCTAACATATAGTAGGCATTTAAATAATAGAAATCTATTAAATTAAATAATTAGTTAATTTAATATAGTTTATTAAAGCGTTTTTGTTTGTTTTTAGGGGGTTTTATTTGTTTTGAAATAGGGTCTCTCTCTGTTACCCAGGCTGGAGTGCAGTGGCACAACCACAGCTCACCATAGCCTCAAACTCCTGGGCTCAAGAGATCCTCCCATTTTGGCCTCCCAGAGTGCTGGGATATAGGCATGAGTCACTATGCCTGGCGCTGAAGGTATTTTTTTTTAAACTTAAACACAGTATTTGACAATGGCAGTATTCATTGCTTGAGTCCAAACTGCCTATTTTGAAGGTAAACTTTAGTTGTTTAGGTTCTGGAATGGAGTTTAGAATTTAACAGATGATGTCGATTCCCTTATTATCTGTAAAAAAAAATAAAAATCTCAGGAGCACCTCCCTCAACTCTGCATTCAAAAGAGAAGGTAAAGGCCTCAGACACCAGTGAAGAACTAGCCCCATAGATCATTCACTGAGGAAATTCTTTGCTGGCCTCCCATAAGCAAGGACATGCAAACTGTAACTTCAGGTCTCCAGACTATGTCTAGCTTCTAAAACTAAAGTCTATTCAATTCCACAATACAAATGAATTATAAGTTTATCTTCACAAGTGCAAAACAGAGACAAGGCAGGATCAGACATTCTTCCCCCTACCCAGGGGCATCTACTGAATTGGTGCTTCCTTCACTCCCTTTTTCTCTTCTAACATTTACCTTATCTTATATAAAATATAGATTTTCCTGGGTCTCCTAAGATTGTAACCGTTTTTTCTCACTACCCACACCCCTGCCTTTTTTCCTTTCTGTATGCCTTTAAATGCTAAACTTCCAAGTTCTCCTTTGGAAAAACAGCCACAGCTTTGTCTGTGGTTTGTGTCTTTCCTAGGTGTTTCCTCAGCTTTGGCTTAATAAACCTCCATTGACTGAGATCTTTGTCTCAGCCACTTAGTTTGGGTTGACATATCTTACTGCAGTATCCTTGATCAAGTGACTTCCCCTCTCAGTATCATCTCTAAAATAGAAGTGATAAAAATTAATATTCATGAATGTTAGGAAGATTAAATGACATAATCATTAACTTATTTGGACAATACTTGGGGGGCATTGAATAAATATTATTTCCTTCTCCACACACCACTCCATCTTCTTAAAATATCACTTTTGTTATCTTATAGTCATCCTCATATGTGGTGCACATAAATGAGAAAATAATGAAAAATGTCTAGCATTGTACTTGGCACACAATAAATTCTTAATACCTGGAATTTCCTACCTCCCTCTTGTCCTTCCTGCTGATTAGTATAGCACTTTCTTTTATTTTGCAGTAACAGCTAATAGTGAGAAGATGAGGAATGGGAGTGCCAGGGGGCAGATAATGGAATAAAAGAAATGAAAATTGGAGAAAAAATAGCCCATCAATTGCCACTCAACTATTATAAATGTATGTTAAGCACTCTGCTGGGTGCTCTGCATAGATTGTCTTTTTTAATCCACAAGACAATCAGGCCAAGCCAATCAGATCTAGGCTCAAATTGTTGCTCTACAACTTGAAAATTGTGTAATTATGGGAAAGTAACCTTTAGATCTCTGTTTCTCATCACTAAAATGATAGCCCACCAATTTTCAATGTCATTTTGAGAATTAAATCCTTACACATGTCTAAAGTGCCTACCTCATAGCATAACCTCGGTGCACAGTGGTTATTACAGTTACTTAACTCACACTCTACCATACACATGATCAGTTGAGAAGCTGATATCTGCTGTCCATGCATATTGGGTTCTTCTTACCACTTTGTGTTAGGCAGAATTCTAAAGATCTTCCCCCAAGATTCCCAATAACTAGTTAATCAATCAAATATTAACCTAGTTACTGAAACATACTTTGCAAGTATAATTAAGGTTAATATAAGGATATTATCATGGATTATCCAGATGAGCCTTATATCATCACTTGAGCCCTTTAAGGCTGAGAAATTTCTCCAGCAGGGATCAGGAAATAAATGTAACAAAAGAGGAAAGCAGAGAAGAGATGAGGCAGAAGGAGAGGTAGAAGCATGAAAAGGACTTGAACCTCCATTGCTGGTGTTAAAGATGGAGGAAAGAGGCCACGAACCAGGGAATGTAGGCAGCCTCTAGAAGCTGACAACTCTTAGACAACAACTGATCAAGAAATGAGGACCTCAGTCCTGTAACTCTGTGGAATTATACTTCCAAGCATCCAAGTAAGCTTGAAAGCAGATTCATTCCTGCCCCCAGAAAAGAACACACCTTGCCAGCACCTTGGATTTGGCCTTGTGAGACCTGGATCAGAGAACCAGCTGAACCACACTTCACCTGGACTTCTGACTAACAGAACTATGAGAAAACAAATGGGTGTCGTGTGAAGCTGCTAAATTTTGATATCAATTTGTGACAGTAGCAAATGTGCACACCCATTATAGAGACGATTCAAAAGATTACTGAAAACAGGAAGCATTTGAATCCACTAAAAATGCAGGAGTAATCTTTGTCTAATTCTTACTGTACCTGTTGTCCTAGTGTAGTTAATGTCAGAATGACGTACAAATTCCTCTCTTCATGAAACTAATAGCAATGAGGTCTAAAATTATATAGTATCATTCTTTCATTTTCACCAGAGTCTACTAAAATAGCAAAAAAAAATCCCTTGATAGGTCCATTGTTACATTTAATTTGTAATATGATTTGTTATCCCAGTAGATAAATTTTATAATATCCTCAGGTTTTCAAGAAACAGAAGGGAATTTTTACAGCTATATTTGATGGACACTTTCAGTCACATTATTAGGAAGCAGACTTTGGTATCTGCAAACAACAGGCACAGCAATTCCTATGTGTACTGAACAGGAAAAATTAACACAAATGTTCCTGACAGCTGAGCCTGAGCTATTAAAAACTATGGGAATGCTCTCAGCAGAGACACTACTGAAATAGAATGCAATCTTTAATTGAAGAATGACAACTTGTAAGAAGGCTCTGTTTCCCACCCATCTCCAGCAGCCCAATTTTTATTTTATACTGTATGTAGCAATTGTTCTACCACTGATCTTCCTGTTAAGTATTGATTTTGAATAAATATTCTGTTAGGTTAGTTGACAGTTTGCCACCTTTTGTTTGTTAAAAAAAAAAAAAATCTTTCATTGATGTTCTTATTCACCAAGCTACCAAAAAATAAGCATTTTTACTATAGCCCCTAAATTATCAAAATGTTCAGGCCAGGAAACTGGAAGTGCCAGGTCTCTGATCTAAATTAACATTCCTGGAGGCAGTTCTGACACAGGAGTGGAGTGGGCCTAGCTCTCATTTATTCATTTAATTCAAAAGATGACTATTGAGCAACTACTATATTTTAGAAACTATGTTAGATGCTGGGAACACAAGGGTGAACACAAGACAAATAGCTCTTTCACCCCAGAGGGGAAGATATTAATGAGACAATTGTAGTGACAGCAATAGAGAGGTATATGCAGTCAAGAGAGAATCCATAGGGAATAAATGTTAAATCTACTAAAGAGAGAATCAAAACAAATGTTAATTCAAAAGAGCTGGACAAAGAAGAAAAAACCTGGCAAAAGCGGGCATGGTGGCACATTCTTGTAGTCCCAGCTACTTGGGAGGCTGAGGCAGTAGGATCGCTTAAGCCCAGGAGTTTGAGGTTGCTGTGAGCTAGGCTGACGCCACCGCACTCACTCTAGTCCGGGCAACAGAGCGAAACACTGTCTCAAAAAAAAAAAAAAAAAAAAAAACCTGGCAAAAGGCAAAGACTCTGACAGTAGGTGTTGTGAGAAGCTTAGGGAGGAAATTCCTGGTGACATTCTCCGAGGTCCCAGAATTTCTACTCAAGGACATGTTAAAAAGTGTTCTAGACCTTTGCACTGGGAAAAGAGGGAGCTATTACTGGCACTAAGAATGTGTGTATGCATGTCAATACAGCCTGAAAGAGAACATTGGAAATGGCCAAATGAAGAGGTTATTTCGAAGTCAATTCATCTCTCTTCTCTTTTCAGAAGAAATATTGGGTTATACCAGAGAGGACACCTTCCTTACCTTCCATACCCAGTGGGGCCACTATAAACAAGCACTGAAAAATTCTTTATCCCCAAATACTCCCTCTACTGCCTCTCCTTCAGAAAGCCCATGTACTGTATCCCTAATCATAAAGACAATGCTCCAAAAAGAAGTGTCCAAACCATCTTAGCTTATACCAGCAGGGTTTAGTTGATAGTAATTTGAGAATATGGCCCAATAGTTTAGGAAAACAGAAGCTGAGGCAATGAGATGTTAAGTTGAAAGACAAAAAGGACTGGATAGATATATTCTTAACCTCCTTTCTAGTTCTGCCTAGGCTGACCACAGCAACAGTGAAGGATAGAATGTGTGACAGTTATGTTCACTAGCAGTGAAGAAAGGACCTTGCATCAGAAACAAGCCACCACCTCCCCTCATGGTGGGGTGCAGTGGAGTAGGTGTAACAACCAATCAAGACATCCAACTGCAGTATTTCTGAGCCCACCAAAGAAGGAGACTTTATTGTGGATTGAGGCTGGGAGCAGGGGAAGGGATGGGGACCGTTTGCAACTAGACTTAGAACAAGTTTCCTGTAGTGAAAGATGCCAATCTGAGCATAATTAAAGAAATCTCCAAAAATAACCCTTGGTTCAATGGTTTGCTAAGAGTCGTAGCTTTCTGGGAGGCCGAGACAGGAGGATAGCTGCAGTTCAGGGGTTCGACACCAGCCTGAGCACAGTGAGACCCCATCTCTAGAAACAAGAAACAAACAAACAAACAAACAAAAAATACACACACAAAAAGAAAGCCACTATACTCACAGATACAGTTTGTTACAGTGAAAGGATGCAGATTAAAATCAGCAAAGGACAGAGGCACACAGAGCACAGTGCAGAAGAGACCAAGTGTGGGGCTTCCAGTTATCTTTTCCCCGTGGAGTCATGCAGATAGTGCTTACTTCTTTCAGCAGTGCTGTGTGGCAACATGCATAGAGCACTGCCAAACAGGGAGAAACTCATCAAGCCTTGGTGTTCAGGGGTTTCTTGAGGCTTGGCCACATGGACATGTCTGACCACCCGCCTGGCTGACCTGTCTCCAAGCCCCTCAAGTATCAAGCTGATACTGCACAGCTCAAGTCCCCTACCATAAATCACATTGCTAGTGTAGAGTATCTGGCATGGCCCAATGCCCCTTAGTAAACAAAGCACTTTTACCAGGTAGGACATTCCAAAGGCTTAGAGGTTACCTCCAAGAAGCTAGTCAAAGGTAAAACCATTCTCTGAGCAAGGTTAATTTCTTACTACACACTGAGCAAGTGAATTCACTAGATTCACAAAATCTATAATCCTTTCTTTTTGGTATGTTAATAGTTAAATTTCATCTTGCTTATAGCATTAAGCAATTTAATGAGTCTTCAAGTTTTAAGCATTTTAAAGGACATTCTGTTACTTTGAATCTCAATTATAATGTAATTAGTACAAAAAACATTTTAGTCCAAATTTAAGAGTCTCAAATGACTTTCCAAAGAGTTTCACATATTCGTAGGGCTGAGATCTGGTCATAAACCTCATGAATTTTATCCTGATAAGATCTTAGTAGGCCCAATCACATTCTCTAAGTGACCGACGCCTTCAAATTCTTTGTGATAAGCCGGTAGGTCAAAGGAAAAGCTGGAAAGAACATCTAACATTAGGAATACTGAAGCCTCTGTAGGATGCCTTGTTGAAGCGAAGCTACTGCAGAGCGAGCCATAAATATATCTTCCAAAATCATAACCTTGATGATCATGCAGAGCACAGAAACAGCAGCCTCAGCCCAACTTTACATATATCAAAATCAGTGTTATCAGTTAGCCCCAGAGGAAAAAATAGAGCTATAAACAGCAGGCTCAGTACATATCCAAATTATTAAGCTCTTCAAGGAACTGAAAAAATGACTAGTGACTATATTTTTAAACCAAATCAAAGAGAGCCCTCAAGTTTAGGAAAAACTGTTGCTTAAATGCCTGTCTTCTCAGCCACCACCCCCATACATATGCTGAACACATTATACCATCAACAGAGGATTTTAAAATATAAAAAGCAACATTGATTTTGTATAATGTACATCAAGAAGTCCAAATTAAAAATGGTACTCTTCTAAAAAAGGGCATGTCATTTTAAAGACATTTATGTTTTTAGGAAAAAAAAAAAGGGCAAGAGCTGTACATATGATTTCCCAAAAATGGAAAATATAAAAAAAGTGAAAGCATTATGACTTGGATATTAAAACTCAGTAACTCTAGTATCTTCTAGGATGTTGGAACAAACCACCAGTCAATTTTAAGTCTCCAAAAGATCATTATGGTTTGGATAATAACTGAAGTCATAATTGCTTAAGTTTTCAAAAAAAAAAAAAAAGTAAGTCCCTTTAACACTTTTTGTGGAACAATATCGTGACCAGATTAACCTCATTCTCCTTCATGAGAAAACTTGCAGATGAGAAGTGACAGAACTAATATATTTTGCCTCAACCATATTTTTTTTGTTGTTTGTTTTTGCTGCTGCCCATGCAATCATCCAATAATAATCTGGGAAACAAGGTTTAGCTCATAAAACTGATGGGTTGGGATAGAGTGGTGGGAGAATTAATCTAAAGGTAGTTTTCTGCAGGTCATTGTGGACTTGAAATGGGGATTTCAATTTGATTCTGCCAGAGTTTGACCTAGTTATGGTATTGTGTATTTTCATCTTAATTTGGAAAAAAGAACATTTCCCGTGGTAATGGTGCCCTTGAGGCATACAGTGTCAGTTGCTTGCTCAACATCATGTCCTTCCTTCTTCCCAGGTTCTTTTAGGATGGTACTGTGCCCACCTTTACAACTTCCCTCATAACTAGGGGAGGCCACTTAACCCAGTCCTCCTGGCCAAACAGATGTAAGGGGTGGTTTGCAAACCTTACCAAAACATTTTTTGCATTCTTGGTAAAAATGAGTAATGCACCTGATACCACACCTCTGTATGAATTCTTCCTGCTTTGAACGCTACAGTGATTCCTAGAGTTGCAGCAGCTATCTTGTGAGCATGAGCCAACAAGAATGAACATGAAAACAGAAGATGTTAAAGCAGATAAAGGTAAAGCTCATGTCTTATACGTCATTTGTATCAGTAAGGATATTTATCAGCTGAATAAGCTGCTGTAACCAACAACCTCAAAACCCCAGAGGCCAGTGAAGGCTGTGTTCCATCAGGCTGTCATGTGATATATCACCAGTCTCCATGGCATGGGAGAGAAAATTTGGCAGAAACACTAACTCTTAAAGGCTTCTGTCCAGAAATAGCATGGACACATCTGCCCACATTGCATTGGCCAAAGCAAGTCACACAGCTACACCTAACTGTAAAGGCAAAAGAAGCATAATTCCACCATGTAGAATTCTACCATTCGACTAGTCTTCCAAGAAAGTAGAAAACCAAAATGTTCATTAACAGCTTTGATGAACAGTTAAATTTTTTCTTATATGAAGAAAAATAAACTCCTATTTGTTTAAGACACTTTGAGTTGAATTTTCTATCATGTGTAACCAAAATTGTTTTTAGCCAACAAAGTCCTTGAATTATTGGAAAGTAGCAAAATTGCATATATTAAATTATATAGAAAAATCTGATTATTGTTCTACTGAGAAATATTCTGGATCTTTAAAAATTTTGTAACTGGTCTTCCAAATGCTATCTCTTTGAGGATAACGGATTAAGTGCAAGATTCCCAAATCAATGACTATCTTTGACCCTAGGTTTAAAATCAAAACTGAAATCAAAGGAGCTTTGACTCTAGCTCTATACTTTAGCAAAAACACCTTCCAAATCAGCTATCATAGATGATCAGCAACAAATAATTCATTTAATCGCTGCGGTTAGAAAAGGCTATTATTATGTCATTCTCTTCCAAGACATATTTTGGCTACTTAGTATAATGCTACCAATTTTGAGAGTATAAAATGTGTCCAAAATTGTCCTAAGCATCTTATACACAATTATGTTGCTTAAACCTCTCAAGGATCCTATGGAGTAGACACTGTTATTGATATTAAATACATGAATACATTGAAGATTAAGATTGTATTTTACTGAAGGTCAATGAGCTAATGAATGACCCCTTTCTGGTTGAATCTCAAATCAAACTACAAAGCTCAAGCTCCTAACAGCCAGAGTGTCCTATTCCTCTACATTCTGGAGGCATTTTCTAAGTTACCAATGCCTTTTTAAGTGTTACATTTTCCTTTCACCGTCTCAAACTCATGTTTTAATTCACTCTCTAAGTTCTTGTTTTCTGCTTCCAATGTCTGCACTCTTAAACCTACACTCTACTGCCTCCCTTGTACTTCCTGAAATAAAAATAACATCACAGTGAAAAACATCTAAGCTAGTCACCAGAAGAGGAGAGAAGGATCTGGAAGATAGAGTAAGTCACTAGATGAATATGAGCTAACAATATAGAAATGTCATCCTAAGACTCAGGTATGAACTATTATAAGATATTTAGGCAAAGAATAACAATTAAGAAAAACCACCACCCAGTGTCTGCTCTATGGTCCTTTTATTCTGCTACTATTTATTGAAAAACTCTTATGGACGTGTATTTGTTTATCCATCCTCTAGCATTTATACATTATTAATTATGTTTCTAATAGTTATAATAGGTGAGGTACAGGGTCTACAAAAATACAAAGACATGGTGCCCTACATTCCAGAAAGTTACATCCTGAGAGGAAAACACATTCCAATGGTATTATGAAAGCAGCATCTTCAGTGGCACTTGAAGGAGAATGGGAGACACTAAAGTCTCAGGGAAATCCATACAGCAGCCAGAGAGAGAGATTTTAATAAAATGCAAATCAGATCATATTCCTCCCCATCTTAAATCTCTTCAATGGTGTCCCAATTAAATTTTACTAAAATCAAAACTACTTACCTTGTCCTAAAGGGACCTACAAATTCTGGCCTTACCTATATTTTTTCCTCTCCTCCACTCTCTCTTCTATTCACTATACTTCGGCTATATAGTCATCTCCCTGCCTCTAAAACACACAAAGCTTATTTGCAGCTCTGAATTCTTGCACTTTTATTTTCTTCACCTAATACAATTTCCCCAGATTCTTGCATGGCTTCCATTTTCACCCTTAGACTGCAGATCAAATGTCATTTCCAGGGAGAGGTCTTCACTCAGTCCTTCCTCTACTCTACTTTATCTTATTTCTTGTTTTTATTATCTTCATCTCACTTACCACCAATCGAACTTACCACCAATTTATTTATGTGTTTATTATCTGCCACTCCCAATTCACATGCAACCTCCATGAGGCTTGGAACCTTCTCTGCATCCCAATGTCTAAAATGGTACTTGATACATAATTTCACTCATCAGACATTTATTGAATAAGTTAATTAATAATCTAGCTAATAGGCTGTATAAATTTGGTCTGAGCATGGAAAGAAAATGACTAAACATCAGACCGCACAGAAATTCAAATCACATAGTATAAGGAACATTTTTATGTCATCTGATTTTGACAACTGTTGCATACTACTTCAAATCCTAATGGCTACACTTCTAAATTCCAGCCACTGCTATGGAAACCATTTCCAGGCATGCTTTGGCCGGCTTTGGGCAGGAACACTCTTACAGGGTATTGCTTTGTCCCATGCCACTTAATTTGTATATTTTGTCCTTCTCTGACACTGCGCTGGAGACAACTGTAGGATCACACTTGCTAATTACACATGCACAACCCAGAAAGGGACAATTGAAACCTATGAGGCTACCCTTCACCTGTAGGGAAAAGGAATTAAAGATTAATTCTTCCCTCTTTAATGTCCATCAGAGAGTCCTTCAATACCTAAGATTCCTCAGAAGGTCCACGCTCCCTGGATCACTTCTCAAACAAACCATGTGCATGAAGAACTTTGTGTTAGTCTCTGCTTTCCAGTGAACCTATGCTAAAATACTATGCTTAGGAGTTTAAATTTTCTTCCTGTAAACAACTTGGAATCCTTGAAGAATTTTGAGCAGGAAAGTGATATAATCATTTTTGCAAGTAAGAAAAGTCATTTTCATGTTAGCGTGAAGAATGAATTCCAGAAGTTGAGGCCTATGTTATGAAAGCCAGTTATAAGATAAATTCAATTAGCTAGGTAAGAAGGAGCAATTCATTTCCAGCAATGAAAATGGAGATGAAAAAGAGAGAGAATTGAAAGACAGAATAGGGATTGTGAATTGAATGGGAAAATGTTTGTAAGCACTGTAAAGTAGGAGAGGTAAGCATTATTGCATGACCAGTAGGTGCTAGAATGGCTATGGGAATAATATTGCCTGATTTTTGTTTGTTTGTTTTTGCCAGAGTACAGCAGCACTCTGAGTATACTACCGCTCAAAGAATAGTGACACAATGACATTCAATCTGATTCCCAAGAAATTTCATAAAATTAGCACAGATTTTTTTGGGATACTTTAAACATAGACCTCATAAAGATGAACTAAGATATCTAGAAACCCCTTTCAAACTTGGGACTCTGTGATAAGACTATGATCTTAGCAATTCTTAAAGCATTTTTCCTGTAAAGTAAGTTTTTAGTTTGTTTACTTTTTTAGTGTCAGATATTATATGGAGACTGTAATTTCCAACTTTATTTCACTTTGGGAGGAACTGGAGAGTAATACAGTATCATGTTCTAAACGTAGCACTATATGTGTGGCTGACATGTGAATGTCAGGGTTGCAAGTCAAAGTGCCTGACTTTCAAACGTACCAATTAGTAAGCATAAATGTACAAAGAGAGTCCATTATAATGACTGTTTGGGTCACTGGGCAAGAGAAGAAGAAAGATGACAAAAGAACACAGGCTCACAAGTAATTGCTGCTCCTTATATCTAAGATCAATAAGTGATGTCACTTCCATTCATTCACACCAAGCAAGTGTAGATTTGAAATAAATGAAAGCTTCTTCTGCTTAATGTAACAGAAAAAATATATTAAATGGAATTTTTAATGTGAATGAATGCTGACTATTTCTTGTTAATGATTTCATTTCATTTTGGTAGTAACAGCCAAACCTCAAAAATAATATTGAAAAGTCTGACAAGAAATCTGTATCATAAAATGTGGGAAAACATAGAAAATTTCTTAGTGATGGATATAGTGCAATGCTAGCTGATCTTTACATTCTTGATAATATTGAATTAATAGACCCGGTGCTGATGGTAATTACTTAAAATGGCATAGTGAAAAGGTCAGTGTGTTATATAAAATCTCCATGGAAATAGAAACCCACTAGTTTATCTTTTTTTAATGCTGTAAGGGCATTAATTTGTCACTGTAAACACATTTCCATTCAATTAACCCTGACTTTATTTGTGTGGATAAGTCCCTATCCCAAGATGTTTATTTTTCTGTTACCAACACAAGTCCCTCTGCTGAGCTCCTGACTTTAACCTTTATGGAAGAAACAATAACCAATCCTGACCCACACACCACAATCAAATATGAGCCAGTGTTCTTTATATCTGGACCAGAGGTCTTGAAACTACTACCTTGGGCCAAGTCTACAATCTGTTCTTGTAAATAAAGTTTTATTGGAACACAGTCATGTCCATTGTTTTTGTATTGTCTATGGTTATTTTCACACTACAATGGTAGAGTTGAGTAGTTGTGATGGAGAGTATATGGGTCACAAAATCTAAAATATTTATCTTCTGGCCCTTTACAGAAAAGGTTTGACTACCCCTAATCTTCACCAATCACTTAATATCAACATTGATTCTCCACACTTGTTATCATCAAAGTAGCTACCAAAGTAGCAGGATTTTTTGATAGTATACAAAATGCTCTTCTCTTAAATCTTTTCAAATCTCCAGATTTAAACATGAACAAGAGGTATCCATCCTTAAAAAGGGGGCACTGAGCCCCTCCAAGATCTGAAGCATCATTGTGGGAAAGTGGTCATCTTTATTTCCCAAATATTCTTATTTTTTCCTTCTTACTTTACCTACTTTTATGTTCATCCTTCCACCAGCAATATCATTTATGGTAGGGGATAGTGTGAAAAAAGAAGCAATTTATTCAGACTATGGATTTTAAAACACATAGTTTCTCATGTAAAAATTAAACAGTTCAAAGGAAACATGGTTCTATTAAATCAATTGTACCTCCTACACAGAAAAAAATACAAACAAATTACCATGTAAATAATTGCCCGTAACTAAAGGGTGATAAGGACTTATGGAGAACAAATTTTAGAATCAATCTATGCAAGAAATTATGGATTCCCTGTGGAGTTTCCTGGGAAGAAACTAATCCTACTTACTTACTACAGTGATAAATAAGAGAAAGAATAAATCTCACTTCCTACAGTGTGGAAAAAAATTACCCAATCCCAGAATGAATTTAAATTGGGCTGGTATGGGACTGGGAATCTACATTTCTAACTAATTTTCCAGACTCTAATGGAAATAGCCCTTGAACCATGCTGTACAAAACACAGTTTTTATTTTCTCCACTGGTATTATGTATTCATACAACCCACCTGACAATAATCATTTGAAAATGATAAAATGATATACACATATAGTAAGGGAAGAAAATTCAGTTTTGGTAAAATAAAAAGATTTTTTTCTGAAAAAAGACAGGATATCTTAAATGACAAAAAAAATCTTAAAACCTTGGTAGGGACATTGAAAATTTCTCCTGTCATTATGTCATCTATTAACTTTGTCCATTGAATCCTTTTTTGAGAAGAAATATTTTGTCTGGATGGAATTGAATTCATCAATTTCTTTGCCTTGTGGATTATGCTATGAAATTTTATTTTTTTATTAGGTTTGAGACTATTTTTTTATTAACTATTATGTTTTACCTTTCAATAATAGGTTTAATCCAAATAGAGATCACCTTGTACTCAGTAGGAATTAAGTTTTATTGTTTTCCATAGAGTTAGACAGTTTTGTCTTGTTTTACAATACATCCATTTCCTGTTGATTTATGGTGCTGTCATTCTTGTGTGTGTGTATATCCACAAATTACCTATACATACAGAGGTCTGTCTCTGTTGTTCTCTAATCTCTTACATGGGTCTATTTTGTTCTTGCATTAATTCACATGGCTTTTATTACTATGGCTTTAGAATATTTTTATGCATATATTTTATTGCTATGTCTTTGTATGTAATATATAATTTTTGGAGAACTGACATTTATGTAATATTAAGCAATCCCACCCAAGATCATAGAGTGTCTTTCCATATATTCATTTTTATCATATAAACCCTATATTCTTGGTTAAGCTCAAAATATTTCTTAATTTTTGATGAATTTATAAATTACAAAAACAGATAAAGGAAATACAAAAAAAGTATAGGCTCATTTATAAAACTAGGTGCATCTTAAAATTTTAGCTAACCAAGAAAATATGGCAAAAGTGATGGGATATGACTCCCCTGAGCAGGCTATGTACATAATATAGCAATTGTGATAGAATGTCACTCCTTTGAACAAGTCAAACTGTTGAGAGAGCTCTGCACGTTTTTCAGATAATGACCAACACACAGTATTAAACAATAATCAAGTACAAAGTGTAACCCAAATCATGACTCCTTTAACTGAAAATAACATATTGATAGCCAAACAAGATGAAATAACAAAATATTTATCTATAGATGCTCATATGAAAAATATCAGTTCTCCTTGGAATATTATACTCAGATAAGCTACCAACCATTCAGAGCAAAATGTAAAGACTCATAAAATGTACCTCTTTGTCATCTTTCTCGGAAACTAGCTGATTTGAGTTCATCGAAATTAAGATTATCCTGAGTGAGCTTGACTGAATCATGAGCCTGCAAAAGAAGGGGAGCATCAGAGTGACAAAGGTGAAATAAATCCCATGTTGTGGGAAGATGGGACCCTGAGGCAACAATCTTAGGGTGGCTTCTAGGAGCTAAGAGTACTACCCAGCCAATAGCTAGCAAGAAAAGTGGACATCAGTCATACAGCCGCAGGAAATGAATTTTCCCAGCAACCAGTGAGCTCCGAAGAGGACTCGGAATTTCAAATGAGCTCGCACCCTGGCGGATACCTTGTTTTTAACATGGTGATACTCTGTGCCAACTAACCCATATCCAGACTTCTGATCCATGAAGGCTGTCAGATAATAAATTTGTGTTAAACTGCTACATTTGAGATCATTTGTCATGCAGCAATAGAAAACTAATACACTTGCAAAAAATGTGGGTTTTTCCATCTGGATGGCATTGTAAATATATAATTTGACAACACTCCACACTCTGACGAGAACATATGGAAATGATAGATAAAAGGATAAAATATAAAAGAGCAAGAATCATTCTAACACAAAATGTGATCCATCCCTGTGGACCAAGAAGTAGGAGCGACTGTAACCACAGACCTGCTGATCCTCTCCAGTCTGAAAACAGGCAGAGGCAGGTGAGAGTTTACTTCCTAAGGGGTAATGGTGAATTTTTCATGTGAGGTAGAAAACTGGATTTAGATTCACCTATTGAAACCACAGCTTGGGATGGAACTCACACACCCAGGAAAGGTGACTAGAAATAAAGCCACTGCTATCATTTACCCAAGGCTGTCACTGCACTCCCAAGTCCATGGAAAGAAATAAAAACACACTCGGGACCATGACCTAAGATAGCCTACCATAGGCAAAGTGTATAGATTGGCAACAGCTGCGTCATCATGCGGCCACAGAAAACCTACTCCTGGACTAAAGGCAGGAGGGGCTTGAGCAAAGACAACTGCAAAATCTTTCATGTGGTAGGAGTGAGCACAGGGAGAAAAGGGAAAACAAATTTGAGATGAGCCTGCAAGCTAAGTTCCCATATTTGTAAAGAATACTAATGCTAAGGTGACACCCCACAAAATCAAGAATTAGAAGAAAAATTCAATCCAGATAAAGTACAAATAATGAAAGTGTTGGGGAAAAGTTTTGTTCTAAGATTCTCAAAGAGAAAATCAAGGAATAACATCTATAACATAGAACAAGAAAGTATGAAATGCATATTCAGAAATGAGATAAGAAATGGATATGAAAAGAACCAATTATAATTCGTTGATTAAAATGATTAGTAATAATCATTAACTTTTTGAAAAAATTAAAAATACTGTTAGTGTTGTCAAAAATAAATATTTTAAAACGAGACCAAAATCCAACACAATCAAAGCAACATGAAGATTAAAGGGAGAAGAGGTTATTTACAGAGTAGAAACTCGAAACAGAAAAAAAAGTAAGGGAAAACGGTTTGCTCTAAGGGAGAAATTCCTTGAGCTCTTAGGGAATCCCCTGAAGCATTTAGTAGCCCCGCTCTTCTGCTTTTTTTTTTCTCTCCTCTCATTTGGAAGCTGGAAACCCATCCCAATACCCAAATTTACTATTTAAATACCAGGCAAATTTACCATCTGACCACACTTGTAGTTGTAACACCAATCCTCCTCATCTATGCATTTGCGCATGCACGTGCGCACACACACACACACACCCCAAATACATCCATAATAAGGATTTTCCTTTATCTTGTGTTTTCTGAATTCTCTGAGCTTTTCCTAATTGTAACAAGAGCAGCTGCTGAGTTAGAAAACTTTCAAGATACAAAGATCTTCTTCAACTCACTACAATTTTTGAACTTGATACCTTTCATCATTCTTGGTTCAGATTGGAGCATTAGGAAGATTCTGCTGAAAGTAGGTATGAAGTAAAAGATGCATGTGTTTGGAACTTCGGGTCCAAGTAGCCAGCAGGTGGTTGGAAATGCATGCCTGGATAGGAAGCTGGCTGCCTGGAAGTATATTACTGATTTGAGCTGCCTTTCCTATAAAAGTGAAATTGGTGACTCACTCCTTTGTTCCATTGCAATATGTTTTTGTATGTCTCCTAATCCAGCCCTTAAAAACATTACAGGGGAATGTTTTTTCCATGTCTGTCTCTCTAGACTCTGAGATAATACTTAGTTATAAGCAAGGACTGTATCTTTCTCACCCTTATTTCCCCATCACCTAGCACAGGCACAAGGAAATTATTAATAACTTTTTATAAAAGAATGAATTCAAGAATTTACAAAATGTTCTTTATGTAGAGCTTAAAGCTATGGAATTCAAGCTATAACAATCACTGAAAGGAAATGTACAGAAAAAAATAAAAGAAGACCAAAAAGTACTTCTAGGAAGAGCCACATTTAAGAGACAAGAGAAAGAGACATCATCTAGGCTATAAAAAGAGAAATATAAAGACCTCCAAGCTTTCAGAATGTGGAGGTGATTAGTGGTGTCAGTCAAAGCTGTGGGAATTGGAAAGAGGATTTAGTGAAATCAGAAGACTGTGTGTGATTCCACTACCTAGACTCATTCTTCATTCTTGAGGTAAAGTTTTCTAAAGTCAATAGAAACCCTATGTGACTAGTGCTGTATTTTATACTCCTCTAAACAATGGGTGTTTATATTACTGTGTTAGAAAAGGTATACACTCCCCAAATGGAAAGAATATATAAATATTTTCCCATAATAATCCAAACCCACATATTTCTCTTAGTATAGCACTTAGGAGAACTCCATATGCAATGAAAAATTCAATGAATTATTTTTATGATGATTAAGACAGTCAACAGAAAACAATATTAAATTTGGTTCATAAAAATAAGTATAGGTAATGAAATAATTTCCTTTTTATTATAGATGTAGCAATTTTTTTAATAGCGAAATACTCAAATTTTACCCATGTTTACCCTATCATAACTTCAAAATGTTTTTCCTTCTTTTATCTATCTTTTCTTCTGAAGACAATGTTTATTAATTGACAGTTATAAAATGTTATTTTAAAAGTATTCTTATGTACAAGAATCCCAGAAGCAGGAATATCTTTAATGCTGTTTCACTTTTATTTTTAAATTAGAGGTTGTTCTTCCTTAAAATTATTAGTGCTGAGACATTAATAATAATGTGGATTTTCATGAACTACAGAGTCTTGCCACCTACTGGGCATGGCATCAAACATAAAGATGAAACTCTGTTCCTCAATAGCTTTTAATACAAACTGTGGTTCTAGTCCTGGTTTTTTTAATGAGAGGAAAACGGTTTGTGAAGGAAATCATCACTGAAATTAAGCACAAAGCAGCAAAGTCTAAAAGCCAAATGATTTTAAAGTGAATGCATCTTCATCAGTTTCAAATGACTGACATTAAATAAATAACACTACTCCTGTGGCACAAACAGTACATTTTTAAATTATTGTTTCTGATACACAACAAAATGAAGTCACATCCTAAGAAATCATATCCTAAGAAACATTTCTGATATATAAACAAGAGTTATGAAAAATGGGATAAAATAAATGTAGGAAATGTAATTTACAGTATCCAAACCAAATAATGACTTTCACTTGAGATGAATGTATCACCATTTTTCAAAAAAAATTAAATGCTTCAATTCGAAAATTTTATTAATGTAACAAAATACCAAGCAATAATCAGAATCTTTATAATACTGGTAGAGATCATATTGTCTATATGGCAAACTAACAGAACGCTTTTATAAGTCAAGCAAACAGAGAGTGTATTTTGTTCAAAAATGATTAAGACACTGAACTTAGAATACCTAGAGTGTTAACTAGATGCCCACAGAAGACTCTCAGCCAAACAGAGTGACTCATTCTCTGTGTATTCCGGGGAATCACGGTTTTATCATTTAGTATCACCATTTGAAAAGCAGGCAATTATAGGGTAACACAGATATTCATAAATCAGATTTAAAAGATCCAAGGATTGATTAGCAATATTCGTAAGCACTGATAACTGTGGAGCACAGAAGAAATGGCAGGAAACACTCTTTGGGGAAAATAGTAATGCAAAGGAACAGAAAGAACTGAAATAATAACAATATACAAAAGAGTCTACAACCAAGAAACCACTCAATCAGCACTGATGCTGAAGGTCATATGGAATAAAGAATGCCGTTAACCCTGATACAAGACTATTCTTTGTACTTTCCATTTCCCACCAAATGAGCTATTTAACAAATACTTTAAATTGATAAATGCTATTCAAAATCTCTCTATATTAAAAATTAAATTTTGGCATTTTATTGTAAATTGATAGATTATATTTGTACATATTTGTGGAGTACAAAGTGATGCTATGATTTACGAATACAATGTGGAATAGTTTTGAATTTAGGAAAGTCTAGCAGTATTTTCAATATCTTCATTCACCTAATCTGATGCTCAGCTCAGCAAATACATATAAAGAATCTACTACATAAAATGCAATGTAGAAGGCATTAGGCAAATAAAGTGAAATCATACACAAGTTCTACCACCAAGAAATTCAATATTTAGTGAACAAGAAATCCGATCTGATAATTACAATACCATTTGATGTATACTTCTCTGAGTACAAAGTACAAAGATAGTATAAGAACAGAAGTGCTTGGGTCTGTAGGAGATGAAGAGAGTGGGGGAGGGAGGAGAGGATTATGGATTGCCAAGGAAGGCTTCATGGGTGGTATTACACCTGAGAAGGATTTTGTACAAGGACTAACAATACACCAGAAAGATAAAAGGAGGCACAGCATTTAAGACAGAGGGGCAAGCATTCACTCTTGACAACTTGCCAATATGGAAGTGCTGCCTTCAGAGAGCTGGAGGTAATTAAAGCTGACCAGACCACAGGCACAAAAGAAATAACAAGACAAGATGGTGGAGTCACAGTCAGGGACCAGATCATAAAGGGCATGATATGCTTTGTGCACTACGTAATTCTGTCCACAAAGGGGGAACTAATGCAGTGGTTTGCAGAGGGAAGTGGTGCAATCTGAATTTCGTATAGATTCAGGGTTCACAGCTATGGAAATAGTTGAGGCAAGAAACTGTGAGAGATCAAGCTAAGGCAGTGACCAGGGGAATAGAAGAGACAGGGACAGATTCAGGAAATAAATGTATCCAGACCAGGTAATGAACTGAAGGAGGCAGAGAGGAGAATGAAGATAAAGCTTACGTATCGGTTTGGGTGAATGATTAAATCAGTACCAGTTGCTGTAGAGAGATATTTTCCATTAATTAACCCAATGCAGAGATGAGTCAGTTGAGGCACTGGGAAGTATATTAATTTGCCCAAGGCTACTAAGCTAAGTAAATGTAGAGCTGGGATTCTAACCTGGCCACCTGACTCCTGAGCCCAAGCTCTGTTTAAACTGTATACTATAGCTTTCATTTTATTATTTTGGCTACAGTCATTATTTAGAAATGGGCAACTGTACTTTTTTGGGGACCAGCAGCCAATTTTCCTTAATTCAACAGGGATAGATCTGCTGGAGGGACATAGCCCTCTCTGTAGAGGGTATTTATTCTCCTGCCTTAATTGTCTTACTAGGAGAAAGCCTTGCAGGAGAAAGTGCTGCACTTTGGTACCAAAATAAGCCATTAACTCTCATTTCAACAAACTCTCAAAACTGCATGGCAATGTTGTGCTAATCTCTTTAATGATCTGCCATAATTGACAAGAGTTATTTCAAATCTCTTCTCTTCTGAAACCTCCAAATGCACCCCACACCCATGGCGCAGAAGATGAGGCATCAACTTGAAGCCATCTGATGGGATCTTTTTATCTTCTTTATTGAAAACTTTGAGATCTGCATACATAGAATCCACACACACACTATTCTCCTTCCCTCCTAAAACAAGTGAACACCTATTCCTCTTTCTAAGGCCTGTCCCTGTATTAGTATTCTGGATCCTACTCCACTCATTTATTCAGAAAACCTGCATATTGATTATGTCTTTTTGTATCGTATTCTTAAGCATTCTCAAGTTTCAATAACCTTCCCTCTAGCCTCATAGCTACTCAACTACCATTTTTCCCTTTCCACCCTTTAGAGGCAGACTTCTTGAAAGCATCCCCTGTATTTTTTTCTTCATCTCTACCCCACTACTCACTTCTCAGTCCAAGATCCCATCAGTAACTTTCCATAGAAACAGCTTTTACTAAAGTTGTCTATAATCTGCAAGTGGCTAAATCAAGGTCTGTCTTACTTGATATTTTAGCAGAATGTCACATACCCTACTTCTGAAAAACAAATTTTGTTCTCCAGCAGCTAGCTGTCCTTGACTTCCACATCAATATATCCAACTGCTTACTTGGTGTACCGGCTGGTGTCTCAAGGACACATCAAACTGAACTCATGTGTCATCCAAACCCATCTTATTGCAATGTTGCTTATTTCAGTGAATGGCTCAATGCAAGTTGTTAATCCATGAGTCCCTCTTCAAGCTGTCCCCTACCTCACTCCTCACACAATTTTTCATCACCATTGATATTATCTCCTAAGTATCTGCTTAGTCTATCCATGAACAGTGTATATGCCACGTATTATGAAATATTTCCAACAGGGGACAGGACATCACCTATGATCAAATACATTAATATTTCTGCAGTAAATTATTAGTATCACTATATGGGATAAATTATAACTATAAATAGTTGTTCATTTCAAGTTTTGCTATCATATGAATTCAGTTAGGTCAGATTTTCTTCCAAGTGTATTATAAGCAAAGTTTTCAGTTATCAGAATTGAATTTCAGACTTGTGGCTAAATAATTGTGAATCTATGCCATAAGGTATCAAGAAGTAATATGTAGAATGGTTAAGAGCATGGACAATGGAGGTAGGTAGTCTGGGTTCAATTCCACCTCTATCACTAACCAGATCTTAGACAAGTGACTTAACCTCTTTGTGCCTTAATTTTCTCATGTGTAAAATGTGCATAACAAATTACCTACTTCACAGGATTGTCGTGGAGATTAAATAAGCTAATGCATGTAAAGTGTTTAGAACATAGTATATAGTTCCATATTGTTGTACTTATAGAACTATGAAAACTTCTTAGTCATAGTATTGTTGAGTCAAAGAAAATATCATTTAAAATTTAGATAAATAATAGAAATTGTCCTTTCCCAAATTTTCAACAATAATACTCCCAAAAATTTCATATGAGATTACCCACATCCCAACATCCTCTCGAGTGCTTGGGATACATCAACTAATTTTTGTAAATTTGAAAGGTGAGAAAATTATATCTCATGGCTTTTATGGTTCATTTAATCATGAGTGATTTCTTAAAAGTCCTTTAATTATAACAGAATAAAATATCTCATATATTTATTGGTTATTTGTAGTGCTGCATTTCATGCCTTCTGCCCATTTTTAAATGTGACATACCTGGGTTTTTAGATATTTAAAAACTCTTATTAAAGAAATAGTAGAAACTAGGGTTTTCTTCTTTCACATACGTATGTTAAGGCAAACTGCTGATCCCTTCCAGGACAGAAAGCTATACTATATGTATACTATGATGTAGTTGATTGAATCAACTATAATGTAGTTTATTGGCAGAAAGTGATCTGTTAGTCTCCTTAAGGAAGCATGTCACAGTGAGGGCTCAGGATTGGCTTTCAATTTTTCCAAGCTTCTAAGAGCCACCTGAATAGCAAGTTTGTCTCATCCCATATGGTCCTTGCCAAGGATTTATATTCCTTTTCCAAAAAAAGTGCCACCAAGTTAATAAATTCATGTTTGTCCTATCTTACATTCCAGCTCCTTTTTAAAGCACCCTAAAAATCCAATTCCAGGCATACTCCCCCAGGTCCTGCCAGTGCATTTTAACCAACCCTTACAATGCCTCAATGTATAGTCTTTCCCTTATCAGGCTCAGCAGCTGGGGTATGCTGGAATTCCATGTTAATCAGCCTAGAATCCAGAAAAGAAACTAGGAAGAGTTCCTCAGGGGAAAACCTGTTATCTTACATGGATGAGGCCTCTGCAGAGTCTTCTAACAAAAAGGTGGACTACTTTCTAGAGGATCTTCAGAGGCTACCTCCTCAAAAGCATCAACCCAAATGTCCTATCCATCCTACGTTTCAGGATTTCAGGTTTCCAATACAGAACCCTGAATTTAGCATAAAAGATCTGTCTTAAATGATGAGCATTCAAATGTCTCCGGAGCTCTGTGACTCTATCAAATCTTCATTTTGCTGTGCAGCTGTGTCTGCTCTTCTACTAAAAAGAGACACATCATAAGCTACCAGAGAGGCTCCCTGGTTCCCACACACAGCTTTTAATAGCTCTCAGTTTCTCATTATCCTTCTGCAGGATGGCAATACGACTTAGCACTAACAAGCCAATGCTGCTGTCTTTGTAAACATTGTCCCCCATATCTCCCAAATGCCTGAATCATGACACCTGCAAGGACATTCCCCTCACTGGTATATTTTCCCAAGTTACCACTGATGAAATATGTAGCAACTGGGCCACCAACTTGTGCCATCTGCTCAGGATGGCATCTTCCTTGCACACTAGGTGCTTAGTGAGCTAGTCCCATATTCTCATCCTATCATTTGTTTTCTTTGACCATTTACTTTCATAACCACTTGTGTTTATGTAGGTCCACAGAGAAGCAGACACCAATACAAGATTATACATGCAAGAGATTTATTTGGGAAGGGAACGGAAAAAAGTAGAGGGAACCTTCAGTGTTACTCCTGTGTAAGGAGGAAAGGATGAAAAGAGGATAGATAGAGTAGGACGAATCTCAGATAACCTCACAGTTCTAAGGAAGGTTGATCTAAGCCAAAGTGGGTGGAGGGTCCTTGATCCAAAGACACACAGGGGAGGAGTACAGCATCTTGCAGTAATGGGCTTGCCTTGGTATCGTCACTATGCTCAGTCCTTGGCTGAGAGCTGCTTGCAAGAAGTGTGGCCTCAGCACAAAGACAGTGTCAGATCCACCGGGGCAGTAGATGAAGCCATCAGTGAACTACGCTCTCTTCAGCTGGAGATCTGAGCAGTGAATTTTCATGACTGCCACATTTGTAATTCTATTCTATTGCAGTCTACAAAACATTAAGATTCCTGGCAAAAAATAGATAACCAAATCTGTTTAATCAAACACATATTTTAAGACAGGACTCCAGGTCATTAGATTCTTAAAACATAACCCAACATCTCTCCTTAAAAACAAAATTTCTGTGTTTTATACCTGCAATTTTTCTCTCCTCTGAACACATTTTATCATGATTACAGAAGTTACCCACAGCTTAACTGTAAAATAAGCAGATATTTATCATACATGTTGGGACTCAGTATATATGATTTTTAAAAAGCACCTTAAAATAAAAAGGTAACTTATTATATTGATTTTCTAATAATGGTAGAAGTCTATGAGATTCATTGAGGGCTTTCTTTACATTGGTGCTCCACCAAACCCAAAACAGTGTTGATCACTGAGCATTAATGTACTGCTGTAAAACTGAATTGAAATGAAATTTGTATTTTAATTTTGAATGGATGTGTTACTAAATTTTCCTATAACCCCAATTCTTTTCTGTCTCAGGAGCATCTTATACTATACTTGAAAAGCATATGAAGCACTATTTATAACAGCTGTTGTTTTTCCTATTAACGCTTTTTAAATTGGCTCCTTTTTCTAGATTGACAGCTTCCATTACAGCTCAGGTTGTTGGGGATTTGCACATAAAAGGAACTCTGGTGGGTAATTAGTATACGATACTACCTCTGGGAAGAAGTTATATTTTTGATAAACATCTCTAAGTACAGATAGGATATGCTTAGTACTTATTTTCTGCTAAACTTAAAATTAACTCATGCTATGGGAAGCATAACTGTTAAGGATTTTTGTTTTGTCAGATACTTTTTTTTCAAACATAATAGTCCTTTGTGACCTAAGATGCTCACATACTCAGAATTGAAAAGGCTACTTTATATGAGGTCCAGTGACCAGGAATGTAAAGAGAAATTACATCCTCTCTAGGATTGACCCTTGGATCAATGGCACCTGCAGAAACCACTGTCAGTGCTCTGGGAGACCAGAATACGCCTCCCGAGAATATTAAGCATTTTTGAGCTGAAGCCTTTTAAGAAGCAGCACGTGGAGGAAGAACTCTCTCTATTCTCCCCCTTTCCAACTAAAGACAGGTTATAAATTCTTTTTCACTGGAGACAACTCTTACCAGCTCAGAGATGGCATCAGAGGAATCTGTAAGTAAGTTTTATTCCATTAATTTTTTCCCATATATTTACCTTCCCAGTTTCCCACCTTTAGAAGACTAAAACTGCTTTCGTTTGTCCTGTCATTTCTTCACAAATTTAAAGTACTTTGTTAAAGATGCTATATAACCCCGAGTTCTAAGCCACTGCCTTGAGCTACCTTTCACTGAGGTTTTTCCCATGTGATGGGCACTATATGCATTAGTAAACTTGCTTGTTTTTCTCTTGTTAATCTGTCTTTTGTTGCATATAAATTTATGAGAGTTGAGGAGAAATTTTCTCAGCAGTGCCCACCCAGATCCCTTTTGTTCATCCCTCGGTGGCTTTGTTGTCTATGAATTGTTCATAGCTGTTTCCTTCTCTGGTGCATTTTCCTCAACCAGTGGGATCCTCCCCACCTCCCGCCCCTATGAAAAATCCAGACAGTGACTACCTGTTGCAGAGGTACAAAATTTCAGCCCCCTTTCCTGAAGGCAAGGCAGACTCTGTGATTCAACACAGGCTTCAGCACTTCCTCAATAAATCATTTCCCCATTTCAGACTCTGCATCTGGGAAATCTGACCTACCACAGCCTATGATCTTATAATTTTAACAATTGAGCTCTCCTTTTATACTTCTTGTGAGGACACTGATCCTATTGGATCAGGGCCTCACCTTTATGACCTCATTCAGCCTTCATTACCTTCATACCCTTTCTCCAAATTCAATCACATTAGGGGTTGGGGCTTGAAAATATGAATTTTAGGGAGACATATTCAGGCCATAACAAAACATTTCATAAAAGAGAATATCCAAAATGATAAAAATGAATATAAGATATAAAAATATTATCAATATTTATCTTCAAAGTAATGTAAATTAAAACACAAAAAATATCACTATATACCTAGAAGAATGACTAAAATGAAAAGGACAGACAATAACAAATAATGGCAAAGATATGCAGCAACTAGAATTTTCATACACTCCTCACATCAATATAGACTGTCATAATCACTTTGATAAGTAGTTTATCACCTACTAAAGTTGAATATCTGCATATCTGACACAGAAATTTCACAACCATATGTTTACCAAAAGATACATAAAGAAGTTTATATCGATATTGTTAGCGATAGCCACATTCAGAAACAACCCAAATATCCAGTGACATAGTAACATAGAAATAATTTAAGGTATATTCATGTGACAGTATAACATAGAGTAATGAAAATGATCAAACTACTTGTGATTAGATTGAGTTCCCAGAAACAGACCAAGAGAGAAGAGTTCAAGTCCAACTGATGTATTTAGAAGGTGACTCCAGGAACTATTATTAGAGGAGTGGGAAACGAGGCAGGGAAAGGAATGCAGCCAATGAAGGGTATGTTAGAAAGCCAGTTACCATTGTCAGTAGGTGGCACTTAATTCCATTGGGGAGCTCTGAGAATCAGTATAAGATATATGTCTCAGAGTTATCCAACCCAAGAAGTAAGGGAGCTAAGGTATTTACATACAAACTGCTGTCAGTCAGTCATTGAGATCTGCATTTCTGGCTTCCAGGTGCAAGAGGTGAGACCCTGGCTACCAAAGAAAGCTGCCAGGCAGATGGAATATGGCCTCATTCACTACAAAGCCAGTCTCTCCCATACTTCTGCCACACATTCCAACGTAAATGAATCTCATAAATATGTTGGGGGAAAAAAAAGCCAGAAACAAAAGAGTACGTGCATCATGTTTGTTTCCATTTATATAAAGTTCAAAACCAGGCAAAAGAAAGGTGTTAGATGTCAGAATAGTGGTTGCATTGCGGGAAGGGGAGAGAATAGATTAGAGGAGGGCACAGAGTGGCTTGGGGATACTTATGATGATCTATTTTTTGACTTGGGTGGTGATTACACAGATATGATCACACTATGATAGATAATTCACTGTACTATACTCTTAAAATTTGTACCTATGTATGAATGTAATTTCCAATTTAAAAATATACTTTTTAAAATGGAGAGGAAATAGGGAAATAGAGTCTGGATTTCAAAGCCGGTTGCCTATATAATGGCAGTAACAGTTTAGGTAGACATAGTATCTCAAAATAGTGTCTGGAAATAGGACCTCCCTATCAATGCCTCTGGCTCAGCTCACTTCTTCTTGTTCATCCAAGCTAGAGCTGAAGGGGAGAAATATGGCATTGTCTCCCAATCGGGCCAAAAACTCAAAACATATTTCCTATTCAGTGGCTATGGCAGCTCCTCCACTGTAAACTCCCACTTTCTCCTTATGGCAGGTGCCTCCCCTGTGCATGTTCATCCACTACACCCTTCACTGAAGTTTTACCCATGTCTACACCGACGTCTTACTCCACAGTTGTTATACCAGGCCTGGGTTGGACTGGCACAGTTGGAGGTAACAGCCTCCCCAGGCTTTTCCAACTCAAAGACTGGTAAGTTGGGAAGAAACATGAAAAAGGGTCCTTAAGAGTTGCAGTCATTGGAATCAACTAGGATGGGACAGAGATTCAGAAGAGCCTTAATAAAGAAACACCCCCTTCAAGGTGAGTCTGGAAGCTAAGCAACTAAGAAAATATTCTCTTTTTCCAAAGACAAGATAGTTAAAAGTCCATGTGTGAGCCACAGTTTATCTATCTAGATAAGTCTCGGTTTCTTGCCAATGCCAATATTCTTTTTAGCTAATCTATTGCCCTACTCTCTAGTTTGCCCAAAAGTCAAAAGCAGCTCTCTGCATGGATTTTACAAGGACCACAGCACTAAGACTGTGTCTCAGTCAGTTCATGTCAGGAGGTTCTAGGACATAGTTGTCACCATGTCTCTCAGTTCCTTTTCCTTTCCGTCCATCAGGGAAAATATTCAAGCACGTTGCCATCCTCATCACGGTTCAGGTCAGGAGGAACACATAACCTGCACAGACACAAAGTCAATAGGAAGTGAGACATTTAGACATTTGGGAAACTCTGGTCTGGGACACAACATAACATAATGAAAGAGGAGGAATTTAGGAGCTGGAATGTGAAGCAGCCACGGCAATTGCTTGTTCCTAAATTCTAATGACTTAGCTCCTTGCCAACTTCCAAAATAAAATACTAGTGCCTACCACACCTTTCCTGAAGTTAATCCCTATGTCACTAATTTCCTGATTTTGCATTGCTTCCCTATCCATAAAAGAAGAAAGGTCAATTTTAACTTTCTATGCAGCTATCCTTATTCTCCAAGCACCAATTAAGATCATTTAGAATGCAGGGAGCACAAAGGTAGGAACGGTGACTGTTCACTGCTGTGTCCCTAACACCTAAAACAGCAGTTGGGACATAATAGATATGGAGTATTTGTTCAAAGTAATTAATTTTATGATTTTAAAATATTTTTTTAAATAGGAATCTTCCATAAATCTCCATTCCCTCTGAGTCAAAGATAAAATGATTCCTCAAAAGGAAAAAGCAAATTATCAGGACTGGAAAAGACTTGGACTATGTCATAATTCCATGAGCTCATTTCACAGACGAAATGCCTGTGCCCAAAGAAGGCATGCAGACCACACAAAATCCCTCGGGTACTAAAGTAAAGGCCAGGCCTATAGGCAATTCCAGGCTCTCTAATCCCAGATGAATGATTTTCCATTGTGTATCATGGGATTTTCTTCTGTAAGTTATCTGAACTACTGAATAAACAATGTCACTTATTGTTTCTAATCATTTATGAATTTGAATAATACTTCAATCATCTTGACCTTTTCTAACTTGTATTTGAACTGTTATATAAATCATTCACTTGCTGCAAACACTGTGGAAGAGCAATTTTATAGCTAAGATGGTTCTGATTTTTACCTGAAAATGCAAATCTCATCCCAGGTTATTAATGTTGAAGATGAAAAATATAATTCAATTCCATTCCCCATGTGTTCAATTTTCTGAGTTGACCCAGGAAAGTTAGAAATTATTAAACTCTAGAGTTCCTCCAGTAGAGGAACTCATACCAGGATAATTTGTCTTCCAAATACAAGTATCACTCTACTACTCTCTTAAAAGATTTCCTCTTGCATACAGCATCTTGATTGCAATAAGAAAAGACATCCGAAGCCCATTAGTAATTCTGTAACTTCTGAATGTGCAGTTTCTTCCAAATGTAAAATATATCACTGTGGAAAAACATTTGTTTTAATGAGAAAATTCCCCAAGAGAAGACATGTCTCTTAGCAGTAAACTGATCATTTAGAATTCCCAGTCACTGTACATAACTTTTGACATTTTATGTATAATTCTGGAATTTCTAAGAACCATAAAATGAAAACCTATTGAGTGAATGTTATAGTCTTTATGTTTTGTTCTCTGCAATCTCTATTCTATCCCAACTTGATCTTAATGCCACTAACTATAATGATGAAATAAAAGAAATTTTACATTTTCTTATTATTTTGATTATTAATATTTAATTAGGTTTGAGATGAAGAAGATCAAATGCAAGATGCCTCTCCATTAGAAGAGAAAAAATGTGAGTCTCCCTACCTTAGGAGGTCTGATCCTGAAGGGTCTTGGAAGTTAACCACACAATTCTCATTTTAGACAAGGAAACCGAATCTGATTTTCTGAGACTTGAATTGACTTTCCTTCTGAAGATGACAAAATCTGTAAAGCAGCATTTAATGATCAAAACAAAAACCAACTGTTCCCATCCCTGCATTCTTTATTTGATATAGTTTTAAATCTTATGAATTTTTATTTCCTTACAGCTTCTTTAACAAATTGGACCTCTCTCCACTTAAAGAAGATCTCTGCAGAGATGACAGGAAATATTTAGTTTTGTTTCATCAAATTGTGATAGCCAGACACATTTCTTAGCAATCTACATAAAACACAGAGCTGTAGTGTTTGCTTTTAAAATTAACTGTGAACAGTTCTGACACATAAAGAGGTGCTCATTGTGCTATTGCTGATATTGCAAAATGGGTTGAAAGGAGAAATCAACTCACAAAATTAGGTGCTTTTGGATTTTTCCTAATAGTTTATAAAAATACTGTGGAAGCGATGGTACAAAATAAAGAGTTGATGCAATAAACAAGACCACTGTGATATTTCTCTCCTGTGATATATAAGCAGAAAATGATGATTAAAAATAAAAATAAAACAGCCAATCTCAGTCCCTTTTCCTTCTTTCTGAGTTATTACTACTGGTTTTTCTTCTTATTGGAGTCCAGGAAAACTTGAACCCACACAGCCTTGAATTATTTGACTGTCATTTATTCCCTGGCCAAAGAATTTGTTGCATAAGGAACCCACTGACACTGAAAAAAAGGCAACCATCCCCCTATCCAACACCTCATTTTTCATATTTGTACCATGTATAGTCAGTATTTATATAAATACAGTGGGGGGAAATATAGTCATAAATAAAATAATTTCTCTGCCCTTAAGAAGCTCAGGCTACCAAGTAGATAAAATGCAAATACAGAAATGCTATATGAGAGGAAAGCTCCTGTAGTAGAGAAGGAAATAATATTCACAGAAGCAAAATGAGAGGAAAAAAAATTCTTCCTGAGGGAGTTGGGGAAGGCTGCACAGAGAAGATGATATCTGAGTTTTGAGTTTCACATTAAGACGGACTTTGCCAGGTGAATAAAGATAACATAAGGTAATTCAGTGGATGGTAAAAAAAATAAAAAAATAAAGAGTCCTTTGAATGATGCTTAGAGAGAGTGAATGTGTTAAGTATAGAGAAGAAAATTAGAATAGAAATATAGGTTAAAGATAGGTGGAGAATAATTTTACATACCCTATTTAGTTCAGGGGCATAATATTTGTTTCAAATCCATTATGATGCAGTCAGCTGGGAAAGAAAGAAATTCAAAATGGCTTAACTAAATATTTATCTCATATAATAAGAAAGATGGAGATAGGGCTCTTTCAAGGATAGTGCATTTCAGGGGTCGTCAACACTATTAAAGACCCAGTTTCTTTCCTTCTTTCAACTTGGCCATTCTTTACATATTGGCTTTGGCCTTGAAACTAGTCTTCTCATAGCTGCAAGGTGGCTGCAGCAGCTCTAAATACCACATCTTCATACAACATAGCCCAAAGCCAAAAAGTGAGAGTGTCTCTTCCTTTCATTCTTTTGTAAAGAGAGAGAAAATTTTTTTCCGGAAGTCCTCCAAAGATATTCCTCCACATCTCATGACCAAGAATTGTGTTACATGATTATTATTCCTAATAGCCAACTAATAGCCAAAGAGCATGAAATTAACACAATTAGTTTGAACTAATCAAAATGTACCCAGTTCATATTGAATTATATTGCCTCCAAATACCAAATTAAAATCTAAGTTTTGCAAGGTAGTAAGGAAGAAAAAAAAGAAAGGTCATCAGGTAGTAGACAGATAGTACGCGCCAGAAAATCTTAGCCTGGAAGAAGAGAGATACAAACAATAACCAGTCAGACTGTCATTTAAAAACAAGGTAGGTTCTGGTGAAAGATGTTGCTAATGGGGGAAGCTATGCACGTGTGGGAACAGGAGAGTAGATGGGAAATCTCTGTACCTTATTCAATTTTGCTGTGAACCTAAAGCTACTCTAAAATAATAAAGTCTTTAAATTTAAAACTAATAAGAAATCAGATTTGAATGCAGCCCATTTTGCTGAAAAGCCAAATTGTATAAAAGTTAATTTTCCTAATATAATTTAATCAATTAATAAATGCACTTGGAACTAAAATCTGATTTGTTCAACTTGTCTAGTTTCACACAGATTAAGACAATTCAACCCTCTTTGAGTTTATTTATTACTCTTTTAGGAGTTTTCTATGTTTTCTAATTTGGATTATTTCAGAAATGTTAAGCAAGGTTTCACTCAGTCGTTAATTTTCTACTTTAATAAGTACTTATAAAATGTAATACATTTATGCCCAACATACTTTAGGATGTTTTTGCAAGTATTCTGTTTCTTTTTCTGTTTTGTCTACTCTAAAGTATTTATTACAGCTTTATTGTAGTATAATTGGTACACAATAAACTACACATATTTAATTTGTATGATTTGATAAGTTTTGAAATTATCCTATTTTTTTCAGAAGTTTTATGATTTTACGTTTTACATTTAGGTCTATGATCAATTTTAAGTTATTTTTTGTTCAGAGTACAGAATAAGAATCAATTATTATCATTTTTTTGTATATAGATATCCAATTTTTTCAATACTTTCTGTTGCAAAGCCACCTTTTCCCCTATTTAATTACCTTGGCATCTTTGACAAAAGTCTCTGGGTTTCACTTTGGATAGTTTCTATTGCTATGTCTTCAAGTTTACTATCACGATTTTTCTTCATCAGTGTCTAATCTGCCTTTAATCCCATCCAATGTATCTCTTACAGCAGACAATATATTTTTCATTACCAGAAGTTCGTGTTCTTTTTATATTTTCTATATCTTTAATTAACAAAACCAATATTTCTTCTATCTTCTTGAATATATGAAGTATTGTTAGTATAATTGATTTGATGTCTTTGTCCACTGTTTCTAACATCTATGTCACATTTGAATCTCTTATTGTTTTCTTCTGCGCATTATAGATTGTATTTTCAAGTTTGTTTGCCCAATGGGGAATTTTTTATTTGTTTTTTTTTTTTTTCAGATTATTGTGGGGGTACAAACACTTAGGTTACATCTATTGCCTTTTTATTACAAGATTTTTTAAAAAACTTGCTGGGTGTTGAATAATTTTGTATTTCTATAACCATTATTGAACTTTGCTCTAGTAAGCAATAAGTTGCTTAGAAAGAATCAGATCATTCTGAGGCTTCCTTTTAAGCTTTTTTAGCCAGGACCAGTGCAGTCTGTAATCTAGAGCGAAATTTTGTCCCACTACCGATCTCCCTCTGAGTACTCTATGTATATCTGGTCCATTTTGTTTGGAGGAGGATGTCTGCTGTAGAGAGTTTCAATAAATATTTATCCAAACTGCTTAAAAGCATGTTTGCATTATTCTATTTGTAATGTGTAGCTATCATTCACATTATTTCATATGAATTCATTAAATTGGCCTATTTTTATATTCTTGCCTTTTGGTGATTTTTATGTTATTTTGTTTAGTCTGTAAGCTTTGTGCACTATGTGAATTTATTAGATAGCCAATATTCACACACATTTAGTAAGGTCTTATGGTTTGAGCACTAATGGAAAAAAACTATATTGGATGCTTTTAACTGCTTTGCGCTTCACTTCTTAAGATTTTTTTCCTGTGATTCTCAGCTTTTTCGCCACCAACACAGCTGAGGGATACTTCAACCTCTATGAATAATATCAGCTTACTATGACAGCTATTTTCAAGTTCTTATGTTTGTGGGATAAGTTGGAGTAGGCATAAAAGTAGAGAGAGGACATATGTATCAGAATGGGAGAACATATTGTTTGAAAGAATCCTCAGGTGATGCAGACACAGATCCCCTCATTTTAAGAATCCCTAGTCTAAATCATAAGTTCTTAATGTATCAGAAATAAATCATTAAAAGTTATCAGGTTCACAGTGGCATCTGTGTAGTATCCTTTCTAACTTCTCACTAAAATACCTATGAAGACAGAACGGGTAAAACATCATGATAAAAAGCATGCCTGATAGAATCTAGACCAAATTATAAGAACGATATATGACTATTGATTTAAATTCACCTGGGCCTCTTTGTTTAATAAAATAAAGCCAGATTTAAAAATAATGGAACACCTTTCTATTATATCCTCTGTCTGTTGCCTGGCTCAAAGTTCCCAAGCCAGTATCAGTAGGATAGAATAGATCTAGATTGGTCTCCTTCTCTGGTCTTCAGTTGGAATCAGGGTGGGATTTCTGGAGGATCCGTGGGCCTCTGCTCAGACATCACCCCAGCAGATGCCTCTGGGCCACCCTAGGTGTGGTCTTCCCCTAACACAGTGCTCCCAAGTGCTTGTCTGCCTCTCCCACCACCCAGGGAAGTTTGGGAAACTCCCGAAAGTTGGGCAGTGGACCAAGTGATGTTTTCTTAATCCTCCTCCTTCAGGCCCTACTGCCCTTCCCTTTGCTATTATTTTTCAGACAAAGCCTACAAATCCCGGGGAAAAAAGTAGTCAGATGGTGGAAATGGGAGAGACTGGAAATGGTATGGTATATTCTGGGAGGTATAACCCCCAGAGTAAAGCATACAGTAGTGAACTCTTGATTGTAAATTTTATGTATTCCATCAGAGAAGGATCCCAGCAATAGTGAAAAAAAGAGCCAGAAATAGTATGCATAGAGTCATACCATCATATCTATGTATGCAGATGGTCAAAGGCTGATCTATTTGTCCTGATGGTTGACAAATACTGAGTCTGAGAAATATCACTTTTGTCAGAGGGTGAGAAATAAATGGAAAACCACTGGTTAACCTCTTTTTTATTTCAAAATATTAAGGGGGTACAAATGTTTTAGGTTACACGGATTGCTTTTGTTATGTTTCAGTCAGGGTTTAAGTGTGCCCATCACCAACATAGTGTTCATTGTGCCCATTAGGTAGGTTTTTGCCCCTCCCCACCTCCCTTCCCCCCCTGGTTGATTTCCACTGAGTTTTACTTCCCTCTGTGCACATGTGTGCTCATCAGTTAGTTCCAATTTAATGGCAAGTACATGTGATGATTGTCCATTTGAGATACTTCACTTAGGTGAATGGTCTCTAGTTCCACCAAGATTGTTGCAAAAGTTATTAATTCATCTTTTTTATGGCTGAATAGCACTTTATGGTATACATATATCACATTTTATTAATCCACTTATGAACTGATGAACAATTGGGTTGATTCGACATCTTTGCAATTGTGAATTGTGCTGCAATAAACATTCAAGTGCAGGTGTCTTTTTGATGAAAAGTCTTCTTTTCGTTTTGGTAGATACCCAATAATGAGATTGCTGGATTGAATGGTAGGCCTACTTTTAGATTCTTTGAGGAATCTCCATACTGTTTTCCATAGAGGTTGTATTAATTTGCAGTCCCACCAGCAGTGTATAAGCATTCCTTTCTGCATCCATGCCAGCATCTATTGTTTTTGGACTTTTTAATAAAGCCATTCTAACTGGGGTAAGGTGATATCTCATTGTGGTTTTAATTTGCTTTTCCCTGATGATTAGTGACATTGAGCATTTTTTCATATGTTTATTGGCTATTTGTCTTGCTTCTTTTGAGAAGCTTTTGTTCATATCATTTGCCCACTTTTTAATAGGGTTGTTTGTTTTTTTCTTGCTAATTTGCTTGAGTTCTTTGTAAATTCTAGATATTAGCCCTTTATTGGATGTATAACTTGAGAATATTTTCTTCCACTCTGTAGTTTGTCTATTTGCTCTTTTGATTGGTTACTTACCTGTGCAGAAGACTTTTAGTTTAATCAAATCCTATTTATTTATCTTTGTTGTTGCCTAACCTCTTAATAATATTCTGATCCCTGTTGTGAAAGGACATTCAGAAGAAAAGAATGCCTCCAAAATCTATTTCAAGATTTAAGGACATTTCAGGAAGCCATTTGGTGTTTTCAGGAGACATGGTGTGTTTAAAAAAAAAAAGGATAAGTCATAAAAACGATCAGGCTGAGATGACAAGGCAACTGAATTAGATACAAACAAAGATGAAAAATAAAAGCAAGAAGACTTTCAATCTGTGCAATGAACTATATAGGAAAAATTTTCAATTCATCCTTGTATTCTTGAAATCAATCCTACTTGTCCATTATGTGCTATCTTTTTCTTATGCAATATTTTTATAATAAAATCATGGGTGTTTTAATGGAGTTTTTGCAATTAAATTCTTTTCATTTGATTAGACTTTATTTTCCTTTTAAAGCAAGTTTTCAGGTTTTGACATTAGAGTTGTGAGAGATTTCTAAAAGAATTGTGAATGTTTTCTAGTTTCTCTATACTTTGAGACAATTTAAGTAATATGAATATCGTTCCTTCAAGCTTTACAGTCAGAGCCTCATGTTTTTTTGTTTGGAGACACTGGGAGAGGAGATGTTTATTTGCCATTTTGTTCAATTCTGTCTGTAATTTTTTTGTTTAGTCATGTTTTGAATACTGCTTTGTGTTAATTTGGGGTAGAATCTTTATGGAAAATCACTTATTTAATCAAATTAAATAAATTTTCAGTACAGAGCTATAAAAACTATTTTCTTATAATTTGAAAATTTAACACAATCTGTAGTTATTTCCTTTTTCTATTCAAAGTATTATGTATTATTTTTTCTCTCTTTTTTTTGTAATACTAGAAGTTTGTTCAGTTGGCCTTTTTACAACCCTACTTCTTAGCTTTATTAATTAATTCTATTTATAAAATTTTTCTAATTTATTTATATCTAGTTTTATCTTTATGAATCCTTTCATTATGTTCTTTTTAAAATCTTCTTGTATAAGCTAAAGGGCAAGATTTTTTATTTTCCTCTTTCTTTTAAGTAGCTAAGCTTTAAAGGCCATGAATATTCCTCTTTGGCAGCATCTTATAAGCAAGCTTGTCATTTTCATTAATTTCTATGCATTCTGTAATAAAAATTTTGATTTCCCTTTTGGTCCAACAGTTATTTAAATTATTTAAGAGAATTTTTAAATTTAATTTTAACTTTCAGTCTGTTGTTGTGATTAAGTTTTGGTAGTCAAACAAATGCATCCTATATGGATTCTATCTTGTTATATTATTGGGGTTTTCTTTTTATTAATAAATTTCATTGTATATATTTGAGGTTCACCACATACTGTTATAGGATACATATAGTAGTAAAATGGTTACTATAGTGAAGCAAATTAACATATCTTTAATCTCACATAGTTACTTTTTGAGGGACAAGAGCAGCTAAAATTTACTTATTTAACAAAAATCCTAATACAATATGATTTTATTAACTATAGTCCTCATGTTTTGCATTAGATCTCTAGACTTGTTTGTGCTACATAGCTGGAACTTTGTATCCTTTAACCTACATCTCCTACTTTTATTGGGGTTTTCTTTGAAGACAAAATTCATCCTAGCTGTCTCTCTCTTGCCCCATCCTACCTTCTTTATCACATTATCCTATTTAACTTCTTTTATAAAATTGATCAATTTCTGAAACTATCATTCTTCTATACTTGTTTGTATGTATGTCTTTAATCTTATTTTATTATAAAATGGACTTGTTCTTACTCATCATTATATCCCAATGGCTAAAGAGTTCCCCCAATAAATATTTATTGGTGAAATGATTGTGAACAATATTGTTTAAACTCTGTAGACAATTTAAATTAATGCAAATTTCCTGTATATTGAGTATGTGTTGTTTTTAATCTATGTGTATAATTTGCAAGACATATGAAGTCATTAGAGGAAGGAAGGTAGGGAAAACAAGAGGATTATCTCCAAAGGTGCAATCTGGCAATCAAAAGTGCATCTGGTTCGCTTATTTTAAATCTTTAATTCTCTCTTCTACACACAATATCAATAATGCACCTAGAGTTCTAACTTTTCCAGTTGAAAGAAAAAATGGTTGATAGCTTCAATTACTACCTGGAGAGATGAATTCATATTTATTACAGTATAAACTTAGGCACCAGGAGGAACAACAGTACCATGTAGTTATATGCTACTTAGTCATGTTCAACATCCAATACCACATTAGCTATTGCAATCTCCTACTATGACAGCCGTCTTTGGCTAATTTGATTTCAGTCTGTCACATAGAACAAATTCTAACCTTTATCTTGTACCTCCCACCAAAGCTAACTCATCTTCAAATGTAATAATAGTGTGGAGAAGTCTTAATGTATTCTGAGTCAGAATACCATAACTCTGGAGAGCAAGGTTCTGGTACCCAAATATTAAGCAATTAATTTCAAAAATTTTTCCACGTCCTCCCTACAAGTTCAAGATCAGTTCATCAGCTTGAGGCTTTCATAGCTTTCCTAGAAAAATAAATGGCTACCCTTGTAGTAATGAGAAAAATACTGACAGTTTTTGAGAATTTAGGAAGTACCAGGTACTATTCTCAATGCTACACATAAAATAATTTAGTTAATCTGCACAGTATCTTTATGGAATTAGCCCCATTTGATACAAAGAAAACTGTGGAGCAAAGATGCCAAATAACTTGTCAAAAGTTGGAGTAACTGACCGATACAAGGTTCAAACCCAAGAGCCTGGCTTTAGAATCCCGGCTTTTAGCCATAACACACATTATCTTTTAACTCCACAGTTAAATTATTGTCAGTGTAGTCATGATAAAAGCAAGCTCTGAAAAGAGAAAAATATTTAATGCAAATACATTTCCTATACCTCTGTTCTTGAAAGACTAACAGAGAGGGGTAAACAAAGGGTAGGGAAGGAGAAAAGAAGGCATCTTTGTAACCTCTCTTGGTTGGACAATTTTCATAAGAGTTCTTATTAGTAACCTTAGGTTTGGATTGAATAATAGTTTTTTCAAAACCTCTTCAACATAACAAGATTCACTCAATTCTGTAAGGTAAGAAAAGAAGTTATCAAGACTTTATAAGCCCTATTTTACAGGTACATAATGTATCCATATAAATATGTGGACAGAGATACAGGAACCCAAGATCCCAAATCCGTGTTCTGTCTTTAACCAGGAATCCCTTCATAAAATATATCTCAGTGATATTTATGCACAAAAAAAAAACAAGGAAAGGGGGATAAATGCTTTACTTATTATGCAGGCCGCCTTTGATTTCAAATGGTAATTTAGTCCCCTAATCTATTAGCTGGACTACAAAGGGAAGTACTTTTGCCATAGCTGAAGGTAGACTCACTTCTGGAAACTAAACTAGGCTAAACAGTCTCTTTCATTCCTTTACTCCTAAATTCACACTCAAATCCTAGCTCTTACCATTTGATAGCAAGGCTTATTTTGGACTTCCCTTTTATTGTTTGTTACTATTGCTCTTATATATCTATCTGGACAAATGCAATGGGAAGAACCATCCTTCAAGGCTTTATTTATATCTCTTTGACAACAGAAGATATAAATCTCTCGTGTTGTCGAAAAAGCTTCCAAAATGTGTCAGAATAGAAAAATTCAATTAAATTCATCCCCAAGGTTGTTCTATTGAGAATTCATGTCATATTCTGCTTTCCTGCTAGAATCAGGCTCAGCTAAGTTGCCCAACTAAGTTTAGCAGGCAACGTCAACCAGATGACAGAATGTCTCTAACAATAGGACGCTTGTAAAGCAAAATGCTCACTGTTTATTGTTCACTGTAAAACTTAACTATGTAAGCTGTTGTCTATGTTCAAGCTAATTTTTGTTTACACAGAGGATAAAATCTAAGTGTAGATTTTCTTTCTCTGTAATGTCAAAGTATCCAGGAGAAACACTTTTAATTACCTCCAATGAACTCCAGATATATGGATATCTCAGTAACAAAAAATAACATTTTTTCACATGATGACTTTTGCAAACACTCTGCACGTCACAACAGCCTGTCCAATTAGGTGCTATTATCTTTATTTTACAAATAAAAAACTGAGAATCAGAGAGTTCCAACTACTTGCAAGGCCTCATAACTAATTTAACCTCACCTCAAAGTCTTTTTTCTTTCCTTTTCATTATACAACCTCATTTACTGAAAATTATTTCTGCTCACTTCTCGCCTATTGATTCAATGAACAAGAAAGCATATTCCCAATCACAGCTTTTGTAAATGGAGGAAGACTATCCCTTCACCCTTGAGGCATCAACTAGAAATACTCTAGGAAACAACAGAAAACTGGGCTTAGCTATTTCCATAACAAACATAAAAACTGTAATAATATTCTAAATTTGGAAAATGCCCAATAAAGAGTATTTATATAGTTTATTTAAATTAGTTATATTTAATATATGATGATTTTAGATAATTCTGTATCAGTATTCTAAGCTTTCCTAATTTATCAAGACTAGTTTTATGAAGACAAGTTTGATATTATAAAGTTAATTCATTTTTTTTAAAGTCAGTTCAAATGAAGAAATTCATCACAAGTTACCATTTGCTCCTGACTCATTTTCGTAACTCATTTTTGGTGTTATGTAAGGCTTTTCCATGAAATATCTTACCCTATATATTTTCTAGGGCTCGGGTACTTTTTTCAGTGACACTTGGCTGTTGAAAGTTGACTTCCAGCCTTGATACATCATCAGTCTTCCAACTTAGAGGTGACCACTGTGACTCTGGATTTATTTTCTGTGTCAGACTTTAATGACTTTATGGTGGTGGTTTTCTCCTTTCAATAACAGGGAAAGCATTGCTATTAGACCCAGTTTTGCATATTTCCTCATTCTATCATCTAACACTTCTGAGTCAAGCTAAGCATCTGCATTTATTCTCTAGTAGTGGATAAAATGTTTCAAAATATGAACACAATTCAAATAAGAAAACATCTTTGTTTTCTACATAACTACCAACTTCTGCTAGGTAGTATATAGATTTACCCTTTATGGCCTCTAATGCTTCTTTGAAAAATAAAGTATTGGTATAGAGGAAGTACTTTCTGCCTTTAAAAAGAATTATCTGGCCTGCATATTGCTTAATTATAATGTTCCCTTAAGAACCGAAACTGCATTGGGGAGTTTCCAAAATCCCACTTAGTTTGAGAGTAAGTCAGTACAAATCTACTTTCTTAAATGGAGATTTTGAATATGGGCTTCCTTAATTGAAGTTCTATATCCAGGATAAAGTTTGATGGCACAATATTATACTCTCCAAGATGAAATTTTTTATTAGAAATCTCCTTAGAAGTCAAAGTGAAATTTAATTAATTCTGAATCCTGATCTTTTTATGATATTCCAGGATGTAACTGCTTTGCTCATATCATGGTCATGGAGTCTGCTTTCGCTTGAATATGAACATATCAGTTTATTTAAACATATATTTAAAAGGTGATTTCATATGCATCAGGATAATTTTAATGCATTTTATTTTTTTAAATAATCAGAAAATTTTATTAAATTAATTATACATTTAGAAAATGATATTCAATGAAGTATTCTGATAATTGTGGAAGGGACTTCTGTGGAGAGAAATGAGATTTCAACAAATCATACAAATTTAGGTAGAGTATTTTAGAGAACCTAAGCACTATTAATGTAATTAAAAGTCTCAAAATTAAAATTATGAGTAATATGTTCAGTGGAGGAAAAAATTATTAGGGACATTCCTATAGTAGAAATGAAACTATGAAACACTACCTATATTAGTGATTCAGATGACTATGAAGAACTTTGATTTGACCTAAAGAAAATTCAAGGTTTATTAAACATATAATTTGTCAATTTTACTACATAAGAGATGGTTACTCTAAAAATGAGCAATCAGCAAGAACAAAAGAGATTGTATGAATTTGAAATAATATTTCTGAAATAAAAGAAAATTAAGGACTAAATAAATAAAATGTCCATGCAAAATAATTTTATTGCATTCTAAAGCTCTGTTTGTTCATTCTAAATTTAGCCACAAAAAGTAGAGAAATTCCAACCTGTTTATGGTTAGATTTATTTAAAATATAGTATAGTTTAATGTCTATAGTAGCTAGGAATATAAAATTTTAATAAAAGAATTAAAACAGCTATATTCAGACTTATATTATTCCAGTATAATGACTCATTAAAATTTATCAGCTCTGAAGAAGATCTCTCAGTAATTATCAAAGAAAGAGACAAAATTAGGCTCCCCAGCTTTAAAGTGGGAGGAAAATATTGTTCCTGGAAATTGTCCATTTTCTTCCTGCTGTTCAATTATAATAATTCCATACCTGTTTTTACTTTTCTTTTCTTACACTATTTATATCTTTTCCTCACATAAATTATCTTCTTTCCTAGTTAGTTCTTAATCTCCCCTAATCTCTATGTTTGGAAAATGTGTACTTCAAACTTGATTAGTAATTCCAGGTGGAAATTTTCTTGTTATGTTACTTACAGACACATGCTGGGGTGTTATGTTTAAAGACAGATGGCAAAAATCATATGAGCACACCATGTGGCTAGTTCTGACTCCATCAGTTTTCAGCTGAGGAGGCTAGCTAGCTCAAGCACCTGCAATCACTGTTAGAGAAGAAAATAAAAATGGAGAAGACTAGAAATTTTCACTCATTGAAGATATGATTTTATTTTACTCTGATGCCAAAACATACTGAATTTGAAAGTTCTTCAGATGGTTGTGGTATAAAGCACTCCTACAGAAAATTGACTATTTTCTAAATATTCATAGCTATTGCTTCAGAATAGGAATTAGAACTGGGAACCATGAGTTTATACAGCCATCTTAATGTTTTATAGTGCCAGCCAAGAGAGCTACCCACAACATAGAATTCTTCATAGCTTAACTCTCAAAGTGATAGGTTTAAAACTAATAATATCACCAACAGACTTTCCTTTATGACCGTCCTCACTTCCATCTTAAAAATTTTCTACTGCCATTAGATGTACATTTCTGTCCCTAAAAACATCGTGCCTTTCAAGAATCAAAGAATCTCACCCAAGAAAACTAACTCTCCTCTGTTTCTGAGACTTACTACATCTCACTTCATCCTTAGGAATTCTTTTCCATCTGTTAAGTCCTAACTACAAGCAAAGCCTCGCCCATGAAGTGTCTTGCTCCATCCAGTTCCCATACTCTTCCCAAGGGCACATATGTCCCAGGTAGCACTTACTCCAGCTGTGACTCAGGTGACCCTGACTCCTCCAGCTCAGTGTGAAAGAAGACATGTATACCACACCACACAAATAGAAAGCCATCTGATAGTAACACACCAAGTTTCAGTCCTAACTGATGCCTTGTTTTTAGCCTTCTACCTTCTGCTGGTATAATGCCACGAACTGACTCCATGACCTCAGACAAAGCTCCCAACTAAATTTTACCAAGAAATGTCTTGGAATACTTGGAGCCTGGGTGCTTAGGGAACGTGAGACACACCCAGATTAAAACAAACCTTTCTCCGAACTCTCTCTTTTATATCTCTTCTGTCTTCTCTAGTCAAAAGAATCTTCTCTGCAGCTAATTTGCTCTGTACCTAGTGTGTGCTGCACTGGTTTTATTTTTTTTTTATTTCAGCTTATGGGGGTACAAAAGCTCAGGTTATATATATTGCCCATGTCCCACCCATCCCCCTGAGTCAGAGCCTCAAGCGTGTCCATTCCCCAGACAGTGCGCCTGGCACTCACCATGGAGGTATGACTACATGGAGGTATGACTGCACTGGTTTTAAATTTCATCTTTAACATAGGTGAAAGGTTTCTTTATCTCAGAACTTTATAAAGACAACTAAAGAAATAATTGACAATAGCTGAGCCCATATCAGAGAACAAAACCTTTAAAAAAATAACTTTAAACATTGTGGCAGACACCTCTAGCAAGTCACCTAAGGATGTGTGGTCCCCTCCGTAAGTACATAATCTCCTCCTCTTGAGTGGAGGCAGAACCTGAGACTTCTTACCAAGAGAATATAGTAAAGGTGATGGGATGTTATTCCCTTGACTAGATTACATAATAGGACAAAGATGAAGGAATGTCACTCCCATGATGACTCCATCTTCGCCAATGGACTCAAGTCTCCATGTGAGAACACAGTCCCAGCCAACACATTGATTTCAGCCTCATTAGATCCTGAATAAAGGATCCAGCTAACCTATGCCCTGAGTCCTAACACAGGGAAACTACAACATAATAATGTATTATTTTAATCTGCTAAATTTGTGGCAATTTATTACATATCAATAGAAAGCTAAAATAAACATATATGTACAAAAACCCATTTTGAGTTGTTTCATAACAACCATTGTAAACAAGAGGCTCTCTTAATTTTAAAAGTCTTACTTCATATCATATAAAGCATATATTTTTAAAATGCCCACATCACACATTAAGAATATTTTTGTTATAAAATTTTTAAAGTATATTTTCTTAATCTTGTTTATTTGAGAAATAAAATATTTCATATTTTCCTTATTTATTTCTATCTTAAGATATAACAGTTAAGTTGTAAACAAGCAATATGTTATGCTATGTGGATATTTCATTAAATATTCATTATTTTTGGTTTTGCAGTTTTCTCTTCATATTGTAGAGCTAATATATCATTTTTCAGGTTGCACATATATTTGTAAATCTTTTGAAAGTTTATAGCCCTAAGAGTCATGCCTGTATCACATAATGGATAAATCAGCCCTGCACAAAAACAAATTATAAAAAATAACGACAAAGTTGAAACATTCACTTCCAATTCCACTTCAATAAGGTTTTGATGAAACTTTAAGCAAAATTTGGCTGAGAAAAAAAAAATTCACTCCTGGTCCTCTTCTTATCCTCTTTTTCTTTCATAGTCTGATTTGGTATTCTCAGCAGATCATCTTTTGTGAACCTGATATTTATTTCAGGTCAGTCTGCACTGGAATGATAGCACAGTTGCAAAAAGCTTTCAATCTTTCTGAATATATTGTTCAAAATGATCACTCTAAGTAGAATTTTTATGAATTACTTACTTATAGTTCCAGACATTCCTGTGCCTATTAGTTACCTCACAGATATGTTCAAAAGCTGAAGTGTTAGAGATCTTGTCTCCTTCAATTCTCTGAAAAGTGACTGCCTCAGTTACCAATTTTCCAGGAAATGACTTCTGTAACTGGGCTGCATCTTTCAGGCTTTCTGAATGCTGCTTTTCTCTTCTGAGAAGATATTGTTCTGTGACAGTAGAAGAGTTTTTGTATGGCTTTGCTAGAGAGGAAAATCTCTTCCATGGTCCTGAGCACCCCACTTTCAAGATACCCAATCTCTTCAACATGAACCCATTTCAGAAGTTATTAACTCCACAATGTTTTCCTTGTTGTGATAGCAAACACCATCTTCCCACTAACCCAGCCCAGATCTTATTATTAATTTTTTTTGTCAACTCTGTGTGATCTACACTTCCTCAATCTTGTTTTTTTTAAACCATGTCTATGAAACTAGGGGGGAAAAAAGGAGACCCTTTAAGGGCAGTCACCATGCACCAAAAGGAACAGGGACTAAACAGAGCCTTCCCCTTTAAACAAGTCTAAACAGAAAGATATAGCAATGGATAATAGCATTTGAAGATCACGAAGGGAGAGTAGCAAAGGCATTTGGAGTATAACTTGAAGGAATAAAACATAGTAGAAGATTGCTAGAAAGTGCTAGGAAGTATTCACTACATTCTAAAAAGGGATTGCTGGATTTGCTTCCCCATATGTCATTAAGAGGCATGCATTTCCCCTGGGTATCACACCAAGTCACATATGGAGGCAGACCTTGAAATCATTCTTGGCAGTAAAGGCAAGATATGGCAAAACACTCGCTCTATCAAATTTTCAAGAAAAGATATGAATAATAGACTCTTAAAACATCTATTTTTTAATTATGTATCCTCTTGGTAAAGATGATATATTCTAACACATCAAAAACCTTTGATAATAAATCTATAATAACAATAACAGCATTTGTTGCATTATTTTAGTTAGTATTAAAAGGCAATAAGTATAATGTAATGACTAACCAGCATGAATTTTGGAGTCTCGCAGATTTACATTGGAATTCAGTTCCCTTCATTTACTAGAGGACAGCCAGCAGACAAGTTGATTAATCCATCTCTCTGTGTCTCAGTGTCTTCATTTGTAAAATACAGGAAATAGCACCTTTTGGATGAAAAATAAATGAGGGAATAGATACTGCTTGTCATAGGTCCTAGCACATAATAAATGCTCAATATATGCTAGCCATTGTTATTATCTACCTCAAATATCTTACAGAAGAAATTATTTTTATATTTAGATACAGCATCGCCACATTACAAAAATCATGTAGTTTTCAAAATACATGTAGCGTAAGAGGGAGGAAATTGTGAAGAAAAGGAAAATACAGGCAAAAATCATAAGTTGAAGACAGTGGTGAGGTCAGCATAAAGTCATACATATAGCGTATTTGACTTTACATAGCATATATACAGCATACAACATAAAGTCACATATACTTTACTAAATATAAACCATGAATTTAACTCAGAGCTTCCCATCAGCCAGTGTGAAGAGGAAAACACAACCAACTGCATGTCTTAAATATAAATATAGAAAGCTTTTGTTGAAAAGAAATCTAGATATTCTGAGACAAGACCAGAAGCCCAACTCCAGATCTGACAAGATGGCTTGGCTGCCCCGAGGGAACATCAGGGAAACTCGGCGTTTGCTGGCTGAACCAGTTCCCGGCATTAAAGCAGACCAGATGCCAGCTACACCCATTATTTTCACGTGGACATTTTTGGTCCCCAGAGTTCCCTTTGAGAGAGGGACTTTTAAACTTGAAATATCCTTCTGGAAGAATATCCCATGGCAGCTCATAAAGTACATTTCATGACCAAACTTTATCATCTTAATGTAGACAAGTTGGGAAAACTATGTTTAGATATTTTGAAAAATAAATGGTCCCCAGCACTGCCGGTACACACATTTCCACTATCAATCCAGGCTTTGTTAAGTGCTCCCAATCCAGATGATCCATCAGCAAATGACACAGCAGAGCAGTGGAAGACCAACAAAGCCCAAGCCATGGACACAACTAGAGCATGGACTAGGGAACTACATGCCATGCGTAACATTTAAATCTATCTGATCATCAAGTGTGCATCACTTTTCCTGTTCTGCCAAGACTTCTTCGTTTTGTGTTTGCATTTAATGGGCAGTTTTAGGAACATTACAGAATAAAAACCCAGACATCTTCAGTCCTTTGGTGATTAAATGCACATTAGCAAATCTACGTCTTGTCCTGATTCACTGTTGTAAAGCAAGAGCAGAGAGTAGAAGTATCGCTTGGATTATTACGAAATGTTTAAAAGGATTTTTAAAGGCTTTTATTCATTTTCCCCATCATAGTTTAAGTATAAAGCACTGTGAATGAAGGTACTTGTCAGGGGTAGTGCCAGGGCTGTGGGTATTTTTCTTTATTTTATTTTAAGGTGGGAGGTAGTTTTATTTTAATTTTATGAGCTCCTTTCCCCCTTTTTATGGTGATCTAATTGCATTTGCTAAAAGCAACTAACCAGTTCTTTAGAATATACTGTCTAGCCAAGCCTAACTTTATTTAGATGCAGTAGATGGACAAGCTTGATTGTTTGAACCAAAATGGGAACATTAAACAAACATCACAGCCCTCACTAACAACACTGTGACTTCGCTGTCGAGTGTAGATTCCCCCTTTCAAAAAAAAGCTTGTGACTATTTTGTGTGGCTTGTCTGGAAACTTCTCTAAGTCTTATGTTTTAGTAAACTATTTTTTGGTATTCTAAAAATTCAATAAATAAAAGAAATCTAAGTATTCTGAGAAAAATGTGTCATGTCTCTAGGTACTCATAAAAAGGACACTATTAGAGGTACAAACAATTTCCACAATTACTTTCCTATAGTAAAGCAAACAGAAAAGCATTTTAATTTTCTTATGATGTCCCTCAAATTTGGCTAATAGAATAATACCAAAATGCAGTAAAAGTAATTTTAAAACAGTGCAGTTTGGGTATACAATTCTCTGGTGAAAAACAGTACACTGATAAATGAATCTTAGTAATAACCAACTTTGTTTAACACTTTAAATCCAAGATTATTTTTCATTTCAACAGCTAAGTCAAGCAAGCGTATTCATCCTTATTTTACAAATGAGGAAACCGTCTCAAACAGGCTCAACAATTTGCCCAAAGTTATGTAAGAGAGAATTAGCAGAGAAGAGTCCTGAACTCCATTTTCTGTTTCTTAATTCCATGCCTTTTTCACAACTCTGCTACTAAAAGGACTGACCATTGGAAAAACACAGAAAGAACTCTAGCCTCTGTCACTGTCAGGGATAGAAACTATTCCCAGTAGTCTTATTCTGATATACAAAAATCAGATTTGAAAATCTTGACCAAGAAGAATTGTTTCCATAATACCTAAAAACTTGGAGGACTCCCCAAAGGTAATTCTTAAAATAGAGGTCACCTATAAAGCTATAAGAAAATAATAGAAAAAAATAATTTTTTTCATGGCACTTTATATATCTCAAAAGATTTGTCTATGATAGTTGATAGTTCCCTAGAGATGTCTGCCCCTGCAAAACAAAGCAATTTGTTTACATTAAACGAGTTGCTAATCAAGTACACTCTTTCCAGAGAACTGCAGATAAACAACAGAAGCTAAAATCCGACTGTGGACACTCTTAAACAAGATCCTCTTGTACAGAATAACCTTAATTGGTAGCCTTTTACAAATACATCCACATAGCATAGAAATTACTCACACATTGAAAGAAAATAGTAGGTAGCAGCTCACCAATTTGCAAGCTGTATTTTATGTACATCAAAGAAGTGGCAAAAGTGGGCAAAGACAACATTTTAAAAAGAAAGATTGAGATTCAGACCTCAGAAAGGATAAAAGATCCCATTTGCAGTTTGCAAATTGTATATTTTTAAATGCAACCCACAGTGAAGGGCAAAAGCTGGTTTTGGAGAAATATTTGCTAAGTTCTTAAATTTTGGAATATTCCTGTTTCCACAAGATGCAAATATTTAGCCTGTCAATAATTAAGTTTCTGTGTTTACTGTAGGCAGTTGATGTAGGAATAAGAAGTGATGGTGTGAAATTCAACAGTTACTAAAACTGAGCAGCTCACAATGAAAATGGGCTTTTTAAATGTTATTATCTAATGCAGTTCTGAATATGGCAATGATCTAAGGATTATTAATACGGAAAATATCTCATCTGAGCCTAACATTTTGATCCTAGCACCTCATCTTCTACCAAGAAAATAACATAATCAGGTTGAGAGAACACATGCAGAGCAGAAATTAGCCCATTTTAACTAATGCTTTCTGGAAGTGGTGCACAGTGTACAAAAGGGACTTTCATTATCTGGGTGATTTGCACCTGATGACAGGAACCTGACTTCGCTGATTACCGCAGGCTTCCATCTGGTGGCAAAGCGTGCTCTTTGTTCATCTCGTGCAGGCTGAGCTCTTATGCCAGGGTGTGTTGGGGAACTGTCTGAAAATAGTCAATATGCCAAAACCACAACCTCTAAGACAAGACAAGGTAAATTAATTTCTTTGTGGTAAGTCAAAATACCAAGCAGTAACCAAAAAAATAACATTTTTATTACTTAATTTTCAAATAAGAAAACAGACCTGCTACTAAAATTGTGCTTTGGAAGTTATTATTTTGTTATTCAGACTATAAGCTCAAGTTTTTAAAGGGATGTGCTCAGTTTCTACTTAAACAACACTTAGCAAAATATACACTCATTGTATAGCAATCACTTATGATAATATGCCCTGAAGTACCAGACCTCCCCATGGTCCTATATTTAACATGAGACATATGGGACATCATTTGTTTCCTTTGCCTGTTACCTTATTTTGCTCTGTTCCTTTTTCATCTATGAACATAGTTATGTAATTAACAAAGAGTAAATTTATGGAAAATTTAGTATTTTTATCTAAATGCTCAAGAAGCTGGTTCTAATGGTGATGGAAAAGCTTATAGAATCACACTTGGTTCATTTTTTACTCACGAATCATTTTGGTTACCAAATCTTGTTTTGACATATGGTACAACTTCTTGGTCTAAATGCAGACTATGCTCCTATGACAACCTGAGAACAAATACTTTTTATTCTCCTACCATTGAAATGGGTACTGAGCACTTGGTATATGGCAGGGTCATTGTTCCCATGGCCCCTGGGCTAGAATAATGACTTAAAATTGGATGACATTTTTTAAATTATTTCTTCACAAATTTGACAAGTATGGCTTTTAAATTGATTCTGTTTTGTTCGTGTGTGTGTGTGTGTGTGTGTGTGTGTGTGTGTGTGTGTGTGTGTGTGTGAGTTCATTTTATTTTGGCTCCACAAACGTTATAGACCATTCACAATGCTCCAAGTACAGGCTGAATTCTTGGGAAAACAAGACTACATTAGACCCTAGGAAACACAGTTTTTGTCCTTGAAGTGCTAACATTCTAGGAAGGAGACTGACATAAACAGAAAGCTTCAATACAGTGTGGTAAGAGCTATGACAGGAGGCTTTGGGAAATGCCAATGCCCTTTGGGTGAAGACAAGCAGCTAAAGATAGAAAAGAAGCATTTAATTCAAACATTTATCTTCACAGCTACTCTCTGAGCCTGCCACGTAACTTAAAGCCTGGCATTAATCTGCACTTTTTTTCTTGATTGTACCTTGAAATATTTTCACTTGATCAAGTGATATGCCTCGATCTTACTGTTAAAGTCACTGCAGGCTTAGATATAGATGTGTAGGGCATGGCAGAATATTAAGACATGCAACTCTTCAATTTTAGAATTGAGGTAACTCATAGCTAGAGAAAGTCTTTCCTAATTCCTGTCTAACCCAGTTAAAGGCAACTTTGATCCATCTTTATGGCAGCCTGCCATCCATGCATCTACTCACCAGTTCCAATTCTCTTCCCTAAGCAGGTTTTTATCAGAAGACCTGTACCATGACCACCCCACCTTTGACGAAGCCCACATCCTTGTGTTCAAACTGAATTAATGCATAGGCCATCACTTTTCATTTTCTTCTTAATTCAAATGCTGAGGATAGTCAAGACAGTCATACATTGGCCTGATTAGATTCACAAATCATTTGACTTGCATGTAAATTTTTGTGTATGTGAATATGTATTTTTCTGAATTGGGAGGCCATGGATTTCTTCAGATTTTCAAAGGTTCTATCACCCCCAAATATTAAGAATAGACTGATTTAGAGTATTAAAATTGGAAGAATATGATTGTTTATGATCTCATAAATTAAACTAGCTCAAAGGATAAAACCTTAGGATAACCTTTTTAGTCCTGAGCATTCTCATCTGAAAAATTTAAGTAACATCTGGGAAACTTGGATAAGTTATTATTTTTTGTAAGCTTCCTGTATAATAGGAACAATAATCACTATTTATTCAATGGATCAATTTATCTATTTAAAAAGTATTTATTAAGTAACTGTTATGGACATCTTTACAGATATATCAGTGAACAACAAAAACAACATTCTCTTTTAATATGAATCTTATACTACAGATCACAAATAAATAGGAAGAAGAGTAAAAAGTATAGGTAGAGATGTAGCCAGGCTAGTAAATAGGGCTTTAGGAAGCTTATGGGATTTCTACCTAATTATTTTTACTTTTACATTAAAGTATGAGGCAAGATCTTCAGCTGAGAATAAAGTATAGGAAAGGGAGTGTAAGAAGAGATAAAAACAGAAGTGAAATTATAAAATATTCATTATGGAACATATGAAAGTAAACTATAGCATGATAGGAAACATTGAAGAATTATTTGAGTTTTGTGGTTAAAGTGATAACAATCTGCATGAACTGGTATCCATGGGGGAGGAAGATATAGTTTGTCCCCTTCAAACTCATATTGAAATTTAATTGCCATTATAACAGTGTTGAGAGGTGCAGTCTTTAAGAAATAATTAGGCCATGAGGGCTCCACCCTCAAGAGTAGATTAATGTCATCACAAGAGTGGGTTACTTATCACAGGAGCAAGCTCCTGATAAAAAAATGAATTTGGCCCATATTCTTATTCTTTCTCTGTCTCATGTACGCATTTGTCCTTCTGCCATGGGATAATGCAGCAGGAAGGCCTTTGCCAGACGTTGGCACCACACTCTTGGACTTCCCACCCTTGAGAAATGTGAAAAATCAATTACTTTTCCTTATAAATTATCCAGTCTCTGGTATTATGTTATAGAAACATAAAATGAACTAACAAAGGAGACAAGAGAGTTGGATAGTGCAAGAGATTGATTATAGTGATGCATTGTGGACACTCCAACTAGGTAAGAAGGGAAATGAAGGCATAAAAATTGAAATAGAAATGACTGTGAGAACAATAAACGAGATCTTTCAATGAGGTTGAAGAATTGACTGAGCAATTTTTATTATTTTAGAGGTGGTACAGCTCTCAGCAATAACAAGTTGAAGTGATAAAAATGAACATATGGTTTGGCAGCTAGTGAATATTAGAAGAAAGAACTATTGGATAGGAGGAGATCAAGGAACTGACAGGAAAGCATAATGGCCACAAAAATGTCCTCCTCAGATCTCCAACTGCAGGGATCATAATTAACTGATGACCTCAGCTACACTGTGCCATATCACACAAAAGCCATACTTCTTCTGGGTTTCTCACAGCCAATGACAGAGCACAGCAGGGATACCAAGGCAGGTCTATTTCCAGTAGGTGCATGACTTCTCTGATGGGGGATTTTGCCTCAAGTCTACCCCAGTGTCATTGACAAACTTTCCTTAGAGACGAACTGCAATTTAAGTTGCTTCAACCCAACCTCTCTTCTTTCCCTCTCTCCTCCCTTGGGATTAAACCTGTATTATAATTTGATGGTTCTCAAAATTTCTCTTGGGTCCCTCCACATTTTTCTCTCATAGGTATTCATTCTCCTAATAAATTTCATACATGTTTAGTTTTGCCTTAGTTTGTTCCTGGAGGATCCAGACCAACATAGCAAGGTATTAAATGAATCCCCCACTTGGATTTTGAAATAACAAAGAATGTTATATAGTTAAAAGGATGGAAAGGGAGAAAGGCATCCTCATAGTAAAGTCATCAATAAATGAACAGGTACAATCAAGATTAAGAAAATAACAGCAGCAAAGGAAGGGTTAAAGATGGCAAAGTCTGACGACATAAACTTTCAAGGAGGTGGGGATTTAAAAGTATTAGCACAGTGGAGGAGATGTCTCTATGAGGCCAAAGAATTGACTGAGGTAGGAAGAAAAAGAATTTTGAATTGATAGGCAAACAGTAAAGGTAAAAACATTTATGTCACTTATAGGCCCTGAGATAAGAACATTAGGAAGAAAACACATCATCCATTCAAAATGACTGAAGGAGTGACACCAGGGAAAAGCCAAGTTTCTGCTAGAAAATGATGATGAAGGGAATAGAAATAGACAAAAATAGAATGAGGATAAACATAATTTTTCTGATGACTGAAGACACAGCATAAGAGTTTAGGAAGCCTACGAGGAGAGGAAGATTCAGTCAGAAAATGGAGGGAGATGGGCAAGGGAGTTGGAGCAATACAGTGATGAGAGTCCTAGCGATGGAAGACAGTAGATGGGCAGGAGAGTTTTCAATGGTGATCAGAAGAGGATTGGGGATCCTGAGGGGGTCAGTCATGAGACGGTCTGGGAAGAAGGCAGACAACTGGTTTGTGTTGGTTGTTTTGAGACCAAGGGGTAAGTGAACACCTTCTCAAAGGACTTTGACCAGAACCAACAGTTGCTGAAGGGCCTCTTCTCTCTAACAGCTAAATGGTATTGCAATCTTGGAAAGGGCAGATCTTCCTGGAGCAGATGGCCAGGATCTATGTCTTTCCTCCATGAGAGTCGTATAGTGCCTGAAGAACTTATAGGAGCAATGGTAGAACTAAATAAAATCATTGTTGGGTAATTTATTGTTCTATTAATGTACAGTATACATTATTTTTACTACCATAGGATGCTCAAAAGAATGTGAGTTATTGTTCCCTTCTCTTTCCTCAAAAAGTAATCAAGGCTTGGTACTCTGCTTCTGGGCTCCACTACCTCAAGAGTCTGAGATTTGAAAGTAAAATCTGCTGTGCATGAACAGTAAATCCCCCACAGTTTTAATCTGAAGTGATGATCCTTGGAGGAAACAGGGGTGAAGGCTTTTGCTGAGAGAAGAAACCAGTGAAAAAGATGTTTCCCCAGGCAGGCTTTAGGGAGACACCACGAAAGCAGATACCCTGATATTCTTTGTGAGATAGCCATGGAGACCAAGAATTGATCAGCAAAGGTCTTCAACACCAAAGCCTGTGTTTCTGGACAGGATCTCTGGAGGATGCACTTCTCAGCTGGCAGAGAGCTTCAGTGCTTGGCAGGTGTTGGAGGGAAAAAGGAAAGGTAGATTTTTCCACAGAGGGAGCTATAAGAATAGGGAGGCCCACTCCGCCTCCCACATATTTCTATATCCACGTAAGTATCCAAATTTGTTATCTAAGGAGTGAGAAGATACTAAAATCCTTGACTGAGATTTAATTTCTTACCTCCTTAGAGAGTAGGGGCACATGGATTTTATTTGACTTAGAAAATAACAAAATAATGAAAATGACAACATTTCTTATATGATGTGTAAGGAGGACATACTTATCTATTAAACATATAAAAAGTCCTTGTAAGTTATTCATGTTGGTCATTACTCCAGCTCCTTCTGTGTCTTCCACGGTTGTTATCAAATCAGTATGTATTGAAAGTTTTTGATGTTCAAGGAGTAGTACACACATTATGTTATTTAATCCTCCCAACTTCCCTAAATAAGTAGCATCACCTCCATTTTTGAATTGAGGAAATGGGCTCAAACAGGTTAAGAAACTTGCCCAAGGCCACACAGATGGTGGAATGCTAGTTAGGACTTAAGTCTAAGGTTGTCTAGCTCCAAAATTCATGCAGGGGTGAAATTTTATTTCACCAGACTGCTAGGAAAAACACATGTGGAAGTATTTTTTAAACACATAAACTGCTACTCAAATGCAAGCATCATTATTATTTTAAAGGCTCTGAAGGTCGGCACAAGTATTCTAAGAGCTTTTTTTCACTTTCAGGAATAACAAGGGTACCTGCACTTTTGAAGTGCATAACTTTGGGGATAGGATATAAAGAAATTATATTTTGCCTTAAAATATTATCATGGAATGGTCAAATGTGGTTTTGTTAAGTTACTTATTCAGACAAGTTGTCATTAGAGAAGCTTTAATTTTCTTTTAAAAGCGATCATATCAGAGCCAATAATAGAATCAAGGTTATATAAAATAATTTTACCAGTAAAAACTATTTTTTATTCTAAGCTAAAAAATAATGAGATAACTTTTTCTGATTGGAAGAAAGTTTAGAGGAAGCTATGTTGATCAATGTAGGGGTTACATAAAAGAGCCATCATTGTTCCTCTAGATTCAATGCTAAAAAGAAGTTTTTGACTTCAGAAAGGCTCATGAAATTGATAGGACTTCAGTGAAAGTAAGCTTAAGGCTCAGGGATTAAAAGTTGTGTTCTGCTCAAGTTTAGAATTTAAAATTTGGTGTTAAACAGATTTTTTATAATAAATAAGTAGTATGCTCACACACTGTACTTTATTAACTCAAATTATCATTCATTTATTCAACAGATGATTGAAAACCTACAACATGCCAAGCACTATGCTAATATCAATTTTACAGATATTAGCTCCATGGGGATTACAACTGGCCATTAGTGAGTCTTCAGCACTTAGGATATTGCCTGGAATGTGGTAAGTACTTCATAAACAGGAATGTGTTGAAAGACTGAGGGAAGTATCTCCCTTTCTCCAAAGCCATTCTCTGCTCTCAGATAAGAAATCTTCAAATCTTCAACTGGGCCCAATTTCTATCTTAGATCAGTAAGGTTCCCAGTATCTGGAAGAACACGTACACTAAGCATTTTAACAAATTGCCGCATTTAAGACAGAATTAAAACAACATGGCTCATCCACAATAAGCAGTATTTAATATCTACTGTATATGAGATATTGTTAAATCATAAGTATGATGTAATAAATCCAGCATATCATCTCTCTGGGTGGTCTCAGACATAAGAGATACTCAGAAAATAGGGCCAGAAGGGAGATGGGGGGAGAGAGGAGATGGCAGAATCAGGACAAGACTGAAGAAGGAGGGAGTCCTTTTATGTTGAATAAATGAAATTCCATCAAAAGTGTCACAGAGATGATGCCCATGTGGTCAAGACATAGTGTTTTAGTACTCAACTTTCACAACTGAGGTTCTGAAACTAGTTAACACCGTGTTCTTCAATCCAGAAAGCATCTAGAGCAACCAGACGATTTCTGTACATGTGGTTGTCAAGGAAGAAATAGCTAATTCACATGAAATCTATAAATAAAACATAAGACTTCAGGGAAATGACCTAATCTAGGAGGAACTGATCCAGCCAATCAAATGATATGTAGTTAAGATCAGGACTTCAGTTCTAGACAGAAGGGGACACCATACAGAGACACTACTTAGACTGAATGAGAAGGCAACCTGGATCAATACCCAGACTTGGGACCTGAACCAAAAAAGTAGGAAGAGGATAACAGATGAGAATATTTGGCCTTCTGAGCTGCTCAGACACCCAGAATTCCTCCCTTGTGCTCCACATGCTATGTGTATGTGTAGAAAAGAACATAGTGTGGTGGGAGAGGAAGCACGGTGGGGCAGAGGAGAAAGCATGGCCCAGGGATAAAGAAGTTGAAATCAAGAGCCCAGTAGTCATTACTAGAACACCAGACTTATTCCAGTCCTCAGGAGCCATGTAGAAGATGGAGGAGAATAGAGGAAGGAGCACTTTGATAAAGGGTACTAAGGTGCACAGGTGCTATGAAAATTAATTTAGGTTCCATCAAGAAAATGGGTTCATAGCCAAAAACTGTCAAGGGTCTAATGTTGGAATAGCTGGAAAAGACAGAGGCTGACAACAAATTTATTAATACCAATATATTAAATTTTGTTAATGTTTTTCTCTTTTATTGCCAAGTCCAAATTTACAAGGAAGTTCCAGTTTTCATTTCCACCCTTGTATTCAGTAATAACAATATAAATGAAACTATTTCAAAGCACTTTATTTCCCCTTCAGAAATTGGCCACACTAGACACTATATTCATTTAAACTAAACTTCATCATTTTCTCTCATTCAAATATAAAAAAAAATGATTGAAGAGACTTAAAGGCAACCATTCATAACTGATGTGTTACTAAGAAGGTAAAATAGAATAGGCTTAGAGTTGGCTAAGAGAATGCAAGGTTAAGAGGGTCCTTGTGGAAGCCAAGGTCAGAAGCCATGCCTCTGACCCAGGCTCCTGACTTCAATCCAGTGATTGAGCTGCATTCATTATTGGGACTTCTCCCTGCCCTCTGTCTTTTCCAAAATGGATTAACATCTTCAGGGCATTATTATGCCTTTTTTAAAACTTTTATATCACATCAGCCTTCTTCCACAAAAGAAAACTCTGGCTGACATAAATGTTTGATTAGAAGCTTTCATATATTCCAATATGAGATGTTCCCTCTCAACCAGGGCTCATGAAATATACATCAAACACGTTTTTTGTGCAGCATAAAACAAATTTCAATACTCCTCTTCAAATAAAATAATAACAGTTTTGGACTATCTCTAATTCCTATAATTGGCTTCAAGGGATAGCTATTATAGCCCATAGATATACACACAAAGTTGGTTTTTCAATAAACCTATCCTGCCAGCCTTGTGAATTCCAAAGATCAAGGATAATAACTTTTATTCTTCTTTTGGCCAAACCATCCTACCAGGGAACATTTGACTGGGCTATTTTTCAATCATCTTACTTGTAAGATTTTGCTAAACAATTCTTGAAAGCCTATTTTATTAACAATAATCTTAGTTCCCAATTACACTAAAAGATGTGGTGCAACAGGGTTCAGCTCTCAGATCTCATCAGTATTCATTCTTAGGCAATCTCTTCCAGTGTCAGAATTTTAAACATCATCTCTGGGAATATAATTGTGTATTTACATTTTCAGCTCAGCCCCACTCTGAACTCCAGAGTCATACATCTGATTACCTACTCAGCATTTCTATTTGAAATACCTCAAACTTCATATGTCAGAACTAAACTCCTGATCAGTTCACTAAAATCTCTTCCTTCTTCATTATTCTTTAATTCAATAAATGGTAACTCCATATTCCAGTACAGGCTAGAATCCCTTGGGACATCTCTGACCCTGGGCTTCTCTCTTTCTCATCCACTCTATCACCATATCCTGTCAACTTTTATTTGGAAATACCCCTATAACCTGACCACTTCTCCCCAATTGCAGTGACCTTTTAACTAGTCTTCCTGCTTTTCTCATGTTTCCATTCAGTCTACACTGCACAGAAGACAGAACAAACCCTCTAATGTAAGTCAGATTATATCACTCATCAGCTTGATCACTCTCAGAGTAAAAATTTACTGTGGTCAATATTTTCTGCATGCTCTAGCACCTCACTGCTTCTCTTAATTCATCTACTTCTACTCTCCTCTTTTTACTATTTTTTGTTTTATTTCTTTTATTTCAGAATATTACAGGGGTACAAACGTTTCGGTTACATATATTGCCTTTGCACTGCCCGAGTCAGAGCTACAAGTGTGCCCATCCCCCAGACAGAGTGCACACCTTAGGTGTGAATTTACCCATCCACTCCTCCCCACTCCCACCTACCCAATACCTGATGAATGTTACTTCCATATGTGCACTCTGTTCCAGTAACTGGTCTCCCAGCTGTTTCCAGACCAAACCAAGCATGCACCAGCTTCATGGTACGTGTATTTGCTTTTCTCAGCCTTATTTTGTTTCATCCACAAAATAACCCTATGGGATAAGTACTACAGTCATCCTTACTTTATTTATATTGCTTAGAAAAGCAAATTCTCAGGTCCCATTTGGAGGTCTGACACAGGAATCTGTGCTTTAACAAGGCCTTCAGGTGATTCTGATGTACACTAAAGTTTGACAACCACTACAATGTCTGGAGACATTTTTTGTCGTTACAAAAGGGGAGGGAGAAAGAGAATGCTATTAGTATCTAGTATGTAGAGGCCAGTGATGCTGCTAAGCATTGTATAAAGCACATAACCTCCTCCACAACAAAGATTATCTGGCCCAAAATGTCAATAAGGCTGAGATTGAGAAATCCTGCTCTAGTGTCTAGACAAAAGTTTCTCAATCTTCTTTTCATTATCATTTACCTAAGGAACCTGCTTAGACATTTTCCTCTAATCAACCACCCCTTATAAAATTTTAATGCCACACATATACCATGTTATGTGGTCCTATGGAAAGTCACATACCATTATAATATCTGAAATTTTCTTTTCTCCCAAAACCAATTTTTATTCCAGTTTAGAATGCATGGTCTAGACCAATAACTATTAATAGAATCAAGTTTTAGTATAGCCTGAGCAAGAAAGTCCTATGTGAAGAAATAGCTTATTCTCCAAAAGAGCTGAAGCACCTGGCTAATATGTAATAGCAAGAAGCTAGGAAATGAGTTTGAATAGTTAGAGTGTCAGATTGATGGATGAGAGTTTATTGATATAGCAGTACTCTCATTTGGCATTATGGTAGCCATAAAGCTTGAGTACGATGATGGCCTATGGTAATCAAGGATGAGATGCAGAACTACCTTGGCAGAGTAACAAGGAAAAGATCAGAAAGGTGATCAAGTCAGAATGAAATCAGAAATCTACCAGAAAACTGTGTTCCATGAGAGGGCTGGAATGACACTCCCTTCACTAAAGCAAATAAGGAACGCACTAGTGAGGGAAATACCTGCTTCAGTAAGAAGTTCCATGGTCTTCTTTCTGCAGGCCAGGGTGATGGTAGGAGCTAATCCATGGAAATAGGCTCTCTTGTGTCAATGAGGATAATAGGATTCCAGCAGAAGTATTTAACTCTCAGGAAAAATAAGGCAGCCAGGCCAAAGTGGCAACCAGGCCAAAGTGGCAACCAGGAGGTCTTGACCACAGGGATTTGTGGCAATGGCAGATAAGCCATGGTATTCCTTGAAACAAGATATATAGGCAGTTAATAAGGGCATTTCTTGTCTTATATAACAACAATAACAAAAAAAGTCAAAGATTCTTGAAGAAAGGGCTGCTGCAATGATGTCTTTATTCCTTGCCAGTTTCCAAATCTGAGCTAGTTCTTGAGCCCATTATTTGAAGATGAGGGCCATTTAGAGAAGAACCCTGGAATGCCACAGCAAGTATATGCAAAACTATTATCCCAGTCCTTTCCCAAAGGGAACTATGGCCATTTACACAGTAATTATACACTGGAAAAGTGGGAGTATCCGGGTGTTAGGGGGCTGTTTGACATAGAGTCTGAGCTGACACTACTACCAGGAGACTCAAAGTACCATGGTAAACTCCTGTTGGAACCAGAGCATATGGAAGCAAAGGCCCACCTTACAGTGGGCCCAATGGCTCCGTGGACTCCTGGGTAGTCATTGCCCATCAGTGTAGCTGGCAGAACACTCATACTGGCCCTTTGATCTATGAGCCATTATAATAGGAAAAGTCAAATGGAAACACTGAAACTGTCCTCTAAAACAGTAAATTTTAAAAATCTAATTTTCTGAGGTAGAATTATAGAAATTAGTGTCAACTTCATTGACTTAAAGTTTAATTCACTGATATGATCATTGAAATATCCAGATAAATCATGGCAAATGATGATACACCATTTAAACCAGCTGTTGTCACAAACATGGCTCCTGTGCCAAATTTGCTATCCTGACAAGAACATATTGGCACAGTTCTGACACTTGGTATGCAGTTGCTGATCTGAGAAATGCATTTTTTTAATTCCCATCAGAAAAAAGAATCAGAAGCTGTTTTATATTTATCTAGGACGTACATTTACTGTTATGCTCCAGAACTGTGTTAACTCTCTTGCTTCTTCTTATTTACAATGTAGTCTAAAAGGACCTGAATTATTTTAACATTCCACAGAATATCATGCTGGTCCACATATTTATGGCATAGTAATTGGACTTCATAAACAGAAGTGGCAAGTACTCTATATGTCCCTTTAAGACACATGCATGCCAAATAGTTGGACATCAGCTCTATAAAGATCCAAAGGCCTACTGCTTTGGTGAAGTTTTCAGAGATCCAGTGGTTTTGGGCATGCTTTCCTCCAAAGTAAAGGCCATGTTAGTAAACACAGTACATCCTACAACTAGGCACAGCACTGGAAGGATTGCTTTGGATGTTGAAAACAACATATTTCATACTTGGAAATAATATTCCAACCCATTTATTGGGTGACATAGAAGGCTAGGAGTTTTGAATTGATCCTACAGCAAGAGAGAACTTCCAGTGAAAACTTCATATGCTTTCAGTCCATATGACCCAGCAGATCCATAGTGCCAGAGATGTCTGTGGTAGATATGGACATTGAGTAGAGTCTCCATCAAGCTCTTGAGGTGAGTTACTGTAGCACGGATTCCCTAAAATTCTAGAGGAAGGCCATACATTCTGTAGCATTGACTACTTGCCATTTGAAAAGGACTACCCAACATGCCACTGAGCCCTAGTAGAGACTGTCTAACCATAGCATATAAAGTGAGCATGCAACTACAACTGCCCCCATGAAGTGGGTACTGTCAAAACCACCAGTCGCGAGATCATGGAGGGGAGGTGTAGCAGCAGTCCATTGTACAATAAAAATGAGATAATCAGTATTGGGCCTGAGCAGATCCATAGGGAAAAAGCAAGATAGAAAAGAGGCAATACAGTCCCTCTTACCACCTACTTCTGTTGCGTAAGATCAGCAGAAGTACTGGCCAAGAGTAAAGGGGAATCAGGAATGAGCAGAAGAGGAGGAAGATGATGAATATCAATTACACCTAACCAGCTGCCAGAGCAAAGACTGTTTCTTATTCCATGAAACTTCCAGTTAAAAGTCTTTCTTAGAGATAATGACTGGCTAATATCTTAAAGCGTCAGTAACAGAGAGGACTTGGAGGCATGAGCGAATCTGAATGGTACAAAGGTGGATTGTAGAGATGTTGATGCCATGTCCCATGATCTCTCAGTCCACTCTGAGGTTACCTGCAGCTTTAGTGGAGATGACTCCCAGACCAAGAAAAGCTTCCTACCTCCAGTGCTGGGTCTTTCTGCTTCTCTACCTGAGGGCTTTCTTCGGTGCCACAAGAGCTTGCTTAACCTATACACAGGGTGGCACTGAAAGCCAGGTAACTCTAAACCAATGAGTGATGAGAGTACATGGATAAATAATTCAGTTCCTTCTTCCACTGGTGAGACAATACGGAAGTACATTCTACATGGTTTCTCAGAAGGTCCCCAAGGGAATTGAATCCCAGTTGTTGGCACTGGTAACCCACTCAGTCTTGATCTCTGTATTGTCTTCTTTCTCTTTCTCAATTTCCCCATACCTCTCTGCTTTCTGGAATCACTCCCTAAATAAAATATACATAGTTATGTCCCTGTCTCAGGGTCTGATTTTAGGTAAACCCAAACTAAGAAAATGTGCTTCCTTCCTTAACACAACTTAAGTATTTTTTTATGACTAGAAGTTAGAGCTAAGGAAAATCTCCTGGGACAGGTTCAGAAACATGCAGGCCCAGTTCAGTACCAAAAAGCAGATAATTTTAACAAAAGTTTCATAGACTCTCTTTGTATCAAGTGTCTACAAAATTAGTTCTATAGATATAGGGATTTTAGTCTCTGATATTTTGCCTTTAGAAATTGTAAAATTTAAGCCACCATTTAGCATAAAGAAAATCGAAAAGTGTTCCAGGAATTATTACCATGAATTTGAGAAGACTGTGCTTTGAAGAACTAAAAGACTTATCTTGCTTTCTGCATGTCTTTGTTTAACTGATTTTAGGAGGCATGTCATTATCTGTGGGGAGTGGCATTGCTCTGATAGGCCTTTTCCAAGCCAACAGAAAATGGAGACAACTTTAAATTTTCATTAGCTTCACCATGCCTCATCCTGCCTGTCATACTGCTTGCCTGCTATTAGAGAGCAATTACTTGATAAGCTCTTTTAGGGGAATGGAAATGCTAAATGATATTCACTTAATGGAAACTTAAAAATCTGATCTCATTTCAGACCCAGAGTTCCTGCTACAGCAGAAGCCCAGAGTAAGGCTGGAAGTACCTCACCAAGATGGAAAGAAGCTAGTTCCTGCTGGGACAGAATGTTGTAAAAATTCTTAAATGGCATTTTTCTCTCAAAACATCTGATATTTGTTATTCTCATACTTCAAGTGAATAATACTTTCATTGACTTCTAGATTATTTGAACCATCTTCCAATGTTAAAGTGACAAGACTTCATTTTATAAATGAAAATGGCTAAAATGAAGATATCTCCATTCTATCTGTACTTAAAATACTTACTCTAGGATTTTTGATGTCCTCTTTGCAAATCATCAGTTTTAGTTTTAAAAAAATTAACTTTCTGTGGCTCCTCCAGAAAACTACCCACAGTCTTTACTATTGAATTCTGTGCCCAGACTGGCACCCCTTCTTCTTTAAAGCATAATAAAGAGAAATAGCTAAGCCAAATGACAACAGAGAAATCAAACTGAAAACTGTAAAAAGATTCCTCAGAATCTGCTCAGATAAAATAAAAACATTGCTCCACCAAGTTGGACAGTTTAGCATGTTTAAACTTTGGGAAAAACCATTTCAGCATTTGTTGCTTGCTTAAACTTGTCTAGGAGACCCAGAATTAAAACGTACACACACACACACACACACAAAATGAATAGCCACCCTAGTTGGGAAATAGGCATTATTCACCCAGAGAAAGAAATGAAAACAGGGTTAGATCCATAGAACAAAAAATATGTGCAAGGTGTATGCCATCTGTGGGGAGACTTTCTAACAGAGACAGCACTCACAATCCCACAATAGAAAAAAGAGATTATATTGACCATGTTCCTACCCAACCTGTCTGTTCCTTCCAGTATCTCTAGTCAACCAAATACAAGAAAGACCATTCCATTCTGAGTAGGATTTCTGAGCCAGAGTCTCATTCTGAATGTTATTATTTTTTAAGGCAGTGATCCAAAACTCAGCGTTAGCACAGACTAGTGATTATACCAACAGCTCGAGCCAAGCTAGAGAGGAGGAAGAGATTGCACATCTGCTCTGACTTTAATGCCAGCTTTCGTTCCTGATACTAAGTCCTCAGAGAGCAGAGTGGGAGTGCTTAAATTGGGTACCATATAAATTAATCGAAGTCAGCTCATTACAAATAAATTCACCCAATCCGATGTGCCTCCATTTTATTAGGAAATAAGGAATGAAAATTAATTAGCTGTGGTACTCTGTTCTGTTAAATAGGTTATTCACGCATGAGTCTTTAATATTTTTAATGTTGCACAGATACAATTCAAATTTTTAAACCCATTTGGAAAATAATTTCTTCTATTTATTAGATAAATCTGCTGCAGAAATGAGCTAAAGAGGAAAAATATTGTGAGTCATGCTTTTATCCAAGAATGAGCCAAAGTAGAGCCCCTGCTTTGCCACTCTTTAGCTATACAACCATGGAAAGTCACTTAATCTCTTTAAGGATCAGATTCCTTATTTTCAATGAGAGAAGATTGTCCTAGATCATTTGCATGGGCCCTTTCTGCTCTAACATTCTATGATTAGTCAATGATTGCAAATTTTCAATTTGACATCAGATTTCAGATTATTTTATTTTGTTCCAAGCCAGAGGCAGAAGTTTATAAAACTGAGAACATAGAATTAAATGTTCACCCAGAAATACTCTGCCCAAGATTATCTCCATTTGGTTTTGATACAGAACAAACCCATTCAGATTTTCCAGTTAGAGTTATAATTCAAGAGAGGCATAACTCATAGCTCTATTTGTGCCACTATATGCCTGGCACCATGCAAAGTGCTTTACACATATTGGCTCATTTGATCTACATGACAACTCTGTGAGGATATCAACTCAGAAAAATAAATTCACCCATTATCTTGACTTTAGAAATTGACTGAAATGGCTGACTCCAAAGCCCATACTCTTTAGCAATGCCTTATAGTGACTTAATTAGGAGAAAAAAAGAAAGCACTTACACTGGGCACAGCCTTTCAGTAGGAAAATCCAGAAGCTTGTTTGTAACAGTGTGTGTCAGCATTTCCTGACCAGCCAAGAAGTACTAATACATGTGCAGTAAAATCATGACAAATATCCTTACCTACTATTTGGTGTTCTCTTAATTCACAAAGAGTGAGACCCATGGCAGATTGTAAACAACTACCTTTGAAATAATCGTTTAAGATATACACAAGAAAAAGACAAGAAGCTCTACCTGGTACATTAAGATTCATATTGATTTCATAATAATTTCAGAAATATCCATCTGCATTAAATTATCTCAAATTTTATTCAAGAGTAATAAAAGCATAGGTAGAGTTTAAAAGATCAGGTAACAACAAAAATATTTCCTGTAAAACTTTCAGAAAGGGACCAGAATTTCTAGTTGGACTGTTTTATTTCTATAGACATGACTTATTTTGAGAATCATAGTTATATTGATTTCCTTTAAAAATGTAATAGGTTAACATTAATATCTTTTCCCTACATGAAGATACTTCAAATGTCATGAACGTTGATTTTATAAAGTTTTCTATACAAATACATATCATACAATAAACGTTTTTGGCATTTCTTGATAAGTTGCACTGTTGTTCTCACATTAGAATGTTTCAATGCACCAATTATAAGCTTTTTGTAATGAGGTATCATATTTCCTATTTCTTTTGTATCTCATATATTAGATAGAAGCTCATTAAATGTTTTAAGGCACATGTTTTATGTGCACTTAAGAAATAAAACTCAGTGTTTGTTCCTAATGCAATTCCTATTGGCATTTAAGCCTTCAAATATACAGGAAAAGGAAAAAAGGATGATAAATAGCCATATAATATGTCTAATAGAAAATCATCAGGAAAATTTTATTCCCTTTGGTCTTAATTCAAAAAATGCAAACACAAGAGGAATATACAGGTTTCCCTAAGTCTTTTAGTGTGTAATTTCTTTTTCTAATAAACCAAGATAAAAAGAAGAGAAAAAAACTTCCCCAAAAATGATATAAAAATGATCTGATAATAGAATGAGTCATCTTCCATTGATGCAGGGTCTATAAGGTCACTGTGCAGGAAGGAGCTTTGTGAGTAGCAGTGATGTTTATGTACGACATTCGCTTGCAAAAATTTCAAATTATTTAATTTTACTCCCTTAATATTATAGAATAGATAATATTTGAGGAAACCAAATTCAGAGAATAGATGAACTAGCTTGATCAAGATTATATAGTAAGTAATTAGCTTGATTACACCATTTCACAATGTATGCACATATCAAACATCACATTTTACACAGAAGATATATATAATTTTTATTTGTTAATTATACATAAATAAAGTTAGAGAAAAATTCAAACTAAAAGTTCATTTTTAAAAAAGATTACATAGTAAGTGATAATGTAAGGACTTGAACACAGATCTTCCTAATTTGAGCGCAGTCTAAATCTTATAGGCAAGAAAAAATACCTAATTATCAGGAATGATTCTAAACAGTATTTGGCTTTATTTTTAGCATCCATTAAATTACCTTGGAGTAACATTGAACCACTAGTTTAAAAAATAGGCAATTATCAAATATATATTAAATATCTAACGTGTGCCAAGTTTGATTCTCAGCAATTAGACAGGACGATGCAAAATTAATAATATGGGCCAGGCGCAGTGGCCCATGCCTGTAATCCTAGCACCCTGAGAGGCCAAGGTGGGCGGATCGTTTGAGTTCCGGAGTTCGAGACCAGCCTGAGCAAGAGTGAGACCCCACCTCTACTAAAAAAATAGAAAGAAATTAGCTGGACAACTAGAAAAATATATATAGAAAAAATTAGCCAGGAATGGTGGTGCAGGCCTGTAGTCCCAGCTACTCAGGAGGCTGAAGCAGGAGGATTGCTTGAGCCCAGGAGTTTGAGGTTGCTGTGAGCTAGGCTGACGCCATGGCACTCACTCTAGCCTGGGCAACAGAGCAAGACTTTGTCTCAAAAAAAAAAAAAAAAAAATTAATGATATGGAGCTCATAGTTTGGTAAGAGAGAAAGAGAAACAATTTCAGTGCAATATTAGTTATAACAGTCTGTGAGTAACATAGAATGAAAGTACAGAGGAGGGAGCAATTAGCTGCAATCAAAAATAAAGAAAACTTCACAGATGTGAAGATGTTTAGGTTGAATCTAGAAGAAATAAATAACTTCTTGCTAGATAAAATGGAAAATGAGGCATTCCAGAGAAAGGGAGTAGTGTGTGAAAATGCTTGGATGTGAAAAGACATGAAATGTAGGTTCAGAGAGTATCAAGCTGTTTGGTGTGGATGGAGAATGGGGTGTACATTTAAGGAAAAGGAAGTGAATGAAGCTAGAATGAATAGATTGTGGCCATGTAGTCCTGAATTTTTTACACCATATTAAGAAATTCGGATCCCAAGTGCAATGAGAAGTCATTGCATTTTAACCAAGCGAGAGACATGATCAGTTACATAGGAGCACAATAATTCTGGTGGTAAGGTGGAGGTAGGTCAGGACTGAGAGTACAGGTAGGAAGATCAGTTAGGAAGACATACCAGTTTTCCAACTCATTCTGAGGAAGACTTGGATTATAGTAGTGACAATGAATTGAAACCACAGATTCAGAGATATTTTGAATAGGAGTACTTCTTGTGTCAACACCCTAATGGCATTGTCACCAACTCCTCTCCTGTCCCACAACACCCTGTTCATACTACAATGATTGTAATATATTTGATTAAGTGTCAGTTTCTATTTCTAGTACTGTGATTTAAAGACAGAAAGTATGTCTTACTTGTCATATATCCACAGCAGCAAATAGATCTGGAACTAATAAGAATTCAGTAAGATATTGATAAATATTTACTGATACACTCAGAAAATTGTTATAGATATGTGATGGTTACTTTTATGCATCCGCTTGATTAGGCTATAGTACCCAGTTATTGAGTTGAACACTAACCTAATGTTGCTGTGAAGGTATTTTGTAAATACAGTTAATATCTATAATCAGTCAACTTTAAGTAAAGGAAATTACCTCAACAGTCTCATGCAATCAATTGAAAGACCAGAAAGGCCTTCAGAGCAAAACTGTGGTATCTCTGAGCAAAAAGAAATTCTACCTAAATACTATAGCATCAGTTCCTGCCAAAGAGTTTCCAGGCTGCTGGGTTGTCCTACAGATTTCAGACTTGCCACCCGTAAATTAATTCTTCAAAATGAATACATTATATATATATATATATATGTGTATATATATATATATGTATATATATATATGTTTATTTATAAATTGTTTTTCTTGAGGAAGAGTTAGAAGATGAGAACGGAACCAGTGTTCTAGTATTTCAGACTTAGTCAACTAAATGCTTCTTGTCAATAAAGACAAGGAAAAAGGCAACTTTAGGTAAAAATAATCGCTTTACTTCAAGATATATTAAATTTCAGTACAGTCATTAATCACTTAATGATGGGGATACATTCTGAGAAATGCATTGTTAGGCAATTTTGTTGTTGTGTGAACATCATGGAGTGTACTTACACAAACAGACGGTATAGCGTACTACACATTTAGGCTACGTGGTATAGCCTACTGCTCTTAGGCTACAAACCTGCACAACATGTTACTGCACTGAATATGGTAGGCAGTTGTAACATAATGGTGAGTATTTGTGTATCTAAATATATCTAAACATAGAAAAGGTATGGTAAAAAATATGGCATAAAAGATAAAAAATAGTATACCAGTATAGGGCACTTACCATGAATGGAGCTTACAGGACTGGAAGTTGCTCCAGGTGAGTGAACGAGTGATGAGTGAACGTGAAGGCCTAGGACATTATTGTCCACTACTGTAGACTTAACACACAATGACTTTATGAACACTATATAATTAGTATATACTTAGGCTACACTAAATTTATTTAAAAATTGATTATTCAATGATAAATTAACTTTAGCTTACCATATCTTTTTTACTTTATAAACTTTTTAATTTTTTTTTATGTTTTGACTCTTTTGTAATAACTTAAAACACAAACATTGCACAGCTGTACAAAAATAGTTTCTTTATATCCTTAGTCTATAAGATTTTTCTATATTAATTTTTTTTTTACTTTTTAAACTTTTTGGTTAAAAACTAAGACACAAACACATACATTAGCCTAGGCTTACACAAGGTCAGTATCATCAGTGTCACTGTCTTCCACCTCCCCGTTTTGTCCCACTGGAAGGTCTTCAGGGACAATAACACATGGAGCCATCATCTTCTATGATAACAATGTTTTCTTCTGGAATACCTCTTGAAGGGTGTTCCTAATGTTCTTTTACAGTTAACTTGCTATTAAATAAGTAAAAGGAGTATACTCTAAAATAACAATAAAAAGTATAGTGTAATAAACATATCAACCAGTAACATAGCAGTTTATTATCAAGTATTATGTACTGTACATAGCTGTATGTGCTAAACCTTTTTGTTAACAACTAGGACAGAAACACACACATAAGCCTAGGGCTACACAGAGTCAGGATCATCAAAACATCACTAAGCAATAGGAATTTTTCAGCTCCATTATAATCTTATGGGACCATCATTGTAGATGCAGTCCCTCATTGATTGAAATGTCCTTATGTGGCTCATGACTGTGTAGGGAAAATTCTAGCAGATATACAGAAGAGACAGATGGAAATATGAGTCTTAAGTTCATAAGAGAAATTATTACAGTCAAAGCATATTATTTAACCACAATAAATATAGTTTCTACTTTCTGGCTGCATAAAGATCACATAACATGCATTTATAATGAGGCTGAAACTGCCACATTACAACATATGTACAAATATCAAGCTCTAGTTATTGTTTGAACATAATTTACTTTCAAACTTATTTCACCAAATATGTAACATTTGCCTAGTAAAGATAATTCAGTGTCTTCCCATTTAAAGCTGTCTCCTCTTAGGTAAATATCCTGTCAAGTCAGAGATGAAACTTCTTGCCAGAGCTGTTTCATCCCTCTGCTAACTTTTCCTTCCCTAGAGCATCTGGATAAAGGTGAAAGTTTACATATTTTTGGCACCAGAGACCATTTTCACGGAAGACAATTTTTCCACGGACGGGGAGAGGGAAGGTTTCGGGATGCTTCAAGCACATTACATTTATTGTGCACTTTATTTCCATTATTATTACATTGTAATTTATAATGAAATAATTATACAACTCACCATAGGTTGGGGACCGTTGCTCTAGGTTCTAGATGCCCTTCACTGAGACATCCTCCTCCTGCCTAGTTACTGGGTATTCTGTGCTTTTGTGAGCTTTTAAGTGAGCCAGATCTACTGGGGAGCCAGATAAATCTGGAATTAAATATCTGGGAAATCACTTAGTAGCGGCAGGTCTTTGGGAGAGCTGCTTAACTTCACTAATTTTTCCTTACTCATCTGTAAAATAAGTTCTATCCTACATCCTAGGGTAAAATGAAAGTTAGAAACCAATTGACTCATAGAAGATCCTCTTCCTACATCAGCCATCTAAGCAACAGCCACGCCTAGCGATAAACTCTTATGCATTAAACAGACAGTGCTTTCCTTATCAGAAAATAATGTGATAATAAGAAATTTCTAAGTTATTTTTCTCAGCTTAGCCTGTATACAAATATGAAGATCTGGGCACTGTGCTGTTTAAAATTTTACCTGTGGTTTTGTATATCACTCCTCATATACACTGATAGAGAAAACTATGAGAAGACTAAATCTCTTAGTAGACAAACTTTTGTCCACAATCCCATGGGCCTAGGCCAAAAGACCATATTTTTGGAAGAGAAATACTTTCAGGATGAGTAGAAACAATAAGTAATCTAAGATGTTTCATGAAAGGACTTTGCCTGGGTGGTTCAACTGGCAGGGTCTGACTTCAATAGTGCCCATCCTCTGAGTAAACCCAATGAAGCCCAACCATTTAATAATAAAATGTTCTCTCTCTACCTCATAGCTCTTCTACAGATTAAGTAACATTTTTTTATGGCAACCAGTAATCAGCAAACCATACAAGAGACATCTGTGAATGTGTCACAAAGTCACAGCAATGACATTTTCAAGGCTGCCCCTACTGCTTCGTAGTGTTTTCCTAAGTCCATAGTAGAGGTATCAGTTGATGGCCCACTGAACACCTGTGGTTTCAAAACACCTACAAGCGAAAGAAAGAAAATATCACAGAACACAATGGGGGACTTTCTCAGAGAGCATGATTGCAGCATGTAAAAAACGAAAATTTTTAAATTTGCAGAGCTATGGTGGTTTAGTTGCAGCTACCATTGCTGCTTTCTGAGAGCATGTCTTACCTGCACCAGCATTGTAGCTGCCACAGCATTTTGAAATGACCCATTTTTAGCAGTGAGGATGAGAATGGAACTGGGTCCCAGACTTGAAAGAACCAAAATACACTATGAGATACAATTACAATGTATACTATGCTAACAGTTAGTAAACACAGCCCTAGATTTTCTTGCCTCAACCCATTCATATTATTTGCACCTTCCAAATGCAATTGAGAACCTGCCATCCACACTTTCAGAAGGGAGAATCCTCCATAGTGATGAATGACCATTTTTTCCTAGGTGAAAACACCAAATATCTCCCACCAGAAAGGCGATTCTGTTTGCATTTTTTAAAAATAATTTAGTCTTGTTCTCTTATTCTCTTCTGTTCCACTGCATGCTCTGAGCTTTTTTCCCCCTTATCAAACCATCAGTTTTATCAGTTCCCTCATAGGAATATAACACTGACAGGTTGCAGTAAGCAAAGCAAAGAATACAGTGGCAGCCAGCTGTCTGATTTAGGCAGTCGTAGTTAGGGTCTAATTAAATTTGCATTCTCACATGCTTTTGGTGCTGTTGTAGATCATAATAAAAAAAACAAAAATCCAATTTTAAATGAAAAAGGACATGGGAAAAAAATTAAAATTAACATGCCCATTTCACTATTAAGTTTAGTCTCCCACAGTTAAAAGTAAAAGGATAATTTCACTTATCAAATTGATAAGAAAAAGTTTTCTGAATTGAAGGCAGTGACATATGCACACTTATACTCTTCGGAGTAACAATTTTTACAATTTTTTGGAGGCTAATTTAGTATCATTATAATATAGTATCATTTATGGGCTTAATAAACACTTACCCTTTGTCTTAGTAATTCTACTTTTAGGAATTTATTCTAATAATCAAATATAAAAATTAATTTTCATCATTTATAATAGAAAAAAATATAGAAATATCCAAAAATAGGGGAATGGTAAATTATGGTATACCCACATATGATGGTAAATTTTAAAAAATCATCTTAAAAGAATAAATATGTAAGAAAATGGTCATAATATATTTGTTGAAAAATATAGGCTATGAAAATATATAGAATGTTTATTTCCCTTTTGTAAATTATTTGCTTCACAATGTCTCTAAAATGTTTATATGTATATATGCATGGATATATGCATATTTGAATGTAATACAATGTATTGTTTATGTACCTACATATATATTTATACCTTTCAACTCAGTAAATCAATTTCTTGTCATCTATCTTAAGAAATTAATCCTAACAGATACAAAGATCTTTAGCACATAATTATTAATGCTAAAAATATTAGAATAATGAATGCTTAAGCAAATAATGATAGGAAGTAGCCATTAAAGGGGGCAATGAAGATAATGCAATAATGTAACAAATGCTTATGATTTGAAATAAGCTGCAAAGATGTTTATTGGATATACTTGCAACTAGGAAAAATGTATGCAGAGGAAACAACAGGCTATAAATAACTCAAAACAACAAAAGTGGGAACATTAGGGTGAAATGACCTTCGTGTTTTTTTTTTTCTATTTTTCTTTAGTTTGTTGAAATTTTCCTAATAGACATAATAAAATGTCAAAAGCGTTTTAAGAAAAACATTGAGAAGAAGTAGTAACAGGAAGTTGAACTGAAACACGAACGCTCGGCTTAGGACAACTGAGAAATATGATGAAATGCAGGAGTGAAAAAAAAGTCGAGTATAGAATTTCTCTGCTTCTGAGGGGAGCAACTAAACCTGAAGCTGAGTGAGTGAGGAGTGCACTGGGACAGAGGAGGACTCAAATGCCTCAACAACTTGGGACCCCAAAAGACTACAAAGTTTGGCCTTGAAATGTGATGGTTTATCAGGGCAGAATGTTGGGGATTGGCAGAGGGGAAGACAGGGTTAATAATTTGAACACATTTCAGAGTGAGGTTGTAGATTTTAACTTTTATCTATTATTTATAGGATGCACATCTGAGTTTTGCTAATTGTAGTAAAAGAGTTATTTTCCGAAGTACATACCAAGTAGGAGATTGAGGAAAGACCCCCCAAAATGTCTAGTGACCAACAAGGAAAAAAAAAAAGAGAGAGACAATTTCATGGTAACCAAAATTTAAAAATTTGAACAGATGTAGAAAAAAATATGCCAATATTAAACCATGAAATACCTATTCTGAGATTATCTAAAGCAGAACTGAGTCTGTCAATCCCTGGGGCTATTGCTACCATGCTTGGTTAGCAGAGGAATAAGAAAATTATACTATAACAGTCTGGGCTATTGACCCAGTTCTAGCAAAAGTGAAAACCTGAACTGAGCATGGAACAAGGTGAAGACATGACCAGGAAATGCAACAAATTCCTTCACCCCAATCATGAATTTTAGCTTTATTTGTATTGCGCTTTCACAGATGGCAGAGACCTACCTTAGACAGTAGTCATGGTCCCATCATAATAAAACATTAAACGTCTCATGTCACAAAACAGATCTAAGCAAATTACAGTTCCACTGAGCTAGATCCAGACTTGGGAGTGCTTCCTGGACTTGCTGCTTTACCGTAAGAACACTAAGCACTGAGTTAGTTTAATCTTGATATTTTTCCAGTAGAGAACATAGTTTCAAACCAAGATGACAAGGAAGGAAACATGAAGGCCTCTGGAAGTTGATTACACTACAACTCTACCCACGGGTAGGTACAAATATTCATTTGTACAATGTCTACCTTTAGCATTAGGCGTTTACAAGAGAAAGAAACAATTGAGTGTGATCCATAAGGGCTAAAGGAGGAGGCAGAAGAGAGACATGACCATGTCAACTGAGCACCTTCCACTCTCCGTGGAAGTGCCAGATAGTCTTGATTTCCACACCAGCTTTGGAGGTACTCAGCACCAACTGCAGAGGGTATGAGAAATTCCTAGATGTGTCCAAACAGATGCCGGTGATGACAGTAACCACGCTGCTGGAATCACATGTTCTTGCTGGCCTGGACGAGTCCAGAAGACCTTTGCAGAAGTCCAGAATGTTATAGAGGTCCCAGGCATCCGAGTCTGGCCTAGTGATCTTGGGCCTTACAAATCCCTCAAACACAGAGGTCTGGCATGGATTGTACTGGTTCTGTCTCTTTAGTTCATCCTCTAGGAAGGCAATAGCTGCCCAGGCCCTGTGGTCCTCCCTCTTCAGAACATACGGTATGTGGACCACAATCTTGGGTAAGATAAGGAAAAACTTACCACAGGCAGCAAGTTGCTGGATGACTGGAAGGTGCTCACAGAGGGCCCCAGGGTCAATGCACAGGTAAGAGGTCAAAACTGACTGAGTCTGGGGGCCCCTGAGCATCTTCTCTAGCTGCACTACTTCACACTGAAGCCAGAGCTGGACTATGTCCTTGTAAAACCTGACCCATGAAGTTCTCTCTGGAAGCTGCTAAGATGGGTATTCTGGTCCTCCAAATGTAGTGCTCACAAAGACATCCAACTTAGAGTTGAACCTCAGGAACCATCCAGGGAGTCTAGTTGCAAAGTGGCCAAAGCTTCTGAGGAAACAGATGCTCCCTGCGGCCTCATCCTGCTTGCTGAGTGGAGGCGGGTCCTGCTCTAGGTCCACGCTCTCCTGGACAGCCTGCAGTGGAGAGTGCTGGCATAAGGCAACGTCCTCAGGCAGCAGCAGGAACCTGGGGGTGTTTGGGCCTTTACAGCTCTGCAGCAGGTCACGGAGATGGTGGGACATGCCCAGGCCTGGTTTCTGAAGGTCTCCCACTGAGGGCAGCAATTCCACAGCACAGACAGGTGGTCACCCAGGTTAAGTGGACTCTGCAAATGTGAGGTGAGGAGGCTATGGTTGTTGCAGAGCCAGCCCAGTATCACCCTGATGGTGGGCAGCAGTCCTTCTGCAGAGAGGACCTTCAATTTCTTTTGAATGGTCTGGAGGTGGTTGTGAGACTGGCCAACGGAGACGTTCTGCCCCAAGTAGGATCCAGTGGGAGGTTCTATCTCAGGAAAGCTGCTCATGTCCCCCACGGTGCCAGATGTACTGCTGGACGCCTAGCTCAGCTCAGACTGAGGCATCAGAACACTGTGACTGAAGACAGAAGCCAAGCACAAGCCATATTTTACTTGGAGCTTTTGGCTCAATGGGGCTGGCAGTTCAGCAGCAATAGTTGTTTTCAAGAGATCTAGGAGACAACTGGGAGGTTTACATGCCTTTGGCTTATCCCTGGATGAACAACTTTATATTTGGATGTGGCCCCAGTTTCCTGCATTGCTTCTGGATTTGGGGAGCTATTTCCTTCTTCATCAGTTGTATCTGAACAAGAAGTCTCACTACTTGTTTCTGAGTGGACCAGTGAACTTAAGGATGTGTTTTACTCTTCGTGTGTCTCATCTGAGTCACAGCAGGAATGAAAACTAGCTCCTGAGTTGTAACCCTCACTAGAAACACAAGACAACCTGTGGCTTTTCTGGGATTTGCCACAGTGGACCCCAGGACAGGAGGCTGGAAAGTCTTGTCACCCCTCCCCAGTCATTTTCTCCTGGCTCCCATAGCTGGGGACAACCACCTCTGGAGTCAGCTTCGGTCTCTGGAGCTCAGCATGGATCCATGTATTCAGGTGTTGAATGAGATGAGAGAAAAGGGTCAAGGTGAATGTGACTGCTGTTCTGTGCTGTTTGGAGCCTGTTTTCCCCAGGCTCTGCACACTTCTGAGGCAAAGAACCACCATGTGGAAGATGAAGAGTTCCGGAAGGAACAAATAGCCTTTTGGGGGCTTTCTCTCGGTGGAAGCTGGGCTTGGGGCAGATAGACACACCCAATAGGAAAGGCAGAGAGGAAAGTCTTCCAGAACCAACTGGAACAGGGTTATCAACCTGGCTGCCAGGAATTTCCTCTGAGGCTGCAGAAGGCTCTGAAGGTAGAGGAAGCTAACCTAACCGCAGCCTTTTGTTATCTCAATACCTCCTCTGCCTGGGAGACAGTTTCTTTCCCTGGTACCTTTTCAGACAGCTGTACCTTTTCCCTGAATGATCAGAGAGCTTTTTGAGGTTCCAAGAGTCCCCTTTAAAAGGCACTTCCAAGTGGAGGCAGCATTGATAGAAGTATGTGGCTTCAAGGTCATAGTACTTGCTCCCTGTGAGTGCTCCCAGCTGTCGAATGGCATTTCCATGTGCAGATGTTATTACAGCTCTGTAATAACATCTCCATGCCAAGTCCTTGGTGGCCAGAGCTAGGCATTCATTCTTACAGTGCAATAAGTTTCCCAGGTACAGCAGGCAGCGACCGCAGCCCACTCGAGCACAGTCAGCCTCTTCCTCTGATGCAAGCCCTACCTTCCTACAGCCAATTAAGGGGATCTCATTGTGAGGTCAATTTATGTAGCTCTGTAACCTCAGCTTATATGATCCTGAAGGAACAGGAAGATGTGTTCGTAGAATTTGAGCCCACAAGAGCCCTCCCAAGTGTTTGAAAGTATCCATGTATTTTCTGTTGATCTTCATTAGCAGCAGGACAATGTCGGAGTATGTTTTCCTCCATAACAGCTCTTCTGCCTTCCTCCCATAAGCCACTGGGTGCAAAAACATGAGTTTGATGCAGACTTGTGGAACCATATTCCCGAGGGCCAGGACATGAGGCTTAAGCATTTCTTTGTGGGCATTTTCTTTTCAAAGGAAAAAGTTGAGACACTGAGATGCCAAGCAAACCTCCTGGTAGAGGCACTCAAGGCTTCTGCCTGGCTTATCTCCATGGGCCTCAACTCTTTTCCCAAGATGCGTATGTGTACCTTCTAAGAAAAGACAAAAAACTACCTATTAGTGCTCACCCAGAGATCAAAAATATAATAATTATAATTGGAACAACAGAGTGAGAACACATAAGGCCTTCTTAGAACAGATAACTCCTGCTCCTCATTCAGATCCAAGTTTAAACATCATTTCTTCCAGAAAGCCAAATCTAACTCCCCAAGTTAGATTGAACGTTTTCCTTTCACACTGCACAGGCTTCCTTTGGGTTTCTGGAACTCAATTGGTTGTGCATTTTTCTTGATTTTGTTTCTCCTGCCATAGCACATCTATTATAATCACCTCTCATTCTTTCTCCCCAACCAGACCACAAGATTCCCTGAGGGAATGGTCTAAGCCAGTTCAGCATTGTGTCCCCAGTACTTAACAATACCTGTTTCAAGTGGATGTTTAATAAAAAACAGCAAATGGGTGAAGGTCACTCCAAATGTTAGTTCCTTAAATATACTTGTCAATTCCATGATTCTAATGTATAAAAGCACTCCATTTTACCATTCGAGATACATGTATAAGAGTGAAGTAAAATTTTACGTAATTTCCATTAACTGCAATATAAAAGAAAGGGAAAAAACATCTCCCATACCAAAATTTAAATTTAATCAAGGTTCTAGGTACTTTGAAGAATTCAACTGAGATCCTAGTGAAATATATTTATAATAAAAATATGGTAAAATTATATTTTAATGCAAAAATCATAAAATTTGCCTCTGAGTAGAATTTGTTTTTAGACTCTTAGGATAGAGGTAGAGAAAAATAAACACCTTGTAATGTAAATAGAATTCATATGAAAGAAAATGCAAAGAGTAAACACAAAATAGAAATGTCCTACTTTTCTTAATAATAAAAGAATTAAAGCAAAGTTGAGGTAACAATTTAATCATAACAAAGTAGTCAAACATATTATAATTTATAATGTTAGATGCTCAAGGCTATGGTGAAACTTTTATAAACTTACACATCTGGTAGCATTAAAAGTTTTAAAAGTATTCTTTCATTTGTAAAAACATTTATGGGTTGCTGGGTTCTTTTACCCAGCAACTTTACCTATAGGGATGATTCCTAAAGAAATACACTAAATAAAGACAAACCTATGTTAATAAGAGGTCCATTCCAAGTGTATCTCTAATAGAGAGAGGGAAGAAGAAAGAAAGGAAATTAAAATTAACCTAAATATTCTATGATAAATGCACTGCTTATATGTGTGTATGTATATACATTATAGAAAACCAAGTCCATTAAATATAATAATTACGTAGACATAAAAAATAATGGTTACTTGGAAAACAGTAGAATACAAAACAATACGTACACTGAAAAACTACATCTTCAAAAACTAAAATATAATCTGTAAGGATTAAAAGAGGTCGGTGTGATAGTGGCTGCCCCCCCAAATGATCCTTGATGGTGGTATTATTGATCATTCTAATGATACTTCTTAGTAACTATAGTTTACAAATCTACATTTTTGAACTGGCATAAAATAAGAGGAAAAATAGTCATTAAACACATACTATAAACTTTGAACTCAGTAACTAGAATAGCCTTGAATGTCTATATTCATACATAAGACTCAGTGAATATGTACAGTACCCATACAGTATATTGGTAGAGCTAGAACAGCATATAAAAGCACCTAGAAACTGTTATTAGGATGTGAAAAGTTGAGAAGACAGAGGGGTGGAGGCAGAGCAGGAGAAGGGATTTGGGCAGGAAGGCAAGGAAGCAGCTAGAACACAGAAGTCAAACCAGTAATGACAGAGCCTTCAAATCTCCAAAGCAGCACGGAGGCCTTTCCTGGACAGGTAAATAAATGGTTATTTACTTATTTGCTGTTTTCAGTTCTGATAACACTGACTGAATGGTGGCAGAGTACCCACTGAATAGATACCTAAAGAAGATAGACTGCATAGATTAACAGCCACACACATGCAATTTTTCTAAAAGAAAATGTATTTCCCTATCAAGCCTAGGAGTCAGAGGCTAGAAGGTACAAGCTAGAGAAAGAAAAAAGATTAAGCCCTAAAAACTATTAAAACATTTTAGGAGAAATGGATTCCACTTGAAAGCCAGATAGGAATAGGAACTGACTGAAGCCATCTACACCAGCCTTTCTCCCTTTCCTTTAACCTCCGACCACATCCAGTGACTTCACGTGACATTCTTTTGCAACCCTACCTGGGAACCCTACCTGGGCAGCTGTGGAAAACCTATTTGCAAAGAGCATAGGCCTAGAGTCACCCAGATTTGAATTAGTTTACAACAGGCACAGAGACCTTCCCCCCCATATTTGCCAGCTCAGATACAAGGACAGGATATCAGATGTTAGAACAATTTTATAATCTTCATAACCCTGAGCTGGGATGAAGCATGGATATAAATACACTTAGGTTAAATCAAACTCATGAACACAGGGTATACCAGAAAGAAAACTAGTTCCAAGAAGATGTTTTCAAAGGTTTGCCTAAATAATTCTCTCTCTGAGAACCATAAAGAACCCTCAGATAAAATAATTCACTCATAAATGTGACAAAATGAAGAAAAGTTCTCTAAAGATAATCTTATCTCTTAAAGATCATTTAATTTGGGAAATTATCTTTCATTTAACATATCCAAAGTAGAAAACTAATCAGCTTGAATCTATTTTCTCAGTTTAAAAAAATCAAAATACATATTTATGAATATTTGTTGATTTTTCTGCTAAATTCTATGAACAACAATAACAACAAAAAGCCATGAATTTTGGTAATGGCATTCAAAGAGCTTATAGCCTACATAGATCACAAAACACCCTAGTGCTCTACACATCTGGGCATAATCTATGAAGTTAAAATATAATGATTTCCTCACAGTTAAACATTTCCAAACTGAACAATTCCTAGGAATTGTTCATCCTCTCTGAATGAACATAAATGAGAGCTGGCTCCCTGCCCCACCTCACTCTAATGATTAGGCCCACTTAATCACTATCTTCCAGGACCGCTTTCTTCTTCTGAGGACATTAAGACAAATTTTCCAGCAGGCATGCTGACACCAGGCAACTCAGCACAGCTGTCTCTAATGAAACCATTGAGCAATCATATACAATTCTCTGAAGCTTGATGTTCCCTGAACTAAAGCTCCTAGAAGCTCAGAATCTTGTATATATAATAAAAGGAATAAAATTCAATCCCTTCGTTGAAATGGATCCAAAAGAGGCTCTTTGTACCCTGCCTTTGAACTCACCAGTAAGCCGGAGCCCCTGGAGTTTACGCCTGCTCAGCCTTCTGGCTCTCCGGGCTTGAATTCCACACACTAGGCTCTCAAAATGGAATCTATTACTTTATGTAGGCACCTGGATTGGCTTTGCATAATTGGCATCAGTTGGGTACACTATGGCCAGGAAGGCCGACTCAGGCTGCTTCCTCAGGCAGGTAACCCAGACAATACAGAGACAGTAGGAGAGGCAAGGAGCAGAAGCTGAGATAAATTAGAAAAGGACCACAGAAACAAGAAAATTAAAACCACCCTAATGTATTATTTAAATATATGTATTTTGCATTCACTTGAGAAATAGGGTAAACTATTTCCTTGCAACTTAATTAGGTGAGAAAGGACAGGGATTGCCTTTTGATGATCCCTGGTCATCAAGGACTTGGCCCTGAAGGATCAGCATTTCCCATCAATCCAAATGGGTTAACCCTACTTCCAATGCTAGATCCAACTTAGAGATATGAGAGTTCATACTCACCATAGAAGGACTAGCTAGTTGCAGTCCCCACAATGCTTTCAGACTCAGGTATATTTTGCACCTGTTTCTTAGTGCACTGATCACTTTTTCTAAACTGTAGCAAAGAACAATGTTCCCAAGGATAAGCCTTTATGGCTTAAGTCCAGTAAAGAGATTTGAAGACTAGATATAGAGATCTCACAGATTCCTTGGAAGCTGGACATCAGTGTAGCTAAAAATCATTTGAACATCTTAAAATGCAGATTCTTATTCATGGAGTCTGGGGAGGGGCCTGAGATTTTTATAGTTCTAACTTCCAGATGCCAGTGCTGCTGGTCTGCTGAGCACACTCTAAGTGGCTAGGCTCTAGATATTCTAAATAACATAGTAGCTGCTCACAGGATGGTATATTTGCTTTTTTTTTTTTTTTTTTTTTTTTTTTTTTTTTTTTGAGACAGAGTCTTACTCTGTCACCATGGCTAGAGTGCCATGACATCAACCTAGCTCACAGCAACCTCAAACCCCTGGGCTCAAACGATCCTCCTGCCTCAACCTCCCGAGTAGCTGGTACTACAGGTGCACACCACCATGCCCAGCTAATTTTTCTATTTTTAGTAGAGACAGGGTCTCGTTCTTGCTCAGGCTGATCTCAAACTCCTAACCTCAAGCAGTCTTCCCGCCTCGGCCTCCCAGAGTGCTAGGATTACAGGCATAAGCCACTGCTCCCGGCCATCATATTTGCTTTAGAGCTAGTAAATAGCATTTCTAATTCCTGCCTTCAGCCTAGAATTAATTTCATTTTGAGCCTGGTTCTTAAGAACTAAGGCCAACCTTCATATTATAAGAGCCCCTCCTGGTAAAGTCAAACTAAAATGAGATTAAATGCATAATAAAAGGCACCTGTTCTAACCCCACTAAGCATCCATGCCAATGAGATTGATCTGGGGACTCTATATCCCTAATCCATACTGGAGGTTAGTCCTCAGTAAAATGCACTTCTCTAACCCAGAGGGTTACGATATAGGTCACATTTGGCAGGCTTTCAAATTAACTGCCTGGGGAAGGTCTCATGATGCATGGCTTACATCCTATCCTTGAGTGAATCTTACCCTGAGTCCCTCAAATCCTATCATAATTTCTGTAATCTGCTGATACTAAAAAGAACACTCATTTTTTTTTCCTGAATCATGAAGTTTTGCTCATTTGTTTCTGAATCATGAAGTGTTATGAATTGTCTTGAACATAGAACATTTTAGCGTGTATGTTATCATCTTTGGCCAACGATTGTAACCAATCTGTATTGTATCCTCCAATGAAAAGCATCAACTCCAATATGAGTAGACCCTCTCCTTTTTTCTAAACTATCTTTTAATATCCTGCCAACTTGTAACAGATCCTGGAACACTTCCAACTTTGTTGGTGTGTTTTCTGGGGTTGACCCTCACATTTGGCTTCCAATAAACCTTTATCAAATTCTTTCTGTCTCCACAGCCTTAATTTGGGTCGACAGCTATATGTACCTTATATGAAAAGGCTGATGAAAAGATGCCTTCTTCCATAAAGATAGTACTATAGCTATGTTTCTGTCTCCACCCAGTCTTATCAAATCATAAAATCTTGTTCTTTAGAGCCTTGTACAATTATGGGAATCAGGAAATCTTTGAAACATAAGCCTCAGGAAAAAACCAAACCAAACAAACAATGAACTCCTAAGCAGAGACTGAACATAAGCATTTTTTCTTGCTTCTTCCTCACCCTCGGTATAGACTGGAGTAGTAGAGACTGTGCTTCCTAAAGAAAAAGGGTGACACAGATGGAATTACACCAGTTTAGTTTAGCTTTTAGGCTGGATTTGGTGGTTTTAATTTAAACTCCAACCCAAATAGTTAACTGTTGAGAATCTTTATTTAACTTCAAAATACCATGAAGAAAACATCCCATGAGTTAATCCACTGACAAATTGGACAACTTAGATGAAGTGAACAAATTCCTTGAAAAACACAAACTACCAAAATTGACTCAAGAAAAAGTTTAACATCTGATAGGCCTATAACAACAAAAAACATGTTTAATTAATTTTAAAACTTCTCACAATGGATGGCACAGACCCAGATGACTTCACTTGTTAATTCTATTAAACACTTAGAAAAGAATTATTACCAATTCTTCAGAAGCTTTTCCAGAAAGTAGAAGAGGTGAGAATACTTTGCAAATTATTCTGAGGTCAGTGTTGCTCTGACTCTAAAACCAGAAGAAGAAACCACAAGAAAACTACCAACCAATATCTCTTATGAAGAAAGATGTAAAGAGCTGATAACTAGAATCTATAAAGAACTAAAGTAAATCAGCAAGAAAAAAATCAAACAACCCCATTAAAATGTTGGCAAAAGACATGAACAAAAACCTTTCAAAAGAAGACAGACTAATGGCCAACATATGAAAAAACACTCAACATCTCTAATCATCAGGGAAATGCAAATCAAAACCACAATGAGATATCACTTAACTGCGGTTAGAATGGCTTATATAAAAAAGTCCCAAAACAACAAATGTTGGCATGAATGAGGAGAGATAGGAACACTTATACACTTCTGGTGGGACTGCAAACTAGTACAACCTCTATGGAAAATGGTATGGAGATACCTCAAAGAACTAAAAGTAGAACTACCATTTGATCCAGCAATCCCACAACTGGGAATTTGCCCAAAGGAAAAAAAGACATCTGCACTTGATTGTTCATAGCAGCACAATTCACAATTGCAAAGATGTGGAAACAACCCAAGTGCCCATCAATACATGAGTGGATTAATAAAATGTGGTATATGTGTACCATGGAGTACAATTCAGTTGTAAAAAATGGTGAACTGATACCTCTTGTATTAACTTGGATGGAACTGGAGACCATTCTTCTAAGTGAAGTATCACAAGAATGGAAAAACAAATACCACATGTATTCACCATTAAATTGGAACTAATCGATCAACATCTATATGCACATATATTAATAGAAATAACATTCATTGGAAATCAAGCAGGTGGTGGTAGTGAGGAGGGGATGGGTCAATTCACACCCAATGAGTACACTGCATACTATCTGGGGGATGGGCACACTTATAACATTGACTCAAACTTTACAAAGCAATATATGTAATCAAAACATTTGTACCCCCATAATATTCTGAAATTTTCAAAAAATTAATTAAAAAGAAAGAAAGAAACCATTTTCCTGGCTATGAGCCTGCATTAGCAATTTTATACTTCAGCATTGCCTTTCTATCCCAGAATATAGTTTTTAAATAATATTGGTAATACTCATAAACAATAAATCACTCCCATATATTACCTAAAAAAAGATGTAAAATTCTTCAACAAGATACTATCAAACTGAATCTAACAACATATCAAAACAATAATATGCCATGACTAAGTAGGATTTATCCCAAAAATTCAAACTTGCTTTGACATCTGAAAATCAATTAATATAAAATTACCACATCAATATAATAAAGAGGAAAAAAATATTTTCATTTCAGTAGTGCAGAAAAAGCATTTGGCAAAATCCAACACCCTTTCAGGATGAAAACACTCAGCAAAACTTTCTCAATCTGATAAAGAGCATCTACAAAAAGCCCATAACTATCATACTTAGTAGTGAAAGACAGAATGCTTTCCCTCTAAGAGCAGGAACAACACAAAGATACTTTTGCCACTTCTATTCAACATTGTACAGGAGGTTCTAGCCAGGGCAATAAGGCAAGAAAAAAATAAAAGGCACCCAGAAAAAAAAGAAAGGTTAAAACTATCTCTATTTGCAGACTGCATGATTTCCTATATATAAAACCCCAAGGAACCCACAAAAATTATTAGAACTAATAAATGAGTTCAGCAAAATTTCAGGATACAAAATCAATTGTACTTACACACTAGCAATGAACAATCTGAAAATAAATTAATGAAACAATTCTATTTACAATAGTGTGAAAAGAATAAAATATTCGGGAATAACTCTAACAGCGGTGCAAACTTATACTTTGAAAACTACAAACCATTGTTGAAAGAAATTAAAGACTTAAGTAAATGGAAAGACATCCATGTTTATGAATCAGAAGACTTATTACGGTAAAATGCCAATACTCCCCAAATTAATCTATAGATTCAGTGTAATCTTTATCAAAATCCCAGCTAATTTTCTTGAGAAAATTCACATGTTTATCCTCAAATTAATATGGAAACACAAGGGATCAAGAATAACTAAAACAATCTTGAAAAAAGAATAGAATTGGAGGGCTCACATTAACTGATTTCAAAATTATGATGAAACTACAGTAATCAAAATAGTACAGTAAAAATAGATATATAGATCAATGAAATATAAGAGTTCTGAAATAAACTCTTAAATATATAGTTAATTGATTTTCAACAAGGGGGCCAAAACATTTTAAGAGGGAAAGAATAGTCTTTTTAACAAATAGTGCTAGAATAACTGAATATCCACATTCAAAAGAATAAAGTTGGACCCTTTCCTTAAACAATACATAAAAAATTAACTCAAAATGGATCACAAACTAAATATAACAGCTGAAACTATAAAATTCTAAGAAGAAAACCTAGGAGGAAATGTTTGTGACCTTGAGCTGGACAAAGAATTCTTAGACACAAACACCAAAACCTAAGAGACCATACTAAACCTGCTGTTTACCTCTTATGAAGAATGTTTTCATGAACTTAAGTGGTAATTCTACTTTTTTATACTAAGGAAAGACTATTCGTCATCATCGAAATAGAAAGATTGAAACAATAAGTTCCCCTTCAATAGTGACACCAGTTGTCAGATGTTCTGGGGGTCAATGTGACTTCAGGAAGTGTTTGTGTATCCCTGACTGAGTGATGTCTTAATGTACTGGAATCCCCAGGGAAGAAGACGTTCTGTATAATTTGGAGATACTACGTCCTAGCATTTTCCAGAAATTATTTTGTGCTGTGAAATATAATGATACATATTAGAAAAATCAAATGTTTGTTTTATTAATAGTTTGTTTCTAAGCAGTTAAAATTAAGAATAAAAAATTAAAAGTACCTTAGAAATTATAGGTTATAATCATAAAACTGGTTTTCAAACACTAAACAGAACAGTAGATCTTTTTCATAAATACCAAATGTCCTATGTTTAGGACAAAGAAATAAGGATAATTCTTTGTTTTAATTTGTCTACATATAACATAGATGGATATCATTCCTGGTATTCAAAAACATACAGTGATTGAGAGCAAAACAATAAAGCTTTTAGAATATAATACAAAAGATTATTTTCATGCCTTCAGGGCAAAGAAGAAATTTTTTAATAGGACTCTATTCAAAATGCACTAACCAAAAAGGAAAAGATTGATATATTCAATTGTATCAAAATGAAGATCTTCAATTAAAAACAATCTTTAATGTAGTAAAAATTTTATTAGCAAAGGATATTTGCAATGTTCATAACAGTAAAGGACTGTTATCAAAATGTTAATATTATCTTTAAGTCTATGAATCATAAAGAAAAAGGATAATCTAATCAGATACTTCCAAAAAAGGGGAAATCAAATGGTCAATAAACATTTGAAAATACACTTAGTCTCACTACTAATCAGAAATTTGCAATTTAAAATCACAATGAAGTATGGGACATATCCTCCAGGTGGCAAAAATGCTTAACGTCTGAAAATACCAAGCATTTGCAAGTATATGAAGTAAGAAGAACTTTCATATATTGCTGATATAATTACTTTAAAAACAGTTTGGTTTAATCTACTAGTGCTGAACATTCACATACCTTATAATGTAGCACCTCCAGTTTTGGATTTACAGTGTAGAAATCTCTTGCATCTGTGCACCATCTGACATATGAAAAATATTTCTAGCAGCATTTGTCTGTAAACAAACAAAAAAGTAAAAACTAAAAATAACCTAATTGTATATCAATAGTAAGTTGAATAAATTATAATTTATCAATACAGCACTAAAAATAAATAAATCACACTACATACATCCATGTGAATCTATCACACAAACATAACATTTGAGCAAAAGCACCAAGCCACAGAAAAATATATAAAGTATGATGGCATTTATGCTAAGGCCCAAAATAGGCAAAACTGAGCAATGTATTATTTATGGCTACATACTCAGCAACATCATTTAAAAAACATAAGGGAGTTATGAACTTTTATATGTAAATTTAACAATTAAAAAAATCTTAAAATATAATTATTCATATAAAAAAGACAAACCACTAAGTATACCACAGACTTTGATTTTTATATCTTTAGGAAACTTCTAGATTGACTCTTGTGGCTCACTTGAATAAGTGTCATTAATCATTAACTGATTTTGTTTCTATTAAATAAACAAATTGAATCTAATCTAGATGTTCAAAATTATCAAAGCAATTATCTGTGGAGAACAGGAATTAGAAAACAAAGAAATAAAACAAAAAAAAATTAAAAATAGAATCACCTGTCAATCAAAGTATAAATGATTCCCAGATGGTTGAGATGAATCAGGAGTGGTCAGTCACGTGTAATTAGGAGGGTATGCTGTGTAAGATTCCTTCTAGACTAAGTCTCATATTCTTTACAAATCTTCTAGAAACATAATACTACCTAGTTTTCTAGTTGTAGCGTATTTAGAATTTTTTTCTATTCTTTTTTCCATGATGGGTCATAAAATTCAAGCTGTAATTAAAAATTAGCTTTCAGGTGTAAATGATAATCTTTTCATCTATTATTATAAATAATATTCCTATTGAAAGCCCTATGGCTTTATGACAAAGCCTTCATAAGATAGTTAACAATGATCAATTTAAATGTAACTCTCATAATGAAGATGTCAACTCTCAGCACCTGTGTTCTACAAGATTGTTGGAAATAATATATACCTCTAGGTATATCACAGGAAAATACTGCATGATGATAAACTCTGGAGAGTCTCTATGATATTTATAAAGCAACATATCTCAAGTCAAGATCACAGGAACATAAAGTCATTCTACTGTGTTTGTGAGCCACTGTGTTCTAATGTAGAACACTTATTTTAAGGACATAGACAAATTCGGAAATGTCCAGGAAAATGTTTGAGAGGATTAGGTGTATAAACATCATCAAGTTTAAAAAAGAAAAGAGAAGAAAAAAGAAGAGAAGAGAAGAAAAGAACAAGAAAAAAAAATGCTGATGGCCTAAATATGTTTATTTTAAAGAAGAAATAAAATACTTAAAGGAGACCGGATAGATGTCTTCAAATATTTGAAGGATTATGATGAGAAGAAATATATCCTTTTTTCTGAATGTCTCCAAAAGGAAACCAGTATATTTTTAAGTAGATGTTAAAAGGGCAGGTATCAATTAAAAAAATAAAAAGAGAACTTTTAATTACAGCTGTCCAGAATAAATGGGCTCTCTGATGAAATAGGGATCTTTTAGCCATGATGGGGGTCTAATCAGAAACCAATAAATCATGGACACACTAGAGAGGACTTTTGCTTTTGGGTAGGAGATTGACTTAAATGACTGCCTGCTAACATCCTTTTTTGAATCAAAGATTCTCAGATTTCCTCCCATGATGATTCATTAACCTATTTTCAGATGCTGCTTACCAAAATGCTATAGGTTTATATAAAAACTAAAATTATGTTATTTGAATGTTCATTTTGGCTAAATAAATTGAAAAAGAAGTATTTTTTCCCCCTTTATCTGATTGCTTCAATTTTACTGAGTGGCACTTGAATGGATCTCTACCAAATCTGGACAGGATTCATCTGAAGCACAGCCTGTGCCTTTTAAATAAGATCTGCCATAGTTTAAAAATAGCCCAGATGAACGAAGGAAATTGCAATTTCAATTCAAAGGAGAATTGACACTAGCAAGCACCCGTGTGCTGATGGAAGAGTGTATACAATCATTGTCTGAAGGAAAGTGCTTTAGTCAGAGAGAACTGCAAGGACAGACTTCCTTTCTCTTTACAGTATGAGAATGAAATCTGAACTTTTCTGTCAGTGACAAGGGTAGAGCAGTACACCACCCACACAGAAAATGAATCAGACACAAAGAACCAGATTCTCCTAGAACTTAAAGCACTTTTGGAAGCTGCCTTTACTCTTTCAGAATACCAGGAGACAACAAAAAAAAAAAAAGGAAAGTATCCAATAATACTTTTATAGCCAGAAAAAGTTAATCCATTTAATACTATTAATAATGTTGGGACAAAGGAAAGAATTCCAAATATCCAATAGTAAAGGATAATTAAATGAATTATAGTTTATCCAAGTAATAATGTATTATTACCATATTTTACAATCATTATGCTCATTATGCATAATTATAAACCATAAGACAAACTGACAGGTGCTAGGTAGACAAAAAAAATTGTGAAGTGGCAAGTGCTATGTTTAAAAAAAAAAAACTATGTAGAAATTTTAGGGTGCTTGACAAGATAGCAATCTACCACGAGATGCTGGCTCTGCCTCTGTACTTGAAAAATGATTTGCACAAATGAGAGGGAGATTGGTCAATTTCAGAACATAAAACTGTAAAAAGCTCTGAGGAAACAGAAGTCGGTTAGGTCTAAGTCAGGTGAGGGAAATGAGGAAAGGCTAAAAGGTCTGCTTAGAGTAGAAGGGGGTCCAAAACCATGATCATGGGAATAAACTGAGAACTTCCTTCTTGTGCCTTTTATTCTAGCTCACATGGTCTTGGATCACAGCCCACCCAATTACCAACTTCAAGTAGCATAACAGCAGAAGAACTAACCAGAGCTAGACAGAGACTTCAGGGTAACATCCAAGTAGGGATAGATCCTGGAACAAGGAAGAAGGTGCAGGTAGGTGGGCCAACACCTAACCATTTGTTTCCTTCCCCTCGTAGATCCCGTGGTCTAAAGTCAATAGCTCTCAAAGTGTGGTTTTGATCAGCAGTATCAGCAACATCTGGTAACTTGTTAGAAATTCAAACATTCTTCACCTGCCCAGACTTACTGCATTAGAAACTCTGTAGGGTGGGATCTAGCCTTCCGCGCTTTAACAAGCATGCCTGATGATTCTGATGCATGCTGAAGTTATAGAGCCACTGGTATAGGTGTTTTAATCCAAAGGAAGCAACGCATAGAAAAGAAACATGCCCTGGGGGAGACATGGAGTGGATGATTGAGATATACCATCAAGGTCATCAAGTGTGAGGGAGGAAAGGATGGGAAGGGGCAGTGGTGTAGCCCAGGTGGTCACCTCAGAGGCTCTCCACCCTAAAGTACACCCAAATCGACTTCCTCAGTTCAACAGGAGGAGCACCAGCCCTGGAGAAGGAAGACGACAAACTCAACACTCTGTGGTGGAGGAAGCTAAATTAATGGACTGGATTAAGTAAGAATTTTAAGTAAAAATTTAAAATAAGTATCCTCAAAGAAACAAGGGAGAATATTAGAATCATGAAGCAGGAACAGAGTCCTAAGGAGGTACAGACTGGAGATACTGGGCATGAAAAACATAACAGTAGAAATAAAAAGAACTCAAAGCAGTAACTGAAGAGCAGAAAGGATAGTGGATGAAGAAAGTACTGTAAAAATAGAATGGAGTGAATGAGATCTGTATGCTATCACTTCTATAAATTAAAAGCACAAATTAACAAAGCAACACAATGTATCTTTCTAGAATGTGTATCTGCAATACATCTCAACAGAGATTAAAGAACAGAGTGACTAATAGGGGTGTGAAATTAGAGTGAAGTTGAAATGAGGGGGAAAAACATCAAATAAAATGAGAAAGGCCTTACATGACCACTGATGTTTTCTGCTATGAGAAAGAGTATGATAAACTCAATTCTCTGCCTCACAGAGCCCAAAATAAGATTCTTTTTTTGAAGAATGTAGCTATTTAAAAAGACTGTAAGGAAGGGAATACACAAAATAACAATAGCTGTGTTAGTATTGGATAAAATTGTGGGTATATTTTTCTACAATTTTAAAATTTACTATAATTTTGTTTTTATAATAATATTTGAACAAAAATAATGTTTTCATTCAAACTGGAAGTACTTTATGGGCTGAGATAATCTGACACTAATCAATTTAAACATTTGCAATATTGGACTGTTTTTTTTTCAGTTATGAGTCACATGAAAAACAGTACATTCAACCATGCAATGCCATTTTAAGACATTAATCCTTGAGATAACAATACAGACCTTCCTTGCTGGGCGCAGTGGCTCACGCCTGTAATCCTAGCACTCTGGGAGGCTGAGGCAGGAGGATCGCTTGAGCCCAGGAGTTTGAGGTTGCTGTGAGCTAGGCTGACGCCACGGTACTCTAGCCCAGGCAAGAGAGTGAGACTCTGTCTCAAAAAAAAAAAAAAAAAAAAAAAAACCACAATACAGACCTTCCAGCCAGTAAATGTCATCATAAAAAATAAAGAAAGTTTACCTTCAGTTAAATTTTCTAAGTTTCTGTAATTTAGGGTGTCAGTTGCTGTTTTATTCATCAAAAATTCCTATTGAACAACCTTTATACTACAAGATTAAATTGCTTGGTATTTCTCTCTAGACATACATGAAAATTAGAATAGCCCTAATCTGCATTCTTAACAGCATATAAAATTTTTAAGTATTATATTTAAAATTTGTGGTTTCATGCCAACATATTTTTAATTGGGATGAAATTCATGTAATATAAAATTAACCACTTTAAAGCATAGAGTTGGTTGGCACTAAGCACATTCACAACGGTATGGAACCATCACCTCTATCTAGTTCCAAAATATCTTCTTTGTCCCCCAAACAGATCCCATGCCATTGAGCAGTCACTGCTATTCCCCTTCCCCCAGCTCTTGGCAACCACTAATCTGTTTTCTGTCTCTATAGATTTAGCTATTCTGGATGTTTCATATAAATGGAATTATACAATATATTTTTGTGTTGATTTTTATATCACTTCTAAAGGAAATCATTGTAATTGATTTAGTCATTAAAATTTCTGATTAGGACAATACTAATGATTTAAACCACATTAATTTTCAAATAAATATCATTGTTCATATCTGTAAACTGCAAACTTAATGAGATGTTGAGAAGTAACTAAACAATGAGGCAAATACAAATGATGCACATTTGTCTAAGTCTGGCCTCATCCTATAACCCACTAAATCAGATTCTTTGCAATGCCCTGGATCTCATGAATATGCCACGCCTATTTTCCCCTCCAGGCCTTTGCATGTCCTCATCCCTGGAATGCATTTCCCTCCTTTGACCACCTGAAGAACCGTGACTCATGACTAAGTTAAACACCACCTGCTGTTTAACAGTCCCCATTCAAAACCCCCTCTGACATCTCTTCCATCCCCATGTTACCACTCTGCCTTGTCCATGCCTACCCTATCGTACTTACCACGTTGCACTATAAATAACATGTTTATACACAAATCCTCTACCAGATACTGAATATTTCTGTATTCCTAGTACCTAGCACGGTGCCTATAATTTTCTAAGAAACCAATAAATTGTTGAATAAAAATGAAAGAATGGACAAAGTGATCACAAATATTCTGTAGACCACAGTTAGATAACTTTTGATTGATAACAGTGATTCTCACATTGTGGTCCCTGAACTAGCAGCGTAAGTACCAGTGTCAATGATCTGACAGCTTGCTTAAGACCAAACTCAAGACCTGCTGAGTCACAAACTCTGCGTGTGGGTTCCCGGCAATTTGTGTTTTAACAAGCCCTCCAAGTGATCATGATACACACTCAAGTTTAAGAACCATTAAACTAGAAAATTGAGAACAATGAACAGCTGTCTTAATGTGGCCTCTTGAAAAAACATACCTCCTGATTTTCCTGTGATCAGAGGCTGCTCATTCCAACTATATTCTGCGGGATCCTCCTCCACTTGCCCATACCTAAATGCTGTAATGCCTCTGGGCACATGCTGCAGGTCTCTCTCCTGTCCACACTCACTGTATACCCACGTATGTATACCTTTTGTCTGCTGATGCCATTCCAATTTACACCTCTAACCCCTACCTCTATGAGCTTGTCTTATGTTAATCTGCCTTCTCAGTTTTTCTACTTGGGTGTCTACTAGGTATCTCTTGAGCTCTTACACTTCTCCATAAACCTGTGGCTCCTACCTTCCCTATTCTCAATAAATGAAAACTATTTACCAGGTTTCCAACCAAAAAACCTTGAAGTCATCCCTAACTCCTCTCTTATTATGACACCTCACACCCAATCCAACAGCACATTTGTTGCTGCTACCTTCAGAAGATAGCCTCAACTATCACTCATCATGACTGCTACCACACTAATCCAAGCCACCACCATCTTTTGCCTGGATTGTTGCCCTAGACAAGTCTCTCTGCTGATGTTCCTGTCCCATCATCACAAACACCCACACATTCAATTCTCCAACAGCAGCCAAAATATTAGCCAGATTATTCTACTTCCCATCCCATATTTTTAAAAAATCCAAATTCTTTTCATGTCTATAAGACACTGCATGATCTACTGCCCAAAACCCATGACCACCATCCTTTCAGCGATTCTGGTATCCTTGTTTTTTTCAAACACACAGATTTTTACCTGAGGGCCTGCATTCATACCATGCCCTCTGTTAATAAATCTTCTCATGGCTCCTAGAAAGGTCCCTCGACACCCTCTTCTTCATCCCCTCTCCCACAACTCTTTCTAAAATATCACCTACCCTTACCATCCACATACTTTCTGTTTGACACTGTCTGTATTAGTTATCTACTGTTGCATAATAAATTATACCAAAACTCAGTGGTTTAAAGTGACACATATTTATTACCTCAGTTTCTGTGGGTTGGGAATCTGGACTAGGTGACATGGGTCCTCTGCTTCAGGGTCTCTCACAATCAAGATTCCACAGGGGAAGGCTCCACTTCCAAACTCAGTGGTTGTTTGTGAAATTCATTTCCTCCAGGGTTGTTGGGCTGTGGGCCTTGCCACATGAACCTGTGCAACATGGCTGCTTGTTTCATCAAACCAGAAAAGGACACAGTCTGCTAGCAAGATTGAAGTCACAATATTTTGAGATCCCATCACTTTTTTTCCATGGATCCATCTTTTTTTTTTTTTTTTTTTTTTTTTTTTTTTTTTTTAAGAGACAGGGTCTCTTTCTGTTGCCCAGCCTGCTGGAGTGCAGTGGCATGATCATAGCTCACTATAACCTCAAACTCCTGGGCTCAAGAGATCCTACTCCCTCAGCCTCCTGAGTAGCTGGGACTACAGGTACACACTCCCACGCCCCACTATTTTTGTGTGTGTGTGTGGAGACAGGGTCTCACTATGTTGCCCAGGCTTATCTCAAACTCCTGGCCTTAAGTGATCCTCCCACTTTGGCCTCTCAAAGAGCTGGAATTACAAGCATGAGCCACCCACCGTGTTTGCCCTCGATCCATCTTAAAGGTTGCCTATGACACTGTCCTAACCATGTTTCATGTTGTGTGAGTATAGTCCTTAAGAGAGGTTTTTTTTCCTCATTTTAAGACAAGGATACTGAGACATGTAAGGTTAATAAATTTGCTCAAATTCACATAACTAGTAATGGTTTGGCCAAAATTTGAACTCGGTTGTGCCAGACCCCATTCTTAATGACCACACTATTCTGCCAGATCTGCAATGTGTTTCAATTATAGATCTGAATTTTTATACAGAATCTTGCAGAATTTAACTTTTCCCCTATTAAATTTTACTTTTTTGTTTCCATTAACTCTTTTATTGGCCAACCCCATCAACTTCTTTATTATTTTTAAATATCTAGTTCCTATGATCTCAGCAGAAATAGACCTAGATACTTAGAAACCATAGTTACTTACTTTTCACATAACAGTAACTCAGTTCAAATGAGTGTTAATCATTGGTATTTTCTAAATGGTGAAAATGACACTGAAGAGTGAGTTAAGAAACATCTGGTTTTGTCCCAGATCTTAACTGTTCTGAGCCTTGTTACTCCCATCTGTTAAATAAGATAATTGAACTAGAAGCCCTCCTAAAGCTCTTATGTCTTGATGACACAGTGTGATGCTGAAGACAGAAATGAATAATAAATTAAACTAAGCCCCCTCCCCACCTAAACTCTGAATCCATCAGGCATAGTCTGCTCCCTCTGTCAAGGGTGTAGAGGTTATAGTTAGGCTCAGATTCAACTCATGAATTTTTTGAAATTATATACCAAATCAACAGAATTTCAAGCAGATGGCTTCTATGTCTTTATGTCCTATGCTTTTTGTTAACTGACTTGTAAACTATACAGGAAGATGAAGCTCAGCTCTTCTTTTTTATTTTTTCCAATTTTCTGTTTTATCTTATTTCCTAGGGAAATTCCCATATGCTTTTCTTTTTTTTTATTTCAGCATATTACGGGGGTACAAAAGTTTAGGTTACGTATATTGCCGTATGCTTTTCAATTTACAGAAGCTGCAGACAGTGGGACCATTACTACGTAGGCTTGCCTTCATTCCCACTTTGAACTCCTCTTTTCAGAAATGTATGTATGTCAAATAAGAAAAAAAATTTATTAAACAAAAGGAGACCATTACTCTATGTGTCCCTCAATATTTATTTTATTAAATTTTTTAGGGCATTTAGCTCAAAGACCTTTTGTATGCATGATAGGGACAAAATGGTCCTTGGCAAGTAAAATAAAACCCAATTTTAACAGACTGAATTCAGCCTTTCTAAAAGTGATATTAAATTCTGATTTTCTAAACTGATTTAGGACTTTCTGAATTTAATTGACTATTATATATCTTCTTTCAAGAAAAAATAATCAAAAGTGATATATTTAAGAAACCAGATGATTTCAATACAAATCAAACTGTCAAAATCAGTCACTTTCACACAAGAGTAGTTGAGTTCAAATCCATATGAAATATCATAGTACAATCAAGCAAAGGCCTCTTATGCTTGAATGGTCATTGAACCAGACAGTCCAGCAGAAAGAAAACACAGTTTGACTAAGGCTTTGTGTGCAGCCCACATGAAGTAAACAGTTAATAATTACATATAGTAAATATTCAATAAACACTGAATATCCATGAGAAAGAATAAACATCAAAGAATTTAGGATCTAAAGAATCAAGGTAATTACATGTTTTACTTCCAAAAATGTTTCTGGAATGCCTATTAAATACCAGGATCTCTGTAGTAAAATGAGAATTTAAAAAGATATCAACATTCAGTGCCCCTGCACTCAAGTAAATAGCTATGTGGCTTGCATTGTGCAAAGCAATGAAAGTCTAGCACAGTGGTAGCTCCCCTAGAACTCACAGACCACTTGAACTAGGTCTGAGAAGTTAGAATTAAAATAAGCAGAAAAGGAAAAAAGGAGGAGGAGAGATTCCAAGAAGTTGGAATCTCAGCAGCCAGGCAAGAAAAAATAAGATTTGTTAAAAACAAGAGATAAGGAATATTAATATTAGATACACCAAAGTCCAAAGCTTTAAAAATTATGTAACACTTTATTCAAATATTTGGATTTTTTCCCTAAAAGTGGGATGTACAAAATGCCTGTACCCTTATAGAAAAAAGTAAAAATCCAGATAATGTGAAAATCTCATGAAAAATATTAAATTTAGTGTTTTAGATATTATATTAGTTTGCTATGGCTGCCGTAGTAAAGTACCACAGACTGAGTCACTTAAACAATAGAAATTTATTTTCTCAGAATTCTGGAGACTGGAAGTCTGAGATAAAGGTGTCCACAGGGATAATTCCTTCTGAGGCCTCTTCCTTTGGCTTGTAGATAGATGGCTGTCTTCTCCCTGTATCTTCATGTGGTCTTCCCTCTGCGTGGGTCTGTGTCCTAATCTCCTCTTTTTATATATGAGGACTGCATATTGGACTGCAGTCCACCCTAATGACCTCATTTTAACTTAACCTATCCCCAAATACAGTCACATCCTGAGGTACCACAGGTTAGGACTTCGATGTATGAATTGGAGGGACAAGGAGACACAGTTCAACATAACAGATATGCGTGCATTGACCTTAAGAGTAGCATATCCAAAAAGAGATCACCTTACATCATCGTGATTGTAAAACCTCTCGTTCATAAAGAAACTTTGTGGATTGTTCTTCCATTTCTAAAACACTGTGGTCAAATCTGAAGGGTAGGTGATTGTTTGCTATTTCATCTAAATGTTGAATTATCCATGAGAAATTCCTTCACCCATTTGCAAATTTTAAACAAAGAAATTATAAATAATTGAAACTGTTCCCAAGTTCACAAAGAACTACCACAAAAATGAATACTTCTATTTTTGAACAAAAAGGTAATTTTATGAAGTTTATGTTTGCACAGAGATAAATGAATATTCTGAGAGGTAGGAGGGCACATTAGAATGGTGAGCACTTGAGTGACATCTGCCCTAAGAGCAGGTCTGAAAGCCCAGGCAGAGTGTTTCTCACAGCATGGTGTGAATATCCCCAGACACACCAGAGAGGGTTTTCTAGAAATGAAGACTCCAAAACTCCTTCCCAAACATCTGAAATCAGCGTCTCTGTGGATAGTACTGGAACCTGCATTTTTAATGTACTCCTCAGGTAATTCTTCTCCCTAGTAAAACCTAAAAGGAATGTGAATGCTAAATCTAAATGAACGCCAATAATATCTGCAGAAATTATTAGCTGTTCTGGCCATGGGAGTTCTAAACTAAGGCATGAAAGAACCTCTTATAAAGCAGATATCATTAAATGTCTTTATTTTTGTTGTTTTGTTTTGAACAGAAATACTAGCTATACTTTCAACCGTAATTACAAAGTCAGAATAACCTACACACTACTGAAGACCTGTATTACCTGCACCCCCAATTATGTGATCTTTCTGGATAAATGGAATTGGAATAAACAACTTCTGAAGGTCATTTTTAAGTCTTATGATTTTATAGCCTCTCATTTGTTAATTTGCAATGCTTTTTAACATTAAAGATCAGGATGAAAGAACTCTAGGCTAAAAAAAACTGTCTAAGGAATTGAAACTGTAACAGAAGTAAAGGTCTGAAAAAGGACAACAAAATGCTGTGAGTTGTCTCTTTAACCCCATCCCACCCATCATTCTTTTTGGGAATTAATTAAAACATGCATCCCTTCCCAAGGCCAGTAATCACAGGGGCAGAAAAATGTTCTTTGCTGTTTGTTTTCTAGAATTAATATCTTAAACCACAAGAGATGGCTGAACCGAATTGCCTGGATGAAGGTCATGAGATCATCATCAAGGAGAGAACTCGGGGGTGGGGAGGCAAGGGCAACATATGTGACCTAAACTTTTGTACCTCTGCAATATGCTGAAATAATAATTAAAAAAAAATTTTTTTTAAAAAGGAAAGAAGGTTGACTGAAACCACCAATTATATTAGGTCATTAAATAGGAAATATCCAATTTATAATCAAAAGTTTAGTTTATTATATCTCAAACAAGAAGCAATACAATTAATCCAAGCATATGCCTAAATGATCAACACAGTTTTGTCATCTTAACGGTAGCTTGTTTATGCCAGCAGCAAAGAAACCTGGAGAGCAAGTGGTGATGAAATCACAAAAGGCATTTTCAACAGCTTGCCGAGACTTGAATATTTTTCTTTGCAAGAAGTGGTCCAAAACCTGGAAGAAGTGGTAATCAGTTGGTGCAAGGTCTGGTGAATATGGTGGATGACAGATAGTTTCTGAGTCCAGCTGCTTTAGTTTGAGCAGCATTGTTTGTGCAACATGTGGTGGAGCATTGTCTTGCAAGAGGATTGGCCTGTCTCTATTGACCAGTCTTGGCTACTTACCTGCAAGCATCCTCATCATTTCATCCATTTGGGTGCAGTAGACATCCACTGTAATCAATTGACCAGTTTTCATGAAGCTATAGTGGATAATACAGGCACTAGATCACCAAACAGACACCATTAGCTGTTTTTGATGAATATTTGGTTTTGGACTGTGTTTCTGCACTTCATCTTTTTCCAGCCATTGTGACAAATGCTTGTAATTGTCAAAAAGAATCCATTTTCCATCACATGTAACAATACGGTGCAGAAACGGTTTGCCTTTATGTCATGACAGAAAAGAAAGACAAGCTTCGAGATGACTTCTTCTTCTGACACTCATTTAATTCATGCAGTATCCATCTATCGAGTCTTTACCTTGCCCATTTGTTTCAAATGGTCCAATATTGTTGGAATAGTAACATCAAACCTTGCTGCTAATTCATGCATAGGTTGAGACAGATTTGCTTCCAATATAGCTTTTTGCTCATCATTATCCACCTTGGTCTCAGGTTGCCCAAGTGACTCATTTTCAAGATTAAAATCACCAGGACAGAACTTCTCAAACCACTGAAGTACTGTGTGTTCATTAGCCATATCCTACCCAAACACTTCACTGATATTTCCAGCTGTCTGTGCTGCATTGTTTCCACAATGGAACTCATACTCAAAAATAACATGAATTTTTTACTTATCCATGGTTTCACAAAAATTGCTCTAAAAAAATTTGAAAGATAATCACAAGACAAAACGTGCATTTGAAAGATTAAGGATGTACCTTCACAATATAAATAAAACAAGAAATGTCAAAGTGAAATGTCAGAGATATCAACTGTCAAACTTAATACCTAAAGAAATTGGACATTTCATATTAATAACCTAATAGTTAAACAACAATACCCTGAAGCCAGGACATGTGACACTAATCACATAGACCTGAGCCCAACCACTGAAAACACCCCTTGAAAAAGCCCTGTTTTTCTGCTTGAAGCCAGGATGGTGGTCTTTGAAATGCTAGTCCACCACCCTCCTCATTTGCCAGTAAATTAATAAACTTCTCTTTCCTTTTCCTCAAACCACTTGTCCTCATTCTTCATTCACATGGCCTCAGGGACAAGTACTGAAATTTGGTAACGAAACCATAAGTCAAATATTAACAATTAGAAAAGGCATTAAATTTTGAAAACACTAGTCTGTTGTTTAAGAAGAAAAAGAAAGTAGTGAGGTATATCACTTGAGTTAACATGTTAAAAAGTCGAAAATTAATCCACTAATCTTATCCTATATTTGGTAAAATGGGGGGGGAAGGAAGTAAATTCATTTAATTTATAAAATTGGTCTAGTTCAATGATTATTATATGGAGAATGCACTTAAATTTGGAAAAAAGTGATTCAGTTTTTTTTCCAGTGTAAAATGTTTTCATAAAAAGGTAAATATATGTCACATATATATAGATTACATGTGACATATATAGCTATACATAAATATCACATGATCTATTTTACAAAGTTGCACTCTTAACAACTGTGACCCCACATAAGTAATTTTGTTGCCTTTTAAATACAATCTTGTTGTTGCTGTTATTGTTGTTCTCAATGTCTCCATTCTTTTGTATCACTGCAGTAGTTGAGAAGGCAGTCAGAGACCTTGAAGGCATGTGAATGAAGAATACACTCTACACCTTCCATCAGGGCCAACTGAGCACTTACTATGCACCTGGCATTTATCCACATCTACACTCTCCCCTTTTTACACACTTGAGCATGTCTCATAAACCCAGCCAATGCAACACCCAGCTCCATCTTGTCCCAGTGAACACACTGGGAAGAAATACCCAGAGAAGCTCATTTACACTCAGCAATATGGCTGGTGTCTGAGTCATCACTTACTTTTCAGGGTAAAGGCGTGGAAATTGCACTCATAAACTACCTTCTACCTGCTAAATCATTTTATTTGGCAATTGCGCTCAGTGTTACTGACAGAGCCCAAAGACTGGTGAGTAATAAAGAAGCATTTTTTTTTCCTTCTTTTTTGAAAGCTGGAGTCCTCTTCATCAGTTGATCGCTGTGCAAATAAAGTGAAATGATGACAGTAGCAGGCTAAGGGGGCTCATTCTATTTTCTTTCTTTTTTTTTTTTTTTTATTCTAGCAAGAGGATCTATCATCCATTCAAAAGACATTCAGTCCCTGAAAACAAGATCTTAATGCTTCATCAAAGCTTGAGGAAGCCTCAGGATGTTTTGGAAGTTAGCCCATTAGGTGTGTCTTCAGGGCTTTATGCTTTCCCCTCTCTTTCCCTTTCTTTTATCCTCAGCTGTCTGGATTCTTTTATCCTTAGCTGAACAGCAGCCGATGAGCCTGAGGCAGTAAATAGGAACTGAAAAATAGCGGTTAAATTGACTAGAGGCCAACTCCTTTACATAGATGGCACATCACAGACTTCACCCTGATCTTGGCCAGTTTATAACTGAACACTATTAAACACAACCTCAAGGGAAAAAAAAAATGAGGATTGTTAGAGAAAATTCATGTCACTACTAGGAGGGAAAAAATCCTCTAAATATATGTAACTGTCGGGCTATTTTTGTCTCCCTTCTTAGACCATGAGCTCCTCTGAGGCAATAACACCATCTCATTCATCTCTCAAACTCTGGCAGTCATAAGATCTGGCATCTGGTAATTGTTCAAAACCTGTTCAAAGAATAAATGGGTATAAATTAATGCATGCAAGCATTCTCCTTATATTACTTAAAGCATCCCTTTTTAATTTTATTTTGTTTGATTGTGACCTCAGAACCAAAAATATCAATTTTCATTCTAGTTTATCCTGCAGTACCTCTTAGTTAGACTATTGCAATTGTCCTCCAATTAAGTTCCCAGAGTTTTTGTATCCTCAGTACTACATACTGACATCAATTTCATATTACTATAATATTGCCTGAATTATGTTAAGTCCCTGCAGAGAAACCTTGCACAGTTCCTCATTCTCTGCTAAATGAATTCATCTATGAATGAATTCACCCATCTAGCCAGATTTCTTCTTTCACTTCCCTTCTGCCATTTGACCAGTGTTCTTCCAAACATAGGTACTGGCTTTGCAGCAGTCTGTAAACATGTCCATTACTCAATTATTTTTTTCTTCTCTGAAGAGCTCCCTTCCCTCCCATTAATCATTGAAATGTTGATTCAGGTACCATTTCCTCTGTGACATCAGCCAAAAAAATAATCTCTCCCTACTCAGACCATACTTTGTTGGTAACCTTCTTATAACTAGTTCCATGAACAAATTTCACTGATACCTATATGTTTTTTTATAATCCTCTCTCTTAACTAAACTACTTGACCTTTTGAGTTGTTTCCCAGAAATGATGGATTTTCTGGAGTACAAAGGAGTTGAGATTCTGACCTTCCCGGGGTAGACTTCCTTATACCAGGACTCACCATGCCCCTTGACCTGCCCCAAGGTATGTGGCCTCTCCTTAAAAAATCCATGATCTCTATTTGTCAGAGAGATGGACTTGAGACAGCTTCTTCCATTCTGCTGACAAGACAGATGTAGTATTAAAAAATTCATTTCTTCCTCGGCAATCCTTGTTTTCTCAATAATCGGATGTTTGTGCAACGAGCAACTGAACCTAGACTGAAACCCCCTGTGGTTTCAACAGCATTCTCATGGCACTTACATCATACACTGTTCAACTAAATTATTAGGAACGCTTTGTCTAACCTGCTAAAGCATAAAGAACAGATTATGATATGTCCATTTCTGTAGCACCCTTAAGCACCTAGCATGACATCTTGCACACAGTTTGTGGCAGCATTTTTGGATGAATGAATGAATAAAAAGGGTTTTACAGAAATTCAAAATATTGTATTTCCTACTTTTTTATTCACTCCCTAATTGTCATTGCATAAATTGTGTTTTAAACATGGTATAGACAGTGAAAGGAAGAAACATGTATAAAAGAAACGGAGAAAGAAAACCAAATAAATAAATAAATAAATGGATTGAGGGAAAGTGAAGACTCAGAATTAGATAAAAGAAAGGCTAGACATATCATTAACCAAAAATGCAGTTTTAACAAGACTGATAACTTGAAGGGAATTAGTGATTTTATTTCACTAATTCAATAAGCATTGGTTGAGGGCTACTAGGTACAGGGAGCAGTTCTATGTTCTGGTTTTAAACATGGTGCATATTCCCCTTGGCACCCTGCATGGCAACAATGAAATGCACAATACAACTGCTGAGAAAAAAATTCCCTACCTTTTCCAGTCTCACAACAAATTGTCAGAAATCTTGAGAGGTTTGTCTCTAAAAAATTATTTTTAAATAACCATTTCTGTTTAAGAAGGAAGTGCTCATATAGGATAACGGGGATTTAATCATCATAGACATATGACTTTTATAAACCAGTGTAAAAATCTTGGTCCTATTAGTTTGAACTGCAGAGGCAAAAATAATGCTAATCACTCACATCTGAGACCCCTCTAATGAGTATAAAACAGAGGAATTAAAGTAAGTGGGATCTTTGAAGAAAACAGGACCTTTACACCCTCAGCTTAGAGCTGCTCTAAGCAAGGTCCCCACCCTATGGTGAGTTGTATAATTATTTCATTATAAATTACAATATAATAATAATAGAAATAAGGTGCACAATAAATGCAATGCACTTGAATCATCCCCAAACCATCCCCCACCAACCCCAGTCCATGGAAAAATTATCTTTCATGAAAACGGTCCTGGGGCCAAAAAGGTTAGGGACCGCTGCTCTAGAGAGTATATTGACCCAAGCAGTGTGATCAATATTCTTAGCTACACTTGGTTTTACCCACTTCATTTCTCCAGCAACAAAAATGTACCCAATATCTATTGTTAACAAAGAATTGTGCTACATGTTAGCATTCCTAAGAACTTATATATACTTTATGCTTTTGAAGGAGGTTAGAAATATTTTAACCACAAAATATATTTCTTTGACACATTTTGAGATGGCTGCCATGAGTCTCAAAGATAGACGTAACACTGCAAAACTGTCTTTTTGGGGGAGAAATTTACACCTGTAGAGAGTCTGCATTAATACACCCAGGTCTATCTTTACCTGGTCTAGGAAGGATTAACTGAGAGAGTGCGATACCTTTAAAGGTCTGAAAAGAAACATTTACCATCTATTGTCTTTGAGGGCTGCTACCAATAAGGTCTCACTTATATAACAAGATCACCTTTGCTACCTAGTGAAGCTTCTTCCTTTCTCCCTCCCAAAAACCTATTTTACTGCTTCTAAGCCTTCATCCTTTTGAATCTTACGTACCTCATTGAAGAGTTAAATCTTCATTCTGAGGGTTCCTGTGTTTACACATTAAATAAATTTGTATCTTTTTGTTACTATTAATCAATCTGCCTCATGACAGTGATTCTTCAGCAAACCTTTATGGGGACAAGGGCCTTTGCTCCCTATAGTTTGTTGAACCCTTGTGGGGCCAAGAGCCTATGCTCTCTACACTTTCATCAGTAAAATCATATTTTGTAGTCATTAATGTTATTTTATTTAAAGGGCATCTACTCTGAATCCCTTCATAGATTCCTTTTGTATTTATTCTCTTATTTCTCTATGTGTCTCTCTTTTTTAGCTTAATTTTTTGCCTAATGTTTGCTATGGAAAAGTCATTGTGAGGTGGATTTTATTTATCAAAAGTGCTAGAAAATTGGAATTGTTTTAATACTGGAAACTTACTGTGAATCAATAAAACTGGAAGTCTGGAGAATATAAAGTGGGAACCCCTGAAGACAGAAATAGAGGTGAAATTTCCCAAAACTTTGGCATTAAGATACTAATCAGGTCTTATGATTTGTAACCTTTGAACTCTTTTATACCAAATGTAAAATTACAATTGTCAGAAATAAAGACCTTTATAACCTACTCAACAAGCAAGAGAATTTTCAATATTGAATCACACTGAATTCTGAAACAAATATCTGTTAGCAAAAGGTATCAGATATATCAAACACCAATGAAAAATTTAGTATCTTTACTGGTACAAATTATTGTTTACAGACTTACTTCTAGGTGAAATAAAATAAGTGTAGATCTCAGAAATAATTAGGAACCATGTATTACAGTTATAATTGTGTGCAGTAGTTATTATTAAGAAGTATTAGTAATACCAATTATTTTCCTAGCAATCAATTTCATTTTCAAATCTGTCCCTACAAATGGCTCATTATAGGCTATTAGAAATCTCTGGATATAGGAATCTATTTTCAAACTATAAACATTGCTAACCAAAACACTGCCAGAGATCCAAAATATTCTTTATTTGTGAATTTCAGAAAGTTCTGAAGGATATGTATCTACCCAATCCATTTAGCAAATACTTCTTTAATACCTATTATGCACAGGCACAAAGCTAAAATATAGTTTCCATTTTCAAAGAGTTTACTATTTAGTGTGATAATTATAAACTGATGAGATAGTGACTGTGGTCATATCTGAGCAAATGAGCTTTTGCCCACTGGAAATATCCATGTATCAAAGCACTGTGATTAAAAGCATGGACTTTGCTCTCATTTGTAAGGGGCTGAAAACTGATTCTTACTCTTACAATCTGTGTGAACTAGGTAAGTCACTTAACCTCTCTGTTCTACTGGGTTTCTTCACTTGAAAAATAGGAATTTAAGAGCACCTACTTTGGAGTGTTGTTTGATGGTAAAATATTTCCTGGCACAAAGTCATTGCTCTGTAAGCAATTGTGGTTGTGGTTGTGGTTGATAGTGATAGTGTAGGTAGTAGTATTGCAAAAGTAGTGCTAAATTCCAAAGAATGTAAGGGATTTTACCTAACCAAGAAGAGAAGGACACATATGTCAGGTAAAAGGAAAAGTAATTGAAAAGAGGTTTCAAAAAACATATATATATAAATAAATATATATTATTCAAAAAAGGAAAAGTCATTTTTATTTGCATATTGAGTACCAATTAGGCCAGTGGCCAGAGAAGAGGTGAAAGATAAGTTAAGGTGAGGTTATAAAAATTTAAATTGTCATATTCTTCATCTAATACAGGTTGGGATTTTCAGTTATTAGACTAGGGAGACACTGGCGCCTCGAAAAGTTGCTAAACTCAAATACAAGCAACAAAAGTGTAAGGCATGAATCATATGCACTTAGAGTGGCAACTATCTTTTAATAGAGTTTCTCTCTCTCTCTCTCTCTTTCTCTCTGTCTCTGTGTGTGTGTGTGTGTGTGTGTGTGTGTGTATGTGTATCTGTGAGAGAGAGAGAGAATATCTATTCTCTACATCAAATGGGAACCTCTAAACTAAGAACTGCTTCTACTAGATGTGCGGGGGGTGGGGGAGGGTGGTATTCCTTTTGAAATAATTAAAACCTGTTCTAGTCTCATCATTTTCTTTTTTTAGAAATGTTGTTACTGTTGACAAAAGGTAAAAAATGAAAACAAAATCACTTCTGTCTGATTAATGGAGCTCTGCAGCAGAAGCATTAGTACATATTCATTTGAACAATTAACATCTCAGAAAAGTATATTGTGGCAATATATTTCATTTTTGAAACAAAACTTCTCTGTGTTAATGCTCTGAAAATGTAGGAATCAAATGGATATATTTTAAGTCATTAGATAGCTCTGTCCATTTTCAAAATTGATATGTCCCAAGTGAAACTGACCAAACTCTGCTCAAAGAGACAAATATATTCAAGATATAAAGTCTCTGATTTAAGATGAGTAACCAAAGAAAAAACAAAACAAAACAAATTCTCAGATGTATGAAGCTTCAAGATGTAAAATAAGAAAGGAACATCCACCTAGTCAGCATGATATTTCAACCACATTTCTGGCTGTTTCAGGTAAGCTCAGACAAATCATCTCATATCTTTGGGCATTGTTTCTCAATTTCAGGCCACCTGCAACAGAATCAACTAAAATATTTATTAAAAAATGAAGATTTATGGGTTCCACCCTATATATACTGAATTAAAATATCTGCATAATAGCACCTATAAATCTGAATTTTTGACAAACTTTCTTTGATAATTTTTATGAACACCAAATTTGAGAACCAAAGTGTTTGAAATTCAATCCCATTTTCCTAAAGATAGAGTTTCAAGTTAAAAATGGTTATTGTGCATCTACTATGCACTTTATTCTGTGCTAATTGATAAAAGGGATAAGACATCAGGCCAATTCTTGCCTTCAGGAGCCTTACAACAGTGGGAGAGTGAAGACCTGGGAGGCAGACAGGAGGTATTACACTGAGTGTGTGCTATGGGCCAGGTATTGAGCTAACTTCTCTGCAAAGAGGTCCTCGTGTAACATCACAATAACCCTGGAAAACAGATATTTTAAGTAAGTTGAGCCCAGCTCAGGGATATCCTTTCCACTAGAGGAGATGAGTTAATTCAGTGAGATGAATGAAATCCAAGTCAGGGTTCACTCACACACTCTCATCGTCAGTGACAATTGCCATATGTGAGAAATGTACATTCCCAGGACTCTACCTCCCCAAGGGGGAGCACAAAGAAGGAGGGAATCTCTGCAGGGCTCATCATAGCAAATTTCTAGGATGTAGCTGAGGACTTCATTCAAGAGGGAAAACTTGCAGAGAACTCATACAAGAACATGACAATGCAGAGCTACAAGAAGATGGTCTCATCAAATCTCTCTGATTCCTAAGATGAACCTCAAAATGAAAGGAAAAGAGTTCTAGGGACCCACTCTTTCCCTATTTTGGTAAGTCTTCTGGTTCGTTCAACCTTTACCCAGACCAGGTTTAAGACTCTTCCAATGTACTCCCATAGTTTCACACGCTCACCTGATTAATAATATGTGTACAGTATCGTAGCCGTCACCTGTGCCATAATATATCTCTGTTTACTTAACCGTCTCCTCCACTGAACCAGTAGCTACTTGAAGGAAACAACTATATCTTTAGCTATACATATATATATATATATATATATCCAACATCATCAACCTCACATACTACCAAACACGTAGTAGATACATGTTTGCTGAATTTACACATGGATTTTACAATTGAATGATTAATTTATATATTATGTACTTATATACATATATTTATTTGGTTTAGAGAAACAAAAAAAGGCAATCTTCAGAATATAACTTTTGAAATGGGCTTTGACGTGTGGGTGGAATTTTAAAAGGCAGAGATGGGAAAGGAGATCATTCCATACATTCAGAAAAACACAGCAAATGGCATAGAGGCAAAAAAGCAAGAGATTGTCAGTGGGACAGAAGCAGAAGGACACATGTCAGGGGGAAATAGGTGTGGTTAGGTGTCATGTTCTGCCAGAGTTCACACTTACACAGACAGTGGGTAACTGTTGAGTTGACGTGTAAAATAATAACAGGTGCACTTATGAAAAATAAGTCTAGTGGTAAAGTGTAGGACAGACTCAAGAGGCAAGACTTAGACATGACATGTGGCTGTTGCAACGGTTGAGCAATGAAGTATTATGTGGTGACAATAGGAATGCAGCAAGAGCTAACGGGTAGGAATTATACTGCTGAGATTAGGAATTATACTGCTAGATTCTATAGGTAGTTGCTTGGGTATAGGAAACACAGAAGAGTCATAGGTGACTGAGGTTTAGGACTTGTGCGCTAGAAGAACAGTGGCCAGCAAGGTGAGGGGCCAAATATTCCAGAAAGATACCAGTTGAAACCTAACTGAGACCTTCAAAGAAAGGTCAGGGTTAGAGATGAAGATCTGTATGACATACCAGTAGAGGTGACAGATAAAGTTGTGAGAATGGACAAGACCTCAAAAATAAAGAGAAAACAAAGGCTGAAGGACAGAACTTTAGTGAATATTTACATTGAAGGGAACCAGGAAAAGGGGATACTTATTATCATCTCAACTGTGAAGATTCTCTGACACGCAGATAGTGTTAAACATCTTTTACCTTGTGCTCCATCATGTCTTTAATCTCCTTAACATAGATCCTGTCAAACTGCTTCAGTTTTTCTTGTTACAGGCCTGTCTTCATTATTAGACTATGAACTTTTTAAGGGTTGAGTCATGAGCTCTCTACATCTCTCTGTCACCAGCATTAGTCCCTACACTTAGCACATCATGGGTTCCCAAAATGTAGATGGATTAATGGATGGATAGATGGATGGATGATCAGTGGATGGACAGATGGAAATAAGGGGGATGGGTATATAGTGAAGAAGATGGAGTGGAGGGTGAAAGAGAGGAATCAAGTCAGAGAGTTAAGAGAAAAGAGAGGATTGTAAAACTTACAATGTCCCTCCTCATTTCTAAAATATAATAAACCTAAAGCAAAGGCTTCAAAGGTTAACAATCTCAAAAGTACCCCATGGGATCATTAATTTTGTATAATTCATCCTGCTAGCTCAAAATATATCCAGAATTCCAGAATTCAACCACTTCTCACTATCTGTACTTCTGGCATTTTGGTCCAAGTCACCATCAGGATCTCACCTGTATTGTTACAACTGTCTTCTGAATGATTTCCCTGCTTCCACCCTTGGCTCCTGACAGCCTGTTTCTCAAAACAGCAGCCAGAATGATCTTTAAAACAGAAGTCAGGTCTTGCCATTCTCCTCTGCTCAAATCTTTCAATGATTCCCCATCTCAATCAGAGTTAAGCCGACATCTTTAAAACGGCACATAAGACCCCACATGATCTGCCTGCTCCCCTCAACCCCACAATGATCCCCTCCAGCTCCATCTTTCTCAACTTTCCCCACTGGCATCTACTCAGCCACGCTGGCCTCCCTGCTGTTTCTCCCACATTCCAGCATGTTTCTGCTTTGGGCCTTTGCACCGGCAGCTCCCCCAGCCTGGAACGCTCTTTCCCTGGACATCCCCGTGACTCGCTCCCTCATCTCCTTTGCTCAGCTCCCAACTTCTCATGAGGACTTCTCAGTGAGGCCTTCCCTGTGCACCCTATTCAAAATTATAACCCACCCAGCACTCCCTCTCCCCCTTCCCTGATCTTTTCCTCCATAGCAAGTTACTATTCATCCACTCCAGTCCCCATATCTGCAAATCTTACTCCTCCTTCAAAACGCTTAAGGACTTCACCATTCCCCCAAGCCTACCCCGACAAGGGCAGCCTTCAGCTTTCTCCCCCTTTTCTGAAATCTACAGACTTGATTATCCGTCATATCATTTATTACTGATACTTGGTTATTTCACATTGTTACTTTCATTAACCATGTTTTCACCTGTTGTTTTTTTTTTTTTCTCCTCAACAAAGTTGTAAACTTCTTGAAAGCAAGAGCTGGCACATGGTGCTTTTGTATATTCTCTCCCAACACTCAACACAGTGCTAAGCCCATAACATGATTTGGTTTCAATAAATATTCCAAGGAATGCAAGTGTCATATCAACAATGATAGTTACCATTTAATTACCAAATGCCAGGAACAGGAATGAGAATTGAGTAGTTCACCCAAGGCCTTGCAGTAAGTAAGAGACAAAGTACAGGATTTAAACAAAAGTCTGTTCAATTCCACTGTCCACATTTTATTATTCCTCCATCACTGCCCCTAAATTAATAACTTCTATTCATTAAGCACTTACCACGAACCAGGCACAATGCCAGACACTTTAAACATGTTATCTCAGTTCACTCCAGAACAACACTATGGGATAGGTTTTCAACCTTGTTTTAAAAATGAAGCAAACTGTAGCCCAGAGTGGTTAAGTACCTTGGATAAGGACCTGCACCCAGTAAGTGACAGTATCAGAGTATTAATAGTCAACTCACCTAAAGCAATCATACTAATTGCTCATGTGCTGCTTCACAATTCACATGTAGAACTGCTGGAACGAACTATTATATCCTGAATTCTCTGACTTTTATTAGAGTTAATAAAGGTCTTACCAGTGAGTTTGTGATCCCAGAAATTACTCTACTTTGCAGTACGCTGGTCTCTCTTCATCTTCTATCAAGGACCAGTATTTAACTCCTACATCAGGGTAAAACTGAATCAACACATAAATGACAACCACAAATGAGATTTTCATAATGCTTTGGGCAGGTTTAATTTTAAACTAGCATAACTGTGTTTCCTTCTCTCATTTGCATGTTTGTGGGAATAGCATGTGTGTGCATGCACACAGAGAGAGAGAGAAGGAAAGAGAGAGATGACTCATCCTCAATGCCTTCATTCCCCTGAGTCTGAAAAAATAAGGCAACTGGACCTTGCAAAACCCCTGGCTTACCAGCAGTGCCCAAGTAGCAGCCCCAAGAGGTTCTACTAAACTCCAAGAAGCTCTCTGAAGCCTGTCTTTGAATGATTGAAGGATTAGGGGACAAAATTCTAATTCTGTGCTTAAGAAACCAGAACCCTAGTCTTCAAAAGCAGAAGCCTTTGAGAATAGAAAAACAAATAAGTGGAAGGAAGATTTACTGAGCAGAGAACAATGACTCCAAGAGAGGGGGAGGACAGGAGCCCTAAATCACACTCTAAAGCACGGGGCTCACTTCCATGGCTGTTATTCAAACCCATGACTTCTCCCCTAACAAATGGATTAGCAAAATGGTTGCTCATCTCTCAAGTGCTGTCTACAGCCGAGTTGTGCTGTTGATTTTGTGGATTTGGTTTGTTTTAAGAATGACTTCAGCACAGCACCTTGATCATTATCGAACCACCCCTTTGATAGTGTCACAGAGACAGAGCGTGGCTTACGGGTTTAGACACAGCTCCAAAGGTCTCTGTGCTGCTTTCTTCTTTTCTGTCCTGCTCATCCCTGCACCCTCCCCACCCCACCAGGGAGGGAGCCTGAGAGCACCGAACTGAAAGCACAAGGCTTTTCGAGCCTTGGGATCCTCTGAAGCTTTATCCCCAGCTCAAGTATAAAGCAGTTATGAAAGGCCTCTTGAATCCAAGAAAATACTTTGGACATTTTTAGTATTCAAATTACAAGTACCTGTGACTGGTTTTCAGATCTTATTCTGAAGAATAAGATGCAGCTATTTAAAATTATAACTAAGAACACAAGTACAGTGAGGAAAAGAGAGAGGAAAGATGGAAGAATGAGAAAAACAAGAGCTTATAAGAAGTGGGACGGGGGCTAAAGGAGAAGAGAAAAATAAAAACTAGTTTCTTACTATTAGAAGCCAGTTTATTTTTTATGTTGTTCTGTACTGCCATCTAGTGGTTATTATGTAGTAATGCCAAGCCAGATGTGTCCAAAATCATCAAACTTTTAAAATAAAGATGTTGTCAGACACCTGTTTACCTCTGCGACAAATCTCATGCCTTTCTCTTTGGTATGGACATGACTGTGAACATCCCACGTCTGTTAATGTCCACAGCATTTCAATAGGAAGTGAAGGCTCCAAACGTGAATTGAATTCTACGTATTTCCATGATTTCCCCTCACCGAGTGTCCCAGATTGGGCAAGTTCTCTCCCAAAAAACTGCTACCTTGTAAAATTCCAGCATTTCAACAAGATCCTTTTCCTAAATATTGAATGACCCAATTTAACTGTTTCTTGCAAGATACTTTTAAACCAAGGAGCTAAATGTCCTAATAAAATTCTAGTCTCTAAATTCTGATTTAATAATCAAAACTATCCCCTTTCTTTTTTAAAGCTCCATGTAAAGAGAAACTGAACTGCATGTTATGTAGTCTACAGTTTTAATTTTTTTTAAGTTGTTTTTAAAAGAACTTGCTTCAAACTTTTTTCCCAAAGACAAGCCTTTTCCATTTCTGTGATCATCAGGACGTTGTAGGAGGCTGCATGGCAAACTGAGCAGTGCACACTTGGACGCTGTGTTGGAGGTTCCCAGGAGCACTGGCAAGAAGCTAGTACACTGCACAAGCGGCTAAGGGGTCATGAGCAAAGTGGCCTGGGAGATAAGAAAATTGTCCAAGAGTTGGACTCCCGCAGTGAGGGGTTTGATCTTTGTGATCAATATCAGAGGCAATGGTTCTACATTTTTAAAGGGGCACAAGGGAAACTCTTTCTGAGAAGCAATGAGCTGCCAGCATGCCTGGCTTTCTGGAAGAGAGTTTTGCAGTGGAGTAAAATGTTCCCAGGTCTAGATGTGTGGATGACAAGCACAGAGATGGAAAGTGGCAGGCTGAAACAGAGAAGTCCAAGGCATATTTTTAAAAAGAAAATTTGACAGGGGAGACATTTGACCTAGACCTTCCAAAAACGCAATGAACTTTTTTTTTTAAATGTAACTCAGATATAAAATAAGACTTTTATTCTCCAGTTGGGGGAAAATTATTATTGATTTGTTGTCTTTCTGGAGTCTCCAGGTAGATAGGCAGAAAAATCTGGTGTATGTAAGAAAGCAGTCCTGGTGCGTGCGCATTACTAACCAAATCTCCAGGGCTATTTTCATCAGTGCTAGGCTGGGCATCATGATACTTGGTCTAATCCATGTGTTCCTTACTTTCTGCTCCTACAGTCTGAATTTTTTTATTATTATTATTATTATTTCAGCATATTACAGGGGTACAAATGTTTAGGTTACATATATTGCCTTTGCTCTACCAGAGTCAGGGCTTCAAGCATGTCCATCCTCCAGACGGTGCACCACCTCTGTGGAAAGTAATATGGAGACGCCTCAATTCTGAAGTCGCTGTGTCCAGCCACCCTGGCCTTCTCTATGTGCTTTGTTTTTTCTCATTCCTACCTCAGGACCTTTGTGCCAGTGGTTTTCTTCTACCTGGAAACTATTCTTCCTCATTACTTTGTTAATCGGGTCTGAAATTAAATATCACCTCCTCTAAAAAGTTTTCTCTGCTACTCTATCTAATGTTGCATCTCACCCAAAACCTTAGTTTCTCTCTATCAAATGAACTATTTTTTTACAAAAAATAAATTCCCTATTATTGTCTATTTTTGTTTAATTGTTAATTATCTGTCTTCCCCCTCTAGAATATAATCTCCATATAAGCAATGTCTATCAAATATTTTTTATTGCTTAAACCAAGCAAGGCCCCAGCAGGAAACAGATGAGCAATTGGAGGAAGTCTAATAAGGGCCTGTATAGAAAGTGGCTGCTGTGTGGGCTCTTTTGTGCAGAGCCAGTGCCATATGCAGGGGCTACTAACGGGGGCTGCGCTGTTTTCACCTGTAGGCCAGAAGAGCAAGAGAGAAGTGTTACTCGAACACATAACAAGAGCAGGGACCTGCAGTGGAGAGACACAACCAGCCTGCAGTCTCCCTCTGAAGACAGCCAGGAGCATAAATATCTCATCTTCCCCCTCTTCCCTCCCTCAGATTGTCCGCTGAGGTCCCCTGGGACTGAAACCAAAAGGAGGCCAGCAGTCTCTGCAGATCAGCCTCAGCGGGCACAGAGCTGGAGAGAGAAGATTAGACAGTGGGTCCGCAGGGGCAGATGAAAGATATACAGCAGGTGGCCATAACCCAGTACTGAGAACAGGGCCTGACACAGAATACATGCTTAATACATGTGTGTGTGATCAATGAATAGCATAATGACTAGGAAATAAAAACGGAGCAACCTTTGGCTTTAGAAAAATCAAGTTTGATTTTCTCTGAAGATCACCTTCAGCCACCAGCAGGCTAAAGAGACCCACTTCTCAGAAAGAGGCAGGAAGGAGCCAGACCAATGTAGGGCAGGGACAAACGTATGGTTGTAAAGTGCATTAAAGAGATAATGGAAACCTTTTAGAGAGATCAGATTGTGGGACTTCAAAATTGGAAGAAGTAAGAGTGCATACATTAGAGGATAGAATAGGCAGTTTATTAATACTTTATAAGCCTCTATAAAGGCTTCACAGTTCACAAAGGGCTTCACATACCCTATCTCATTCAAGTCTCAGAAGTCTTGTAGCAGATAGCAAGTAATGACCTCATTTTATAGACAAGGAAAATTCACCTTCGCAAAGTTAAGTGTCTTTCCCAAGGTCATACAGCTAACAGAGCCAGAACAAAAATTCAGAGAAAAAGAAAAGAAACTTTTGGGTTTAAAAAAAAAAAAAAAGTCCTTTAGAAGATGTGGAAGATGAAGTTGAGGGAGCTTGTGAGCTAATCTGATCAAGGGTTAATAAATTGTTACTCTATTGTATTGCAGAAATTGCCTACTTCTGTGGGAGTCTTTGAACAAAGTGTATTAGTAGGTGAAATAAAAATGAAATAACACAGACAACATGACAGAAGAAGAAGTCAAGTATCTGGATAATCTGTCTGAATGATACAAAACCTAGGGAGATGACAGCTAAATAATCAAAGTGCCTCCAAAACTATTGCTCTCCTTTCTGGAACCTAAACCTTGGCCGGGGAATAGGAGGTAAGATATGCAAGAGAAGTCAATTCTGAGTGACAATAATTCACATGGAATAGTGAGAAAACAGGATTTTCACTTCTTAAATATTAAATCTCTCCAGGTAGTGGATTTCTGAACTAGCAGAAGCAGAGCTATGAAACGGACTACTAACTTTTAATTATTTGTAGTCATTCACTTTGTGATAATAGATTTAATGTCTTTACTCATTATTTTACCCTAAAATCAGAATGTTATAATAGTTTTTCATTTGCTAGTTGTAGAAGAAATGTAATACATTCTTACCAGGAATGAAAGTGGTTAGCCCTTATAGAATTGCTTTGCCTCTCCTGCATGCCTCTTGCCCAGACACAGTTAGTCCTAGAAAACCTGAATGAGACAGGAGACAAGAGTGAAATTTTATCAGAGGAACGGTATTCCTGGAGATTTGTAAAGCAATGGCAATGAGCCATGATCTCAGCCATAATTAAAGTATGATCTCTAGAGTAGCTTCCGTTAGTCCCAGGCTTCCTGTAGCAGACTTCCAGGGCGAGATTCAGATTTTAGTGCACCAGGGTTGTGGGCACGCGAGACACTCAAATGTTGAGCCATCAGTGAAGCCATTTATGTGACTAATACTGAATAACAAAAAAATGCCCCCGAAAATAGTATTATTAAAATGTATTTTTTTAAATCTGAAGGTGAGTCCTTAAGGACATAGTTTAAAATCTACTTTTGACAGGATCCAGTGAAAATGTTTTCCCATGAGTGATGCGGCCCCTGATCTGCTGCATTATTTAATGTGCTCTTTCGCAATCAATCTGCAATGCTTGCTCCCTGCTCTCCATGTAAGCCGAACAGCAATGGAATGAAGCAACTAGAAAATGAACCCTTTTGCCTTATTATTCTCAAGCTGTGTTCTGTAGTTATTATTCACAGACAAATTTCTTCTGAGACCAAAAACAATTAAGTGGACAAAAACTTAATTCTACGGAGTATGCAACAGAATTAAATAACCTACCTTATAAGTGAGCAAAATCCTAACAGTGGCTTGGCTGCTCATTTCCTTTCTGATACAGTCTGAGCCTTTTGTTCCTCAGCCTTCCAATCTACTAAAGGAGAATGACTTAATTTACCGCTATGTTCTGCACTTCAAGCAGAACCTGGCAGAATTAACTGTGAGCGAAGTAGAGTGGAATAGGCCTTTTGTGTGTTGATATGACAAAAATTATTTCCCTGTCTTAGGTAGCTCATCTATCGGGCATGATGGCTCTAGGAATGGGCTTTATATTTGAGCAGGATTTGGGATTAAAAACCTTCTCTACCAGTTACCAGCTGTGTGATTTGGAAAACTGACTCATTAATCATTCTTGAGCCACAATTTCTTCATCTGTAAAAAGAGGATGACAGTAGCGCACAGTTCACTGGGTAACCAAAGAGAATGAGAGAATACGTACGAAACACGATGTTCAGAGCCTGGCACATCATGGGCCCTCAGAGCAGGATGTGTCTCCCTGCACACTTGGATTGGTGAGCCAAACTTACTGCTTCTTTCACGACTTCTGTGGGACTACAACAAACAGCCCTACCCTTCCACTTGCAGCAATACTTGCTCCCTCTTCTTTGCACACCACTTGTTTTTCCTAACATCATGACTTACATCCTATGTCCTCCAAGGATCTTGAGGTGGAGGGGCATTGGCACCTACAAGACTCGCCTTCCTCTACCCCAGTGCATCCTCTGAGGCTTTTGGGATAAGAGAACAGGAAAAAAGTAAAAACCAAGTGGATCCCTAGAGTGAAAAAGTAGAAGGAAACTTGAAGCATCAATAAAAAAGTGAAACCACTAAATCTAGTAAAACACCAGTAGAATGTCCTTTACTTCCTGAAGCATTCCTTCATAGCTTTTGTCTTTCAAAATGCTCCAGCAGCTCTTTGCCACTATTATTGTTCTTGTGTCTATTTGATGTTAGCTCTTATAGGGGCCAACATGGTGGGCTGGAAGCAGCCTGCACAATGCTGCTCTCGCAGAGAGGGCTGAAAGAGGCAAATAGTATTCTCTTTAGATTGATCATCTGAGTGAAAGCACTGGGAATCAACAGACAGGCGGTGAGAGTGAAGTGAGGAAGAAAGATGGGGGACGACCTGCTCAGAAGGACCAAAGAGAGATACTTGGGGAAGGGGCCTGCACACACGCGGGGAAGGGACAGAACGTGGAGCTCCTGCTGTCCCCTGAGGATATGGCACCCAGAGCTGCAGGAGGGCCCCTCCACCACAGCAGGTGTCCAGACTGATAGAGAGGCCTCACTGGAGGTTGTACAGAGGCCCTGCCCTGGAGAGAAGGCACAGCTGGCTTGCGAGCCCTGGGCACTGCAGCTGGTGCCATTGTGACATCTCAGACTTAGAGTGCTATGTCTATTCAGGGTCAGAACACAGCTGCTACCTCTCCCTCACCCCTTCCAGGCAGGGAGGGAGCAGGGAGCCCTGGCACTTGTGTGTGTCCTGTGGGCAGGTGCCATGTGTCCCCACCACTGCCACCACCAGTGGACCTGGGTGTAGCAGGAAACCACGGACCCAGCGCCTGCTGCTGTGGCCTGGGTGACACCACTCAGCCACACCTCTTAGGGAACGGGGGCAGAATACATGCCCTCAGCACCCGCCACTCACTGTCAGGGTGGCTGGATCATTGCCACCCTACCTGGGATGCCCCAAGTGGAACAAAAGCCAGCCCAACTGCTGCCTTTGGATCTAGGTGGACCACCTGACATGGCCCATGCCATCGTGCACATGTGCCCCACCACGTGGGCCTGCGCCACTGCAGCAGCCCTGTGGCAACCACAGGGGAACAAGGGAGACACAGCAGAGCAACAATGTTAGAGGCTCACAGTGAATCCTCCCCTATTCTGCCTGGTCAAGCTTCTAGAGTAGGAATCAAGCATATCATGCAGGGACCCATCCATAACTTACGATCCCAGCAGAAAACAGGTATACCATAACTGATATCTGTTTTGAGCTGAAAGAAGAGGCCTCAGATGAGAAGGAACCAGCATAAAAACTTTGGCAACATTAAAAAAAAAAAAAAAAAAAAACAGGCTGCCTTTACAGCCCCAAGGGATCATAATAGCTCTCTAGAAATGAACTCCAAGCAAAAGGAAACTGTTGAAATGACAGATATGGAATTCAGATTATGGATGACAAGTAAGATGAATGGAATTGAGGAGATGGTAGAAAACCATCTCAAAGAAACCAAAAAGATAATTCAGAACATGAATGAAAAATTCACTAAAGAAATAGATAACATAAAAAAGAGATATTACAGAACTAAAAGAAATAGAAGAGTCATTTAGAGAATTACAAGATACATCAGAAAGCTTTAACAACAGACTAGAACAAGCAGAAGAAAGAACTTCAGAGCTCAAAGACAGGGCTTTCAAACCAACGCAGTCAAAGTTGCAGAAGAAAGAGTAAAGAAGAATGAACAATCACTCAGAGAAACATGGGACTATGTATAATGATATAAGATATCATTATATTTTATATATAATGAATAATAGATATAAGAATTATATAAGAATTATAGATAATCTCTGAGGGAGAAGAAAAAGCAAAAAGCATGCAAAACATATTCCTGGGAATAGTTGAAGAAAACTTCCCTGGTATTGCCAGAGATTTAAATATCCAGATATAAGGCAATCATTGAACACTAGGAAGATTCGTAGCAAACAGGATATCATCAAGGCACATAGTTTTCAGTCTGTCCAAAGTCAAAGTGAAGGAGAAAATCCTACAAGCCACTACATGAAAGCAACAAGTTACTTATTACACAAAGGAATATCCATCAGACCAACAGCAGACCTCTCAGCAGAGACTTTACAAGCCAGAAGGGATTGGGGTCCTATTTTTAGTCTTCTTAAACAGAATAACTGCCAGCCAAGAATTTTGTATCCTGCAAAACTAAGCTTCATAAATGAAGGAGAAATAAAGTCTTTCTCAGACAAGCAAACAATAAGGGAATTTGTCACCACTAGACCTGCCCTACAGGAAATACTTAAAAGTGCTCTATACATGGAACAGAACAATCTATACCCACCAGTGCAAAAACAGCCAAAAGTTAAACCTCACAGCTTTTATAAAACAGTAACACAGGGGAGAAAACAAAGTAACTAGGTATCATTCAACATGATGAACAGAACAATATCTCACATATCAATACTAACATTGAATGTCAGTGGTCTTAATGCTCCACTTAAAAGATATAGACTGGCTGAATGGTGTTATTTCTTACATTTTCCTTGTGTTTGGTCCTTCTACTCTCATTAAATAGTAAGAATTTTAAGTCCGTGTATACATTTTTTTAAAAATGGTCTAAAATAATTCACATGCTTCTGCTATGTTCTGCCAAAGAAATTCTCACTTCCTCTACCAGAATAATTACCACCTGTTTTCGCTTGAGTTACCCAAGTGTCTACCTCCCCATCTTTCAGAGGTCTCCTTCCTCTACTATTAACATAAATGACCCATATCCACACCTGAGTCAGAGCTCACTGCACTTTATATCTCTGTTTTCCCAACTACCAGAGCCATATCCAGTCACTTTAGGGACTGATTCTTCAAACCAGCCCCCTCCTCTCCTCGCTCCCTCTCTCTCTTCCTTTTTATCCACAGGCATTACTAATCCAAGACAGTAAAATGGGGCAAACCAGTTCTGAAAATTTAGAAGAAGATACCACAGGAGAATAAGCTAACTTCAGATTTAAAGTGAGCACTGGCATTCCCCAAATTTATCTGCCATTACCCATTTCTACAGGGAATTCCTCACTGGCCTGGTCCATCTGCAGGTCCTCTCATAACCCCAGTCTCAGTTGCCTGTCTCTCCTCTCACCAATGTACACACTTCCCAATTCCTATGGCTTTTTCAATCAGAATATTAGAAGTTTAGCTTTCCTGCTTCCGCTCTTTTTAGACCCAAAAACTTATTGATGGTCCTTGCTAAATAAAGCAGCATCTACTGATTTACAACCTTAACGATTCAAATATCCAACAGAGGATTTGAAGTTTCAGAATTTTTTGTAAGTTACTCCAGGTTAAATTTAGACAGGACTCCCATCCTCTCTGCCTTTGATTTTCTGTTTCCCCTTGTCTCCAGACCTGCCCACATGCATTCCGTTTCCCAGAATACACTCGATGATCTTAACAAAATACAGTTCTGGCCACATATCACTGCTGTGCTTGGGACAGAGTCTGAGTCCCTCCTGAGGCTTTGTCCTGGAGAGGCTGTGTTGTAGAGTGGTCAGAGCACACACTCTGGGAACAGCCTGCTTGACGTCCTCTTCCACCGTCACTAGCCTGACTAGTCACTAGTGTGACGTTGGGAAAGGTATTTGACCTCACAGTACTTTCTCATCTACTGGGTAGAGACAATGATATTCCCTACCTTGGACAGCTTTTATAAGGATGAAATGCATTATTATGCATAAAGCCTGGCTCGGGTAAGCACTAGAGAAGAATTTGCTATTGTTATTGCCTGGACTTTCCCAAACTATCTACTGCTTATTTATTCAGCCTCATCTCTTGCTTCTTCCCATTTGCCCTCCATTCTACAGCCATTCAGGAAAAACTTGAGGTGACCCTGAATGCACCCAAGGTTTATCTTGCCCTTGACCCATTGCCTAGGCTGTTCCCTTTGTAAAAAAAATAGAAATAAAAAGAAAGAAAAGATCTTTGCTTTCCCTGCTCCCTTCACCTAGGTTCTAGTCATTCTCAGGTCTTAGCTTCCAAATTATATCTTAAAAGAAGACTTCCTAGACCACTCCCAAGCCAGAGCCCCTCTAAGTGCTTACATAGCACCATGTACTCAACATGCATAGGTCCTACTTACTTACAAGTGACTTATTCTCTTGCTTGTATTTATCTTAGTCACCCCAGGCTGCAAATCCTTTGAAAGCAAGAATCATCTCTTATTCATGGTTGTATTCCTAGTACCTGCACTTGGTAGATGCTCCATAAATACTTCTTCAATAAATGTTGAAAGTAAAAAGATTAAACAAAGTAAAAGCAAATTTTATCACTTCTACATGCTTTTCATATTGGACACAAAGGTTCATAAAACTCTAGTACTTCAACCCTTCGATTTGTAACATCTTCAAAATCGATTTTTATGATCTTCATTATTCCTGAAAATGGTGTCAGCTTGGTAAACAGAATGAAAACAGAAAACTTTCCAGACAAGCAAGAAATCCTGCACTTCTTTCCGGTGCATACATGCTGTATACAAGGCAGATATAGCTGAGCCATCCCTTCCAGCCAGGGTTTGAGACAAAGCAGAAAGGAACAAAAATGGTATTTCTTTTTAGAGCACCACATGCCACTTGGAAAGTTATAAATGCTTCTTGATGATGCTAATAATGGTTATGATGAAAATCTTGAAAACAGTAAAAATAATGTTTAGTAGAATAGACATCCCAGATGTTCTCCTTAGTTATGAACTGAGATTTGACAGGAAGATAGAGAAGGAAAGTCAAACATCTCATTTTCTCCTACCTTCTCAAGAACATTATAATATTGATTATCCCTTTAGTTTTTGGTTGATCTTACACTTTAAAATATTTTAATTCTGTGCCATTGAGAGAGAGAGAGAAACAAAGATCCCTCACCTCTCTCTATTTCTGACATTACCTTTTCTCCTTCACAGCAAAATTTCTCAAATGAGTTATCTATACGGCATCATCTCTTATTCTTCTGCTGTCTCTGGCATGACTTCTGTCTCCATCTCTCTACCATGTCAGCTATTCTAGTGGATATTTTTCAGTCTCCTTTCATTTAGCCTCTCAGCAGCAACTTTGTCACTTCGCCATACTCATTTCCTTAGGTCCTTTCCTTAGCACACTCTAATCTGTCTTCTATCATCCTATTCCTCTGCAACTTTCTTGCTAAGATCATCTAAGACCTCCATGTAGCTAATTAAATCCAATAGACATTTCCAGTCTTCACTTTTCTTGACTCTCAGCATATTTGATACAGTTGGCTACTCCCTCTTTTTGAAATACGTTCTTTCCTTAGCCTCTGTGATACCACTCCTCAGGTTTTCCCTACTTTCAACTCCTTCTATGTCTCTTTTTCACAAGCTCATCTTTGTTTTTCTGTCCATTAAGTGTTAGCATTCTTCCAGGCTCACCCAGACTACCTTCTTACTGTATGCATGCTCACTGGGCAATCTCATCCATGCCTGTTTATATATCAGTGGCTCGAGTTTTATCCCCTACTCTCTCTTTCAAGCTCTAGTTTCACAAACCCAGCAACCTTCTTGTCTTTGCCACTTGTCCAAAAGGAGCTTTACCATCTGATTCCCCAAGATCTTTCCAATAGTCCATATTTAAATGAAGAGTGAAACTGTTCACTGGGTTGCATTCCCAGAAGCCCGAAGTCTTCCTCAGGATTCCCTTTCTTTCATCTCTCGTATCTGGTCCCTTACCAAGTCTTACTGAGTTTACCTCCTAAATATCTACTAAGTCCACTCACTTTTCTGCATCACCTCTACTTTGATCTAAAACCTCTCTCCATCCAGTACTGGAAAGGTCCTTCTTAGTCACAATCTCATCAATATTTCTTTCTAATTCCTTCTTCAAATTGTAGCAAGGTACACGCATGCACACACACACACACACCAGCTTGAAGCCCTTCAGTGGTTTCCCACCAACTTCATCTCACCTTGCACCCTCCTGCTCTCCAGGGCTCCAACAACAGCCCCCTTCTTTCAGTTCCTTAAGTGGGGGGTCATATTTCCTCCTGTCACAGCTTTTGCAGATGCTAATTCCTCCCCCAAAATACTCCTCCCACTCTTACCCCATCTACCCTCTACCCATTTCTTTTTTACTAATCCTTCAGCTCTTAGCTCTCATGTTACTTCTTCCTCAGAAAACCTTATTCAACTTTCCATATGAAGATGGGTCCCCAGGTTATACTCTCTCATATACCCTTTTTTTATAGCAAAGATCACATTTGCCTTTGAGATCAATTAATTAATACTCATGTCCTCCCTAAGAACATAAACATCATGACAGCAGGGATCACATCTGCCTTGTTCATCAAGGTAACCCCAGTCTTTTTACTAAAAAGACACTTAGTGATATTAGTTGACTTTTGACTTTAAAAGGAGTCTCTTTACACTGTCCTCTCTCTGCTGTTGAGAAGAGAGGACAAATGTCTTGGCAGACCTCTTTTTCCACCACTATGATGCCACAAAAAACAAATTAAATATTCGCCTGCTGCAACAAATACTTCATTTTGATAATATATGAACTCTTCGTGAAGTTACATTGTAAGTCTACAAACAGCTGGGGAGACGTTCTGTTTCCCAGCTTGAGATGGAGAAGTGCATAACAGGGAAGGTGTGATGTGTTGTGTAGTCACCAGAAAATGGGCTTTAGCCTGAGCACTAGATGAGCCACTGAAGGTGGTTTAGTGCAGCAGTAAGAACTCAAAAGACAGAGCCTGGCTGCTGAGGTCAGATTCTGGACTGCCACTTATATTTGTGTGACCATAGCAAGTTACTTAACCTCTCTTGGCCTCAGTTTCCACATCTATAAAATAAGAATAGGACTGCTTCATTGGGTGGCTGTGAGTACTGAAGGAGTTAATCTATTTTAGGACAGGTAACAATTAGTTAACACTTTTTGGACCATTTTTATGTGCCAGCACTGTGCTAATCACTTTGTGTGCATAAGTTCAGATGCATTTATTCCACCTGGAAGTGGAATGAGCTGAACTGGAATTTTATTTTAAGATCCTTTTGAATTTGCCATTTCAATGATTTTAAGCGACTAATTTATGCCACCCCTGATAATAGTTCTTGTAATTTTATTGTTATCTGTAGTTTGCAGATAAGAAAATTGACACTCCAAGGAATTAAGTCTCTTGTCCAAGGCCACATGTTAGGACCAAGCCCCAGACCCAGATGTTTTGGACGAAGTTGGTTCTCTTGATCCAAAGTGCACGGCCTCTCTTCCACAACACCTAATAATTCTGTTTCCTCATGTCTGCGCTGAACATTTCTCAGAGCACGTTCTGTGTATTATCTCACTGAGGCTCACAACAACTCTAAGAAGAAACCTAATGGACAGGCCACGGAGTAGAGTGTACAGAGAAAGGGCCGGCCAGACACCCATAGACTCTGTGTGAGTTACTGGCACTTTCACTTGGAAAGCCACTTAATTGCTCTGATCCTGAGTCTGTGCACTTGTAACATAAAATAATTGGGCTAGATAATTCTTACTGTTTCCTCAGGATCTTAAAAATAAAAATCCATCAATCTTCAGCCACACATTCTTCATTATCTACATTATCTTAAATTATCATTTAGAGAACATCCCCTTCAGAAGATTGCTTCCCAGCTAATACCACCAGTTCCCTAAACAACCAAAAAAAGAATATACCTACTCCTATATGGATCTTTCGTAAGGTGATTTCTTTGTCAATGTTGTGGACTTCAAGTTCAAACCACTCCTATGAGTCTGTACAGCTAATATTGAGGTCTGTACATTTTGTTTGAAAAGATAAGTGGATAATGAGAACAGCATTATGCTAGTATCACAACTTCTAAAAAATCTTAAACTCCACTTATCATAACATCACATTGTACCCCACAAATATATGTCTTTATAATTTTCCAATTTACAATAAAATAAAATACTATACAAAAGAATTCCTTGGACAAGAAAATCCTATCCTGAAATTTTAAGATTTGCCACAAGGGGGCAGGGTTGATTCAATCCTGTACTTTATCCTTTTCTTTCTTTTTTTAATGTGTTAAAAGGGATACACAGATGCAGTGCAGATGGGAGTATAAATTGGTAAAAATCTTCGCAAAAATAGCATAGTTCCTTTCACAAGAATCATAAAAATGCTCACATGCCTTGACCTGGAATTCAACTTATTGAAATGTTTCCATAAAGTAAGACCTGAAGAAATAAAAAGCTATATGCATGAGAATACTCCTTGTAACACTTTATGTTATCTTTTTAAAGTGGAAATAATCTAAATGTCTAACATTTCATATCTAATTAAGTAAATAAATTGATATCATATCAATCTGGTGGTATTGAGCTCTTTTAAATGAATATTTAGAAAACTAGGTAGTAAGGTATTAAAATACTTATGCTATATTAAGTGAAAAATATAAATAAAGAATATAAATTCAAAGTATTCTGGATTAAAGGTACATAAAAATCATGACTGCATGTTCAGGAGGACCAGAAAACAGCACAGAAAAATGAGAACAATACTTTCTTAGGAAGGTAGAATTTCAGGTAATTTCTTACTTGCAATATTATTGTACAGTGGTGTATATGCCATGCATTTTAATTCCTTTGCCTGTAACAGAACCAGTGTTAAATATTCCACATTTTCAGGGCATTCTTCAATACATTTTCACCTGAATTGCCAAGTATAGCAGACACAGCTGGTTTCTACTCAATCTCTCAATCTCCATTTTTCCCACTATCTTTATTAACTAAACCAGTAATCTGGTCCCAAAGGGCCTTATAAAAGATGCTCATCTCCTGTCTTCTCACAATTAGTAATGACCATGTATCTCAGTTCTGGAAAATGAGATGTAAGCAGAGGTTACTGATTAAGGGTTCTGGGAAAGCTCTTTAAAAAATGTCAGCCTTGGGTAGCTGGTTTGGGCAAAGGTTTTTTGTCCTTTGCCCAAACCCTCCCCCTTTTAGTCTAGGGTGCAGATGCCATGCCTATTGGCACAGCAGCTGTTTTGCAGCCATGAGGATGAAAGGGACATGAAAAAGATGGAAGAACAGGAAGAGAGAGGGAACCCAGGCCCCTGGCAGCGTCATGGAGGTATCCTGCTTGCCCTGGACAGATGGGCTCTGAGCTTCTTGTTGTGTGAAAAAGTTTAACTCATTTGGGTATACCACTGCTGTAGAGAGAGCTACATGCAGTCAAAAAAAAGAATTCTACTTGATACATCATGAAGGAAAACAAAAAACATGAAGTTATACCAAGAACACGCATTCCACAATCAGCTTGAAGGGTTGCAATGGGCGTGTGGAAAGGTAATTCTTGGAAACATCCCTCAGGGAGTACACTATTATTTGACGGAATATATCATGTGTATCCTTTATATCATGGGATGAACTGAAGCTGCCAAATTTAAAACTTTTAAGATCTCAGAGCACCTCTGATTCTAATGTAGCTTGTAGCCCATTTTTCTGTGTTTAGGGTATAGTGGAAAGAGTACATCATTTTTAAAGCTCCATTCCTAAATAAATGGTTGCACACCCACTCAAGATGCATATAAAATAATGTTTCTTACAGCATTGTCTGAATGACAGAAAAAATCAACAACATTTAAATGTCCAACAGGGGAGTAAGGAAATAAAGTATATATTGTATATAAGCATATTATTAAAAAAACAGTAAAATAACTAAAAATGAATGTGCTCCATGGAGGTAGGGGGGAGAGTGAATGGAACAGGTATAAAAGTGCTAAATTTTACATATTTTATTGTAAGGCACCAGTAAATATATTTATATTTGATGTGTTTAGACCCTACTCCATTTCTCTATACTCATGAGACTGCATTACTCTGTGCTTTTCTACCATCATTTCAGGGGATTTTTGAGAGGGAAGAGAGGTAAACCCATGGGTTCAATTCTACCCAAAATACAAACCAAGCTTGGACTTACCCTGTGGGCAACTGAATCCACTGAGGAATATCAATAAGGGTAACTAAATTTTTGCCTCTGGTTTAGTGTAGAGAAGGAAAAATTCAGAGTATAAGCCTAATTTCCTTCAAAGGATTGATCGTCATCAATTCAGTAAATATTAGTTGAGACTTACTAAAGGCCAGGAATGATGCTTAATATTCTCATACAGGAAATGAAAGACAATTCTTGCTCCCAGGGGGCCAGAGCTTTATGCCCAGTGCAGTCAAGTAAACTTACAGTGAAATTATGTGGGGGGATCAAGGAAGGCTTCTTGAAGAAGTGACATTTGAAAGTGGCCAGCACGGTATGTGTTATCCTGGAAAAGAAGAAAGGGGGAAGGTTGTGAAAGAGAATAAGGCATATGTGAAATGTCTAGTATTAATATTTAACTGCACCTGAAGGCAAATACAGAGCAGGAGCAGAGAAAAGGCTAAAAGTTGGCAGAAGCCACAGCTCACTGGGATACCATACTAAGAAGTCTAAACAAAGTCCTGTTGGTTATAAAATGGCATTGACACATTTCAAGTAGGGGAATAATATGATCAAACTTTCATTTTAGAGTGATTACCATGATCAAATTTAGGAAAATAAATTGAAGGTGGGGTGGGGTGAGATTTGATGCCGTTAAAATAACTCAAGGCATGGGGGATACTCACCTGACACTTTCATTGCACCAACTAGAGACAGTCTGTACGGAAAGCATTCATTCTTGTGGTAAGAACAAAGCAGCCATTCGATAATGATAGCAGTCTACAAACCTTATTCTATTTTGTTCTCATAACAATTATGTGAAATGTGATTAAACTTGTATTACAGATGCAGGCATAGAGGCTCAGGAATTTAAGTGACTTATCTAAGGACTCACAGCTAGTAAGTGGCAGAGTCTAAAATCAGATCCAAATTGGTCTGACACCCAAATCAGAGCACTGTAAACCATCACCCCATATTGCTCATTGTCTTTGAAAAATTCACTTGAGATCCAAGTGAATCCACTTGGAAGAGATGAAATTCAAACAGATGAGTACAAGCACCATCAAAATCTTCAATTTCATGCTTCCATTGTTCTCCAGAATAGAGGCAAACCTACAGAACCAGAGTTACTCCAGAGCAAATCTGACAGCAGGGAGTGAGAGAAGTGATGTGCACTGCAGGTTCCTGACATTACTTTATTTCCATTCCCATTAACTAGCAGCACCTACCACACTATTTAGGATAATTAACTATGAGTCTCAAAGGAATATGCCCATTCCCTCTCTTGCCTCTCTAATGGATATAAGAATGAGTTTAGGAGAAATGACAAAATATCTCTTTGAAAATGAATCCCTTAGTCTGAGCTCCCACTGTAAAGCCATCTGTATTTTTTTCCTCTCCCATCCTCCAACTCCTTGATAATGTCATCGTTTTAATATGATTTCTGAGGATAAAGAGCTCTCAGGAACTTGTATTAAGCAATTACCCCAGGGATCAGCAAACACAAGCTCATGATATTTACTTAAAATTCTCAATTCTGTGGATATGTCAAGGTCTTGATAAACAAAACTGACTTTTGCAGGGTTGGCAAATTAGCACCGTGTCCAGAATAATCATTTCCACAACGGGAATGGCATGTCCTTATTTTCCATCCCTGTTCATTGGTGTCAAGTGCCATTTCAAACAATTTACCAAATAAATTCTGAAGATTGCATGAGAATAATGTCTAGGATGTATTTTTCATTAAGTAAAATAATATGTGGCATGAATGTTGGAAGAGAAGTGAACAGGATCTATACTCGAGCTCAATTGTAAAGAAATATCTTGTTCTTTGACGGATTTTGTTTCCAAGTGTTTTGCAAAGCAATGAGAAACGTTATTGTGATTTGAAAACAGGGTGATTACAGAGACCACCCAAGTGGATCTATATCAGAGGAGTTATATATGGCAAACTGACTAGGGAACAACTTGAATAGTTCCATGGTAAAAACTTTTCTTGATGGTGAAAAGAAGAAACATTAAAATTTTTTAATCCAATAAAAGAGGTCTTGCCCAGTAATTTCCCTTCTAGGTATATATCCAAAATAATTGAAAGTAGGAATTCAAATACATATTTGTACACCACAGTTCATAGCAGCATTATTAACAATAGCCAAAAAGTGGAAACAACCATGTGTCCATCCACAAATGAATGGATAACCAAAATGCAGTATATACATGCAATAGAATATCACTCTATCACAAAAAGGAATAAAATTTTGATATGTACTACCACATGGATGTACTATAACATGGATGGTAAATATTATGCTTAGTGAAATCAGCCAGACACAGGACAAATATGGTATGATTCTACTTACATGAGGCACCTGGAAAAATTCATAGAGTCAGGAAGTGACATATAAGTTACCAAGGGCTGGGGGAGGGAAGTAAGAGGGAACTTACTGTTTAATGGCTACAAGGTTTTTGTTGGGGATGATGAAAAGTTTTGGATATAGGTAGTGTTGATGATTACACAATATTGTGAATGTATTTAATGCCACCAAATTGTACACTTACAAATGGTTAAAATGATAAATATTGTATTATGTATATTTTACCACAATATTTTTTAAAAGCAGTCTTTCTGGTCTCACCCTAAAAATATTTAGAGTCTACATAATGATGTGGCAGTTGCTCTAGGACTACAAATTGCAACACAATGAGGTACTGTAGGAAGTTTTTAACCTTCTTTAGATTAATGGACCCTTGAAGAATCTTCTGGAAGCTATGGAACTTCTCTCAGGGGTGGGGTTAGAGAACACATAAACATACCGCGGTGTATAATTTAGGGAACAAGGGCTAGGACACACTGAAGTCTCTCCATTGACCTCTGATTTAGGGAGCAGTCATGTTATGAGATTCAACAAGACCACAGCCAGCTGTTGGAGATGTCAAAGGAAAAGAAAGAAGAATCTCACTGGCATATGATCTCCAACTTCAGCTAAAGACCTAGAGAAAAACTAAAATCACAGATCAGATAATAAAACAAAAAGACAACCATTATCAGTACAAACACCCATGAACTGATGGTGCAATTTCAGCTTTGTCTAAGCTGAATGCCTTTCTCACAGCCTAAGATCACAAATGGTGAATGGTAATAAAGTCAACACAAAGGATAAAGAATTAAATAGTATGACTTCATCTCATTAAAATATAGAATCTCGTTAATAAGCTATTGCATTCATCTTTGGGACCACTTTTCAGACCTGCCTGCACACAGCTGCCTTTTTTTTTTTTTTTAAGGAAAACTTAATAACATCTTTTCTGAGTAAAAAGAGGTTCTTGCATTTGGTTGTAATTTGAAAAGGAACAACTAAAATTATACATTTCAGAGTAATGTAGGAAATAAATACCCCTTCATTACTGGTTACAAAGTTCTATTTTTATACTACTAGTTAATGCTTACTATTCTTTCTGGAATTTTTAAGATTGGCAGCACTTTTACGTATTTAGTGGGAATTGGTACTTTACAATCCTGGTATGAGGGGTGTAATAAATTTGTAAGGTTAAAAATAATACTTTTCTTTGTTTCTAGCTTTCAATTTATTAAGTGTTCAGCTTCTATGTTGACTCATTCTTAGAAAATCAAATAATAAAAACATTTGAATGCAGACTATTTCTATTGTATCTCTACTAAATGTATAAATCAGCATCTAGAGATGAAAACATAAAGAGAGAAAGTAATGAAAAGTAATGTGAATTTTATATGTAAACTTTTAAGATAAATAATGGATCCCTTTTAGATATTTATGAATGTAGAGTACCGCAAAGTCAAATGACACATGTAATTAAGTTTAGCTTGGCAATAGTCCTTAACCATTCCCAAATCTAAATATAATATTGTGTTTTCTTCTAAGTTCATGTTCATTCTACCGTATAATCCAACAAATTAAGCCTGACAGACAGTTTTCCATAACAACATCTGCCCTCTGATGCACAACATCCCATTTTCATTGCCCTGTTGATTTCATTTTCCTTTATCTGTATTTGATACCTTCACTCCTGAATTAAGACAAACGCCATAGGATGGATGGACTAAGAAATACTTGTAAAGCTTTCCATCACATTCTGTTTATAATCCAGTGTATAGTCAACCAATACTGCTCCCTTTGCACAAGGTTAAGATTAACACCTTTTACTGTGAAAATCACTAGAAATAAATGTGATTATCCAAAGATTTGTTTAAACCCTTTTACAACTTTATGTCTTTTTATGACCTATGATTGTACAATGGCCTGTAAATATTCTCCAGAAAATCTCTCTCTTTAACAGTCTACCTTTTGTTAATTTGACAATTGGTACAATTGAGCAGTGCTTTGGAAAAGGTAGCATGTGCATCATTGTTGATATGCCAGATGATTTTGGATGGAGCACATATTTTTATAGTAATGTTTTTATTTTTATGGTTTTCACCTATCTATTGCAAGTAACATTGTATCTCCATTTACAGTAGAGATATAAAAAATTTTAGTTGTTTTATTTAAATTAAGAATGGGTACATATTAAAGAAATCTATTAAGGAAATAAGACTACAGGAACATTGGTACAGAAAAAATTGGGAACACAGTGCAAAAGAGGAATCTATCCTATGTCATGGTATAAAGAAACAAATAATCAACTGTGCTTGAGCCCAAAAAGATAAGTAGGAATTCCTAAGCAGGCAAGGAAAGGGGAAGGTCATTCCAGACAAAAGGACCATGTACAAAGACAGACATAAACTGCACACATTGTATATGTGAGTACTGTTGGGTTAATATTGCTGGAGAATCAGATGGTAGAGGAGAGTATAGACTATGGGTTGGAGAGGCAACAAGGTACCAGATCAGAGAAGACCTTCTTTGCCATGCTAAAGTCAGTGCAGACAACGGGAAGTCATTGAAGGTTTGTGAGCAGGAAGTAACAGGGCTGATTTTATGTTGTGAAAAGATAACTCAGGAACAACTTGGAGTCCAGAGGAAGGGCAAGGAAATCATAAGAAAGAGACCAGTAAGAACCATGTTGTATAGACATAAAGGAAAAGACCAAGAGTTCAGTCTACATAAAAAATATTTCTGAATCACAAAAAGTAACATAAACATCATTACAAGGCAAGCAGCAGAGTGAAAGAAAAAAATAACAACACATGCACCACCACCCCAGAAAAGGCTAATATACTTAATATATAAAGAGCTCTCCCAATTTCTTCCCCAAGAGAAGTATTAGTTAAATTTTATTATTATTTTGAAAATTCATGAGAATAATAGGTAATGCACACAAAAACAGATGGAAAATAAATATATGGAAATGACCAAACTTGCTAATAATCATAAAATATGACTTTAAAAGAGAATAAAGTACAGTTTTTTGCCCATCAGATTTTTAAAAAACTGATGATGTTTAGATTTGGCAAGAATGTGCATGAAACAACTTCATATAATGTTAGTGAAAATATAAATTGATGCAAGGAACACACCATCATCAGATAAACCATCACCATAGTTTGTCTTTACACTTGAACTAATTTATAATTTTTTTAAATTGTATTCACAAAAGCTACATAAAAAGAAGGAAAATGGAAGTGTTAATATATTCCATGTCCAACCCAGCCAACAAGGAGTATGCACTGTATCTGCAAAAAACACTTACCTTTCTATCCACTCCTCCACAAAAATATAAAGAAATTCCCTACCTTAACTAATGTAATGGAAATGGTTGTAGAAAACAGAGGAGAAATTTGAGATGTATTTAGAAGATGAAATGTATAGAATTTAGTGACCTGGAATGTGGGAGGTGAGAAAGAATCCATTATGACTCCATTTTTTGGCAATAGGATGGTGTCATTCCCTCAAATAGGAAACACAAAGGAGGCATGTTTGAGAATAAAGATAATTAATTATCAACCCACTTGATGGGTTTAAGAAACCCAAGATATATCCAAACAGAAATATCCCATAAGGCATTGAGTATTTGAGTCTGGATCTCAGGAGTGGGTCTAGGCTGGCAATATAATTTTTAGAGTCATTAAAAGATGATAAAAACCATGACTTTCATAAAACTATGAAGGATTATATAGCATAAAAAGGGGAGAAACAAGGGAGAGCTTTGGGAACACCAGCCTGCAAAGGGAGAGCAAAAGAAGGAGGCACGCTGAGGAGGTGTTTGAGGGGTGGCCTGTGGACCCACACCCGGGCTGAGACAGACAGAGCATGTCTTCCCCGCAGCCAGCTGGTCTGTATACCCAGGCCCCGACTCTGTCACAATGGTGGCCAGGTGGGAGTCTGAGTCTGTGCCTACAAGCCTCTCATCACTGCTGGAAAAAGAAGTATGAGTGAGGGTGAACCAATGCTTCATCTTCTTTGTCTGTGTTGGATAATGCATCCTTGTTTCCAGAGGAAGAGGGAGTACCATTTATAAGGAAAAGTCTTAGCAGCCACATGGGTTTTTAATGCAGAGACAATTTCTTCCCCAGATCCTTATGTAAAGAAGATGGCAGAAGAACAGCCACCTCTCTTTTCTCATATATTATTGAACAATCTATGCCCTCTTGCATACACACAAAAAATAATCATATTAGTCCAATTGGATTAGTTCAATGCATATCATTTGTAAGCCTCCTGGGAAAAGATGGGGAATACTTCCCTTTGTTTTCAGAAAATCTGATTGAGGCAGATCATACATATGTTTACAAAGGATAAAGAGCCAGATTAATTTAAATAGGTGAAGCTACAGGGAGCATTAGTCACAGACATCATTCATTAACAAAAGCCATCTGAAAAAATTAGAATAAAAAACTGTCAATGGGTAGTTGAAATTCATTAAAATACAACCTAATCTGCAGTCCTTATATAATAAATCCCAAGGTAAATTTATTTATAAAATCAAATCCTATTCTACTATCCTTTTATACTAAATCCCAAAGTAAATTTAAACTCTAGTATACAAAAAAAAATTAACCATATTGAAAATTACGTATAAGTTTAGTAAAAATGAAATGGTATAAGTAACAGAAATAAACTGAAATATTCCAACCATCTTTTTAATCTGTTTTTTCTGTTTGTAAGAATAAAAACCACATTTTTATAAACCATGAATTCAGCATTAACTGTTAAATTGTAACACCTAAATATAAAAATATTAGTATTAGAACTGTGTTTATACATAGATCATCTAGTCTCTTTTAATGAAGTCTAGTAAAATCATAACTATGAAATCTTGCACTTGCTGGATCATTGGATAGGATTCTGAAATCTTTTGTTACACAGGGATGTTTGTTGTAATGTTCTCTATTATAACTTCACTTAACATGTGTTTCAAATCTTCATGAAAAGTAAGATTATTTTTTATCTAGGAACATATTGAAATTCCATGCCCAATTATAAATTTTTTCTTCAGAGCACAGATAAAGAATATCTTTAACCCTGCTAAGCCAGAAAATGCAACATTGCTAAATCTCAAGAAGGGAAGACAACAGATTTTCGTCTACGCTGGATGACATTTAAAATCTCTGTGTCCCCTCTGCCTTCCAAATAAATGTGGCTCACAACATGAAAGAAAGGAATCAGAAATGAAATAAAGACTGAGGGAAAAAAAATTGAAGCAAGATGACAGGCTCATTAAAATGTGCAGAAAGCATCTCCGACTCCCTCGAGAAAGCTGTTATCGTGAAATAATCACATTGACGAATACGGAAAGAGTGGAGTCCGGCAGGGGCCTTATATTGCACCCGAGAAGTTGGTGATTATATCCTGGAAATGTGACCCTGCAAAAGCCTTGTTTCTTTGTTGCTTAATAGAGTTCACAGAAAATGCTTGTCTCCAAAATGAGATTTCTCCCCTATTCACTGTGCAGCCCAGGAGTCTTGACAGGATGAACGGGGGTGGGGGGGGGCCATTTCTTCAAATCAAGGGGGAACGGGAACCCCTGGGGTTGGAAGATTGTAAGCAATCAAGCTCAACTGTTGCAGGGAAGAGCCGTTGCCCTCTGCTCCTTGTCAAGTGGTCATAAAGGAAGAGTTAGGGAAGCTGCTAGAATCTGGTAGAAATAAGGGATAATAGGTTAGATGGACCCATTTTTATTAGCAATCATCCCATTTCCATCTCTGAGGCTATGAGAAATATTCTCTTGCTCTCTAAGCAGCCTATCTACACAGGGTGGTTAGCTTTTAACTAAAATCTTTGTTAGTGTTTCCATTTTCTCACCCTGTTGGTTCAAAAATCTTAGGTATACTTTAACCTGAAGACACAAGCAAGGCTTTCAAAATTGTTGCACTGAATGGAATGTGTTTACTCTTGATACAACTGGACCATGAGGCCATGGGAAGGGCAGTGGGAGTGAAATCAAGGAGCACAGTCGGAAGGGGGTCTGGGGAGGCCTTTGGCTTCTCCAAGGCCGGGTTTGCAGACAGGATGCATTCTCAAGTCCTGACGGTTTCTGGTTTAAATATAGTTAATTTACATTTTTAAATGAGAAAGCAAATAGAGAAAAAATGCATACTCTATGATTTCTTTAATATTTACTGAACTATATACCTGTATATAGTCATATATATGAATGTAAATGCATTGAAAAGATAAGAAAAAGATATGCCATTATTAATAATGACTACTTTTAGAATAGAATCAGCTAGAGTGGGATTAGAGGTAGGCATGAAGGGAGACTAATTCTTTAAGCCTGAATATACTTCTTCATTGTTTGAAATATTTTCACAAAAGTGTATTCATGTTTTACCTCTGTAAACTAATGAGTACTACCTGTGTAAACTAATGAGTACTTCCTAAAAAATGGAAACATGTCAGTCCATGACTGGACCTGGGCATGACTATGGAATAAAGTTGCATCCTAGACTCAGTAATGTCCAGATACAACTATAATCGTGGGAAATTCTAAAATGAATATTCACCAGTGAGGGATCTGTCCCCATTCAAAGGTTCTCTGAGGTTACGCCTATGGTGTTTAAAAACCTCTTGTCTTGTATATCTGTTTATCAAAATAATCATTTTTCTCCTGGAATTTCCCAAATGTTCCTGAGGCAATATTTAAAAAGATCTTCAAATGGTTCCTAGCTCTGTATATAATATGCCAACCCCATCAAGGTGTGAAAATTGTGGCCCAACCCTGACACACTGATTGAGTTACTACAAGAATTGTTGTGATGTCCCTGTTGTGAGTACACATCCTTTGTATTACAGACTTAAGAAAAAAATAACTCAGAAATGCCATGTTTCTTATACTAAAACTTTTACAATCTTAGATATTAACACAATATGCTAAACAGTTCAGTACATGTGGGAATTCAGGCACAACTTATTTTCTAACATAAGACTAAAAACTGCCTAACAAATCTCACTTGGAAATGACAACACTTGGAAGTGTGAACAAAGACATCAAGTGAAAATATTCTTAATTGTGGATTTCAGCCTGACAAGCTCTGGATTTGGAGCACACTGAAGTCAGTAACTTCCTACAGATATTTTTGTTGGTTAGAGGTAGCCCTGCCCTAAGTCCTGCACACTCAAGCCAGTGATGTCTTGGGTGGTAAATGTGTCAGGAAATGTTAGTAACTAAAGCCAAGCATCAGTTATTCACATCATCCTCGCTCCAATTTCAAGGGGCAGGTTCATTCCATGCCACATGCCGCTTCTAGAACAGAAGGTCAAATTGGCCCAAATGTCTAAAATCCTTTTAGCTGAATGCATTATACTAATATCTGACAATTACGAACTAAGTCTGATTTAACATGCTTGGATGCTCTCACTTAAAGGCAATAATTACTAGAAAGAGTTAGTTGTATAAACCTGTTTCCCAGCATGTTGGTTGACAAGACACCCCACTGGTTAAAATGCAACCATCAGGCAGAGCTTTTTATATTTAATGTTGAACAAATTATCTTTTGTAAATGGCAAATTGAGGACTCTCTCACTGTCAATCTTGCTTTACACTCAGCTACATTTCCATTTCATAGAACATCTTGAATTTAGCCGAGGGAGGTAGTAGTCCCTAAAAATACACAGCAAGAACAAATCTGAAAGGAAGAGGGAAGACTAATAAGAACTTCTCTGCTAAATCAGTGACAGGAATACATCCTTTTGGCCGTACTCCTTCAAAGGGTGACTTTTAAAACCCTAAAGTGGATTTTTCCTCTGCATCCATGGCAAGACTACCAACAGGAGTAGGGTTAGGAGGATTTCACCTCCAGGGGCAGGATTTTATCTACACTGTATGAAGTGCCTGACATTGCAAAAATGTATGGAATTTAGAGCTGTGTGACATTGCTAGAAGTCATATAATCCGACCCACTGTGGAAATTTCCATCCAGATGGAAATTCAAACTCCATATGATTACCCTTAATAATGGGTTATTCACAGCCTCCTAAAACAAGTTTTTGCATTGTTGGACAGCTGTCTCTCCATATTCTTCTTAATTGTGAACTATAACCTGCAGCCTTTCTCCCTTAAAAATGTTTTCAATTATGTCATCATTTTATGAAGAATAAAATCTTAAAAAGTTTAATGACGTTTTTCATTTTATATGAGGATATTAATTAAGCATTCTATTAGAGAGTTTATTTTATTATAATCATGAACACAGAGCAAACATGTAAAGATAAATTTTTATTTTCTCCGTTTACCAAATCCTATTAATTGTGTTTAATCATGTGAGAAAATGTATTCTTTGATGAAAGAATGAATCTTGAACTAAAGATTAAATTTATAAATGCCTGTTTTATTATCAAGAATACTGCTTACTAGGCACTGGGGATCCAACAATGAGTAGCATATAGAGCCAGTCCCCATTCCCAGAGATTCTGATTTGATTGTCTAGGAAGGAAGCCCTAGCACTGGTGTCTTATAAAATCTGCTCAGGAACTCTGGGAGGCCGAGGCGGGTGGATGGCTCGAGGTCAGGAGTTCAAGACCAGCCTGAGCAAGAGCGAGACCTCGTCTCTACTAAAAATAGAAAGAAATTATCTGGCCAACTAAAAATATATATAGAAAAAAATTAGCCGGGCATGGTGGCGCATGCCTGTAGTCCCAGCTACTCGGGAGGCTGAGGCAGTAGGATCGCCTAAGCCCAGGAGTCTGAGGTTGCTGTGAGCTAGGCTGATGCCATGGCACTCACTCTAGCCCGAGCAACAGAGTGAGACTCTGTCTCGAAAAAAAAAGAAAAAAATCTACTCAGGATTCTATTGTACACCAGCTTGACACCACCAGTAGCTGGTCCGTGTGGAGGGGCTTCCCTCTGAATGGACTACAGGTTAAAATTGTTCACACAGAAGATAATTGCAATATCCACATCTGACAAAGAACCCATATCCAGACTATATGATGAACTCTTACAACACAAAAAGAGAGAAACCCCCCCACATCTCAAAAAAAGTGCTAAATCTTGGTTAGGCACTTCATAAAAGCAGATATCCAAATGGCCAGTTTAAAAAAAATAAATACTCATTTTTATTTGTCATCATAGGACTGTAAAGTAAAACACATTGTGATACCTACAAGAATGGCGAAAATGATAGCAAGCATTGTCTAGAATAAAGAGCAACTGAACTCATATGCTGTAGATGGGAATATATATAGGTATAAATTCTTTGGAAGATTTTTTTGGCAGTATCAACTAAAGCTGAATATATCTATACTCTACAGCAATCCAACTGTTAGGTATGCATGCAAGAAAAATATGTTCATATGTTCACCAAAAGACACATAGAAGAATATTCATTATATCATCCACAGTAGCCCAAAACTAGAAACAACCCAAATGTCCCTCATCAGTAGAAAGGATAAATAAATTGCAGTATATTCCTACAAAGGGATACTACATAGCAATGAGAATGAACAAATGATAGCTACATCCTAAAACATGACTGGACTACACAAACTTAATGTCAAGCAGAAGTGGTGAGACACAAAAAAAGGACATTTTGTATGATTCCATTTTATGAAGTTCAAAAACAGGCAAGACAAACCTATGGTGTTGGAAGTCAGGATTGTGGTTAACTTTGACCGGGAAACTTAAGAGGATTTCCGGGATGTTGCTAATATTTTGTTTTTTGATTGAGGGGTTGATTACATGACCGTATTCATTTTCTAGAAATTCACACTTACCTTATACTTTTCTGAATGTAATCGTACTTCAAAAACATTTTTAAATTATTCATATTGGTAAAAATAATAGTAATCCCTTATTGTTAGGACAGCATTTTACAATTTACAAGCTGTTTCATATGTGTCCCATTCAATTCTCTCTTTAATGTATTAATTCACTCATTTTATTCACCAAATGCTTATATATTTACTATATCTCATATATGCAAGGGATTGCTCTAGGTGATGCAAGCAACACAAAACTTAATAAGACATGGTTATTAGCCTCTATGAGCTTACAGAACTAAAGCCTTTAAGACAGATGTGTAGTGCAACTGTACTAGCAGCAATAATTTATGGTATCTCCTATGCACCAGGCATTGTACATTGCTATGTACATTGCTGTAATTCTCTCACATTTAGTAACTTCAAGGGAATAAGGATTTTAATGTCATGTTTATTTTCGTTTTAAAAAATTTAGTATTACATGATGGAAAATACAATGAGCTCTTGGGGAAAAGATACTTGCTTCCTGAGTCCAAGTCTAGAGGGGCGATATAAAGCACAGCATGACAACCTGCCATCTTCAGTGATATCAGCAACTAGTTCAGAGGACCAGTAATGAATTGAATTGACTGACGGCCACAGGAATTTTATATAACCATAAATTCCATTCCAATGTTTGTTTTAATTAGATTATTTCACATAGCAACACCTCAAAGGAGCTATGTACTAGTTTAAATTTATTTCCTGAAACTCAAGAAATTTCAACTTTTCAAATAAAATGTCAGTATGAAAGAAATAGAAGGAAAGCTATAAAGTTTGACTGTGAAGATGATCAGATGGCATAGGTATTTCCAAGAAAATTTGAAGGCTTTCATTTAATAAAATGTGGATTTTACAAATGCATAAATCTCCTATGAGTTGATTTCAAAGAATATATATGATCATTTATATCAGTTATAAGCACTATAAATGACATATGCTTTCAAAAGCATAAGGATATATTTTACAAGACTAATCCTTTATAACTCCTGGAATTTTACAAATTCCCAATTCAGTAGCTTTTGTTTGATATTTGAGTGTTTCTATTTGTTCTGTGGTAACATTTCATTGATTTTACTTATGTTTGGTCCATATAAAGTATACATTTTTTACTATGAGTTTGAAACAAAATGACATTCAATAAACATCATCATATGAAATTATCTGCTGTAACTAAATCATTCACTCAGACTTTATTGTGTGATGTTCCAGGTACTGTGTTCCAGGCATGTGCTAGTCACAGATAAAGCAACTGAATAGCTGTAGGCACCCTCTGTAGGGGCAGGGCAGCTTGGAACTGTCAAACCTTGGAGGAGCACTCTTAAGGCCTGTGAGGAGTGAACACAATGTACTTTGCACTGGGCTTTGTATTGGGGATTACAAGAACAAATGAGACAGGATTCCTGCCTCCAAAAAGCTCAAGTCATTGGAAGTGAGAGGCATATAAATGTATAAATATGTGTAGGATAAGTGTATCATAAAAGGATAAGTATTCCTAAAAGAAGTATGAACTGAATGCTTTGAGTAGAGAGGGTGTCACATGCTCTGCATGATAGAAATCAGAAATGTTTCCAAGAAGCAACACTTGAACTGATAGTGAAGGCAAAGAAAGCCATCTGAGGCAAGGGAAACTGCACATAGGAAGTGTAGGGGAAGCCATCACACTCTCTTTCAAAGTTCCTATTTCAGATCCCGAGCAGGGACTGCAGCCCTTTCACAGACCATGGAGAGAATACTTCTACTTTTCATTCATTCCACCCCACGTTACATACAGCCATTGCTTATGAGACTGCTGGGAGCATCTCATTAACATGTGAAGCCTCAGTCTGTGTGCTCACTTCCTGCAGGCTGCAAGAGGACTCTTCTAAGGTGTAAGTGCTCCAAGTTCCCTGGGGGAAGCCCACAGTTACTCAGCTCTTTCATCTGTGACTAGGTGGGTAAGCTCAGTTTAGGACACTAGATCCAAGTTGCCACTCTGAATCCAGCTTTACTTGTAATACAATTGATCTACTGATCCTTGACTCCCATGACTCTTCCTGAATTGCTTCAGAATCTGCAAAGAAGACCTGATGTGCTCCTCAAATTACTCTCAAATCCCAATACAAAGGCATTTCATTGTTTCAGAGTTTGGTATCTTACAAAAATAGTATGGAATTCAGCTTGACTAACGTATAGAGGAAATGGTGGGGGAGATGGAATTGAAGAGGAAGTTGAAAGATAGATATTTTATACTATGACAAGGCAAATGTACTTTATCTTATCGCCAATGAGGAAACTGTAGGACTCCTCAAGCAAGGAAATAAGATGATCAGGTTTGTGTTGCACATATTAACTTTAGTAGTAAAATGATGGATTAATAATAGAGTTATAATATACTGTTTATGGTGACATGATTACTGAGCTATTGGTATGCCATAAAGCACGATGTTTAAGCATAAGAAAGATTTAGATTTAAATTACTTTGCAATTAGCTGTATAACCTTGGGCCAGCAATTTAACCTCTCTCAACAGAAGTTTAATCATCCTCTATGTGGATAGTACCTAGCTAGTGTTGATTTGATAGTTAATCAAATGAGAAAGTAGATATACAGGACTTCATACATAGCAATGAATAAATGTTGGCTTTTATTTGCCCTCAAATGTGAAATACTCATTGTCATATCTAATGTATAACATTTAAGGTAATCATTGGTGCAGGAGTGCTCAACTTCAACCCATGCTGTCCACAAAATTAATCACAAAACTTTTGAAAATATAATACATAAGCCAAGGTCCTACCTCAAGATTCTGATTCAGTGGCTCTCTGTTGGGCCCCTGGCATCTGCATTCACTTTAGGTGCCAAGATAATTCTGATGCACAACCACACTTATTTAGTACCTGATAGATTAAATACTACTTTCAGATCCATTATAGTATGTTTTGTTTGCATACCCATAAATAACATAGAAGTTGACTTGGAGTTTATAAACCTCTGTGCCACAGCTTCCATAATTGTAATATGAGAAAATAAGAAAGCATTCTTGTTCAAAGGAAATAATATGACAAAGCCAGGCCTGTAGCTAAAGATAATAATGCATGCATTTAAAACCAGGAAAACAGAGGCATATTCAGAGGGAGGGACCTAGGTGAGGTGATGAAACAATAACCATATTGTTTAGTCTATGATTCCAACACACAAATGATTCAGAGGTCATGATATTGCAGTCAGTCAGAAACTGAAAAGGAAAGAAAAAATTAATGACTTCATGGAAAGTCAGAGCAAATAGCAGGTGAGCGAGAGATAAAAAGGCACAGATGAACTGGAGATTCCCAAAGCTGGAAAGCACGGCAAATGGTCAAAAGGCCAAGAAGGTCACAGGTATCAGGTGATCTACAATTAATATGAGCAAAAGAACAGACACCAGGTACTAGCAAAAAGGAGAGCTTGATCCCAGAGCAATCTTCAAGCTCCCACTGGAAGCTTCTTATATACTTCCTGCTGCAATAGGAACCAATCTAGGCCTGTAGGTGGAAACAAGTAAATGCATGAAAATGGAGGAGGTGAAGCCTATGGGAGCAGGAATAGCACAAAATCTCTGCTGAACAATGCTAGACAACTACAAAGGTACAAAACCACCAAGAAAAAAAATTTATATTATTACTATAAGGGTTTATATTCAAGAAACTATGAAACATGACTGGAAAATATGTCAGAGTAATGTGATTTAAAAAGAAAAATGAAACATGGAGACTAATTTCATTCATTTATTCATATATTCAGCCAAACAACAATTACTGAATATCTTCAATTGCTAGGCCCTGTGCTAGTCACTATGTATACCAGGAGGAAAACACAATCCCCAATAATCTTATTGTCTAGTAGAGACAGCAAAGATAGAATTAGTATAATATGATGTATTAAGTTCTATGATACAGTTAATGTTAGGGTATCAGGGAAGACTTCTCAATAAAGGTGAAGTCTTGAAGAATTCACAAGAGTTGGTTATGGGAGAATGTGATCAACTGTGGGTGAATAGCATGTGCAAGGACAAGACGGTGAGAGAAGATGTGGCATATCTGAGGATTTGGAAGTAATTCAATATGGCTGAAGTATATATCGTGAGGTTAGGAAGAATGAAAAGTTGAGGCTGGAGCAATAAACAAGGAAACCCTAATGAAAAGTCATGTTAAAATGTTTGGATTTTATCCAAAATATAATTTTCTCTGACTTTAAATAATTTCAAGTAATATATCCAAGGATCTGCCGCAGAAAATGCTAGATGAAAAAGAATACCAAATAACACATATGAATTCAGCCATGTAATTATCCATGCATCATCAAGTAAAGATTCTGTTTAAAAATAAACTGATTGAGACTCAATCCTAAAAATACACAGGACCTCTTTTTGAGGGGTAGATACAGTTTAAAATGCTTACATCAACTTTATTTTGTCTGTTCTAGGAGTTGGTGTTAATAAACTGTCTCAAGAAAGTCTACAAAGATCATATCAAGGGCTCTAGACAAATCTAACTTTATACCATATTAACTTAAAATGATAAATATAAACCCTACAAATTTTTGAAAATGAAGGGTGAGTAGAATAAAAAGTTACCACACCAAACAAAAAGGTTATATTGATCTAACTACAAAATAGTTAGGGATGACTATTCTTTAATAGACATGCCCTCTAACTATAGGATGACAGTTTAGGGAACAGTACCAGTGAAGACTGTAAGGAAAAGTATTTAAGGACTTCATCCCTTTTTCTAGCCACATACCCACCTATTCAATTTTTCTCCTATTCTTAGGATTCTGGAAAAAATTTTACAACTGAGTGGTTTCAAGACACCACAGATTTAAAATCTGCAACCTCAGCTGGGCTCCATGCCCTGACCAGCATGTCTTAGTCAGCTCCCTTTCTCATTTCCCTCAGAGCTTTACCAAACTTTCACCTCTTTACCCAAGTCCTTTTATTCATTTGCAGCAAATTGCCTTTCTTATAGTCACTGGATATAGCAACTGAGTATGAGATGTTACATCCACAATCACCTAAAGGTTGTGAGATCAGCAGACAGCCAAGGAAAAGCCCTTCATTTAAGGAATAACTGGATGATGGTTGGCCCTTAGAGAAGACTGAAGTAGGAGAGGACAGAAAATTAGGAGATAATCAGAAGGCTTTAGTACAAGAAAACCCAAAGGAAAAGAATATTTTGAGAAGGAAGTAAAAAATAGAATCTAATGCTGCAAAGATGTCAAGTAAGGGAAGAACCAAAGTGTCCACTGAATATGGTAATATGGTGATCATGGTAAGCAGTGACTTTATTTTAAACCATTTCAATTGCATGATGAAAATAGAAATAAGGCTGTAGCTGTCTGAAGAACAAATTAGTGCGACAAAGAGAGAAAGGCAAGGGAATATAACACTACTCTTTTGAGAAGTCTATTGTGAAACAGGGAAATGCCATGACTAATTTAGAGGGATGGGGACTAATGGAAGGTTTCATGGTGGATTGGTGGTGGTGGTAGAGGTGGTGGAGGAGGTGGCAGAGGTGGAGGTGGAAGTGGTGGTAGTGGTGTTTGTCTTGGAGGTGATAAAGGTAGTGGTGACAAACATGGCAGAAGTGCTGGAGTAACAGAGGTAGTGCTGGAGATGCTGGTGGCCATGGGGGTGGTGGTGTAAGTAATGATGGAGGTGGTGATAGTCATGACAATTAAGGTAGAGGTGGTGGAGATAGCCAAGGCAGAGGTGGTAGTGGTGATGACAGTAGTAGTGATAGTGGAAATGAAAATAGTAGTTTAAATATAGGAAACACTCAAGCTTGTTTATCCACTAAGGTGAAGGAGCCAGTAAGAGAGAGAGAATAAATAGAAAAAGAATGAAAATTAGGTTGATCCCAGAGGAAAATAGACAAGGAATTTAGAGCACAGATGGAGGAACTAAATGCACAACCACCTTCCGTAGTTAAAATTCCCATACCAAACTACTTGCAGTTCTCCAAATGTGTCAGGAAGTTCCATTCGAGCCTCTGTCTCTCTGCCTTTGTGCTTAGGTGCTGTATCCTCTGCCCGGAACACCCTTTCTCCCTCTCATTATCAGCACGTAACTTCTATTCTTTCCTCAAAATAGAACTCAGAATCTACCTCTTCCAGGAAGCCTTTTCTAATGCTCTCCCCCAGTTCGATCTAGGTTTTCAGAATCCACCACACATGGTCCGTCACAGGACTTTTCATACTATATTGTAATTGTTTTAATCTCCACTGGAATGTAAGATCCATGAAAGCAGACACTGTATCCTGTTTCATTAGGCTTTCATTTTTCATTCAACAAAACTACCATATCTCTACTACAACTAATAAAAATCTATTGAGGCCAGGCACGGTGGCTCACGCCTGTAATCCTGGCACTCTGGGAGGCTGAGGTGGAAGGATCGCTTGAGGCCAGGAGTTTGAGACCAGCCTGAGCAAGAGCAAGACCTCCATAACTACCAAAAAATATAAAAATTAGCTGGGCATAGTGGTGCATGCCTGTAGTCCCAGCTACTCAGGAGGCTGAGGCAGGAAGATAGCCTAAGCCCAGTAGTTTCAGGTTGCAATGAGCTAAGATGACACCACTGCACTCTGGCCAAGTGAAAGAGTAAGAGCTTATCTCAAAAAAACATATCTATTGAGGGCTTATCATATGCCAAGCAATGGTGGGAAAATTTCAATCCACAGTCTGTTTTTGCAAAAATAAAGTTTCACAGTAATACCATCACACTCATCTTCATATTGTCTGTGGCTGCTTTTACTCTACAAGGGCGAGAAGAGTCCTTATGATGAAGACTCTATGGTCCACAGATCCTAAAATGTTTACCATATGACCCTTTACAGAAAAAGTTTTACAATAGTCCTGGTATTACCAATGAAGACTACAATAGCGAGTCAGTAAGATACTAGCAATTACAGTATAATGTGATATTGTATTTTGATAATGGAAAATAAAAGTGTAATGGGAGCACATAGGGGAAGCACTTAATCTATTATCTGGGAGATCAGGGATTTTTGTTTATCTAGAATCTAGTACTATCTAGCATATTAGTAGATGCTCTATAAGTGGACCAATTTTTTTCAAAGAGGAAAATTCATTTGGGACATGAAATATTTGATTAAGCTGCTAAGGGAAATCGCTGAGACACCATTTCAAAACACTGCTGGTATTTCTACCACAAAGGAACTAAATTAGGATGTCATTTAGTTATAATATTCAGTTAATTGTAAAGCTAAATTATCGAACTATTTCAGGATCTTATCTTGTTCCAAAGAGATAAGATTCCAGCTTGAGTTTCTCCATAAATAAGATGGAAACTCTTGTTCTGGTGGCTGGACCTGAGAAGCCGACTTAACACTTGCTGAGAACTAGAAGACCTACATAATCCTCATGTTGTTCTTTAAAATTCTTTCAGAAGATTTTATTGTGAATTTTAATGTCAAAGCCTCGTCCAAAAATACTCTCTTGGTTTCTCTTTTACACATATGTTTACACACACACACACACACCTTTATACCTAATATGAGCTCACATATAACATATATATATGTCCATATATATACACAGCCCACACATCTGTCACACATAAGATGTAGTTGACCCTTGAAGTCACATAAAACTTTTGACTTCCCAAAAACTGAACTGTTAACACTAATAGCCTACTGTTGACCAGAAGCCTTGTTGATAACATAAACAGTCGATTAACACATATATTGTATGTTATATGTATAATAAACTGTAGTTTTACAATAAAGTAAAATAGAGAAAAGAAACTGCAATTAAGAAAATCATAAGAAAGATTTTGTTCGTGTCCTTTGCCCACTTTTTAATGGGGTTGTTTGATTTTTTTCTTGTTAATTTTCTTAAGTTCTATATACAGTCTTGTTATCGGCCCTTTATTTAATGTAGAGCATGCAAATATTTTCTCCCATTCTGTAGGTTGTCTATTTGCTCTAATGATAGTTTCCTTGGCTGTGCAGAAGCTTTTTGATTTGAACAGGTCCCATTTATTTATATTTGTTGTTGCTGTGATTGCTTTGGAGGTCTTCTTCATAATTCTTTGCCTAGGATGATGTCTGTAAGAGTTTTCCCAACATGTTCTTCTAGAATTCTTAAGGTTTTACACCTTAGGTTTAAGTCTGTTATCCATCACGAGTTGATTTTTGTGAGATGAGAGGTGGACATGAACAGAAACTTCAAAAGAAGACAGAAGAATGGCCAACAAACATATGAAAAAATGTTCAACATCTCTAATCATCAGTGAAATGCAAATCAAAACCACAATGAGATATCACCTAACTCCAGAGAGAATGGCTTTTATCAAAAAGTCCCAAAACAACAAATGCTGGCATAGATGCAGAGAGATAGGAACACTCTTACACTGCTGATGAGGCTGAAAATTAATACAACCTCTGTGGAAATTAATTTGGAGATATCTCAAAGAACTAAAATCCATTTGATCCAGCAATCCCACCACTAGGCATCTATCCAAAGGAAAAAAAAGACGTTTTACAATAAAGTACATCTGTACTTGAATGTTTACAGCAGCACAGTTCACAATTGCAAAGATGTGGAAACAACCCAAGTGCCCATCAATACATGAGTAGATTAATAAAATGTGGTGTATGTATATCATGGAATACTAAGCAACCATAAAAAGCAATGATAAACTATCATCTCTTATATTATCCTGGGTGGAGCTAGAGCCCATCCTTCGAAGTGAAGTATCACAAGAATGGAAAAACAAGCACCACATGTACTCACCATCAAATTGGTACTAACCGATCAACACTAAGGTGCTCACATGGTAGTGATATTCACTGAGTGCAGGTCAGGTGGGAGGGGGTTGGTGGGGATGGGTAAACTCACAACTAATGGGTGTGGTGCTCACTGTATGGGAAATGGGCACACTTGTAATTTTGGCTTAGGCATGGCAAAGACATTAATTATATGTAATGAAAATGTTTGTACCCTATAATATTGTGAAATTTAAAAAAAGAAAAGAAATAAGTAAATTCAGAAAAAAGCAAATCATAAGAAAGAACATTTATTTGCTCTTCATTAAGCTGAAGTGGATCATCTTAGAGGTCTTCATCCTCATCATCTGCAGGTTGAGGAGGCTGAGAAGGAGAAGAAAGAGGAGGGATTGGCCTTGCTGTCTCAGGGGTGGCAGAGGTGGAGGAAAATCCACTTATAAGTGGACCTGTGCAGTTCAAATCTGTGTTGTTCAAGGGTCAACTCTAATCCCTTATCTTTAAGAAATATATACATAACTCAAATCTCATACATGCATACTTATAGACTTATTCTATATCAGGGGTGGCAAATATTAATAGGTTCTGCAGAAAGGTCAATGGCAATTAGTCAGAGGGGCTGCCTGTGGTACTGTGTGGAGAAAACTTGTAAGGCTACCCTTGATCATATGAGAATTAGGGCTGTAACTCACCATTGATGTTTGCCTAGGATACTGCAGGTGAAATGGTGGACATGAATCAACTTATTTGCCATCCTGTCCCCTAAAAATCTCACACATTGACAGATTTCTTAAATGTACTCTTGCCCCAAGTTTGCCACAGGACAGTGATTGGCTCTCCGAAGAACTGAGGCAGGTAGAAAAGTTCTTAATGCACGAAGTACAACATACAAAGTACAACTTTGATGGAGAGAATAAGAATAATAATAACTTACATTTGCAAAGCACTGCATTGATTTCAAAATATCCTCATGGGTTTTATCTCATTGCACCTCTGCAACTTCCTTTATTTTCTAAATTACAAAGCTGAAATCAATAGGTCTTGGCAAAGTGAGTAGGGCTTAACGATTCATCCATGGGCATGTGGAATTTTTGGCAAAGATTAAACACAATGAATCTGACTTAAAATGTGGTAACTTCAGGGACAGAAGACAGCTTCCTGGGACTTGAAGGTAGCCCATGGCTCTGAGGTAAGAGTGATTAGGTGTTATCACAAATGTGGTTGATATTGCACTCATTAAGTGCCTACCGTATACAAGGCATAATCACAGAGATTCTGAGGATTCTTTGAAAGTTGCTACAAAATGTTTTAGAGAAAAATGTTTAATACAAAGCAAAAACTTTTTGCAACATTAGAAATATTAAAATGAGCCGGGAGTGGTGGCTTGCGCCTGTAATCCCAGCACTTTGGCAGGCCAAAGCAGGAGGATCACTTGAGGCCAGGAGTTCAAGGCAAGCCAGAGAAACAGCTAGACATCGTCTCTATCAAAAAAAAAAATTTTTTTTTAATTAGCAAGGCATGATGGTGTGTGCCTGAAGTCATAGCTACTCAGGAGGCTCAGGCAAGAGGATTGGCTGAGCACAGGAAAGGTTGCAGAGAGCTATGATCACACCACTACACTCCAGCCTGGTGACAGAAGGAGACTCTGTCTCTTCAAAAAAACAAAAGAAAAGAAAAATTAAAAGAAAGAGTCAATGTAACAAATATATAACCATTATTTCCCGTGGGCCAGGCATTGTGCTAGGGGATAGAGATTCAAATAAAAAAAAAATGCCTCATGCTAAAGAGCTCACATTTTTCTTAATTCCCTAAATAAATTCCCTTAATTCTCAGTCATTCTAATAATTTGGTGTCCATATAAATCACCTGGAAAGTGTGTTAAATAAATCATCTCAGGATTTAATTTATTTGGTGGAGAGCGGGCTCCAGAAATATGCATTTTTAACAAGCCCCAAAATGCCACTAAGGCAAGCGGTTATTGGTCTATGAACCTCACTGTAAAATACATTATTAACCCTTTCAAAGAGCTGTACTGGTTGAATAAAATGTAGGAACTTGGTTTACTGGGTCCTGGTTTGTTGGTCTCCAAAAGAAAGAATACCTTGGGTATTCTTCCATCCGGTCCTCAATGTTCAGTACCAATTGTACACTAAAAACATTAATTCTATAAAACTCAGCAATTTGGCAATGATGTTCTACAGCAGCAACTTATGCAAAAATAAAAATCAGGTCACCAGGCACATTTTGGAGCCAGATGGCTGGAAGAGCCACATGTTAAACATGGTTACACCGAGTTAAAGAAAAGCCACCGCTGATCCCCTTTCCAAGGTTGCCATTAATCTGTCTGTATCTATATACCTAACTCATTTATGTCATCTATATCTATCATTGTCCTTATCTATGTATGTACATATAACCACACTGTGAAAAATACACTGGTGCTTTAACATTGTTCAATACATTTTGAACAACCTTTATAACTCTAGCTGACCAATGATATAAAGTCCTGATCACCAGCCCTACAGCCACAGTTGCATCTTGAACAAGCTGGGAAACTGCCCCACTCCTTTTATACCTCTCTCTTAAAAACATGCTAATTTGCTACTGATTTTTCCCTGAACAGTTACTTTGATAGCCTTATTATCTTGATTTACCTTGCATAAAATTGTTAAAGACATTCATTTCAATTTGATATGAACCTACTCCTTTGCATAAAACAGCGGCACTATCTGTGAGTATCAACATTGTAGCAGAAAACTGTGTAATTTCTGGCCACATTATTATGAAACTCTTAAAAGAATGTGTAGCAGAATAATCAATAATAGAATTACTTATGAGATTGTTTGCTGGAAAAACAAGTTTCACAACAGGAAATCTCATTTAACATATATGAATATAATATTCATATTTATAGAAAAATGCAGGAAAATTTATTAATATAATAAGGGTTAACTCAGAGAATGGAATAATAATTTTTATTTTTTTAGTTTTTTGCATTTTCTAATTTTTTTGTAATGTAAAACTTTGTGACCAGAAAAAGGTATTACTTAAGATAGTATATTCAGTATGCTTCTATTTTATTTAAAAGGTTATACAGGAAAGACATGCATATTGTTATTATTTATCTTTGAGTGAGATATCTTGGTGCTTTTCTGTATTTTTAAATTTTCTATAATATGCTTGTTTATTTTTACTTTAGAAAATCAAATAGAACTACAACATAAATCCAGTGCTGACTGATAAAGATTATTCTCTAAAGATAGAATATAAAGTCATGGTGAAACCCTGTGTATGCCGGGGCATTAGAGGGCCTTTTAAATACGTACCTGAAATCAGTAATGTTTGGCTTCACCATTTCCTCTCTAAATTCAAAGACTTTTTTACCTGAGAACAACTTCCTTTGGAAGATTATAGCAACTCTTACCACAGTAGTAAATAAAGATTATGAAAACAATGTAAGTTATATCTTCTAATACACCATAAAAATTAAAGATATTTTAAAAATAGGTTCTCAAGATAATTTTGATAAGAAAAATCTAAATCAAGTGATATATACATATATTTTAAAAACAGAAATATGAAGCCATTATTATCTAAGTTCAACTCAGAAGCTGGGGTTATGTGGACACATAATGCGCTAATAAAAGTTCATTACTGAGGGCCACTAGTTCTTTCTCATCACGACAGTTACTGAAATGAAACTGAGGCACCAACTTGTGGGCTCTAACAAGAGGAAAAAAAGTGCAGTCATAAATGCCTTCATTTTATAATGGCAGACATATGACTAAAGCCTCAAAATCAGAAAAGATTCATTCACTTTCCTCTTCAACAACACCTGTTGCTATGGTGATGGTCTGCTCAGCTGTGACCGAACAGCTTCAGGTGGCTTCAGTTTTGGAAGACAAGCTGAGTCACGCCTGAACCACAGCCTTGCTTACACAGCAACAGACCAAAGAAAACCCTGTAAGTTTCAGAATAAATGAAAATGACTTTAAAACTGTCTATGTGATAAAGACTCTCAAATGTTTATCTGGAGCCCGGATGTCTCCTCTGAGCTCCAGACTTCCACTCAACATTGGAAGGCCTGATTATTATTTGAAATTCCCCATGACCAAAACAGAACTTAATGATTTCTCCCATCTCCATCCCAACCATCAACACTACCACAATCCTGCCCCATCTAAAAAAACTGTATCTTCATTCACTCAATTGTTTAGACCAAAACCTAGACATTCTCTTTGATTTCTCCCTTTCTCTCATAGACTTCTCATTCAAGCCATCAGTAAATCCTATCAGCTCTATCTCTAACATTGCTGGAATATTTTCACTTCCCACCATCTTTTCCACTGAAGCTGCTTCCATCTACCTATTGAGGTCTCAATTCAAATGTCACTTCAGGAGCGATGCTTGAATGAACTGAACCTGGAGGCCTATTTCCCACTTTAGTTTCTTTAAAACACTTGTTAGTCCCTGAAAAGACCTTGTTTGTTCACACTCCTTTTATCTAAATTTCTCCATTAGAATATCAGTTCCTTGAAATCACGGATGCTATTTATTTTGTTCAGCACTATTAATTCCTAGCATCTAAAACTGGGCCTGACACATCATAGCCAATCAGTAAATACTTATTGACTAACTCTGCCTATTCTCATAGTACCACTTTCTTGTTTTATGATTTTTAACAATATTCTTAAGGATGTGATGTAACTGTAGACTATTTTCTCTAGGCATTTGTTTCTTCATTTATAAAATGGGAGAACTTAATCTATAAGTCTCTTATCTATGTTAAAATTTCATGACTCTGTGCGCAAAGCTTACTAGAATTATAAAATATTTCTTTTCTGCCCAATTCACTAGGTAGTTTCCAATTAGCTCTTTTCTTATTTTCATATACAATAATGTAGATGTAGTTACAGTTCACAAAACACTTTTGTTTGCATTATTTCCTTTGACACTCACCTCAAACTCCTGGAGCATTGTAGTACTTATTATTTCTGTTTTATATATGAGGAACTACAGGCTCAGAGAGGATATATGACTTGCTTAAATTCACTATGCATCTTGTTTCACTAAATGAGTCTGTTATCAGTAAAAGTTATTGGCTAATTTTTTAATTTTTTTCATAATCATGGTATAGACCCAGGAATTATAATGAATAATCTTTCTCCAAAATATTTTCAATAAATATTAATCGCCATATACATGGTTTAAGCGAGTCTAACATAGTTTCCAAATCTTTGCAAGAATGTTGATTAGACTCTAGCCCAGACTTTTCTATAAGAAAAAAGACAGCCACTGCGTATGTAATTACAAACAATACCCATTCTATTCCTAGCACATGACCAAATCTACTCCCTCCCCATACTGTAGTAGCATATATTTAATATTTCTCCCATTCAACTTATTCCTTTGAGTAAAAGCATTGCCTCCAGAAAGCCTCTGCAGCGAATAGGAGTACAGAATAATCATAAATATTTAGCTTCATATCCCCACTGCACAGTTTTTTAGCTTTGTGACTGAAAACAAGTTATGGGCTTCCTTTTATTAGTAAAGTATATAGTAATAACTACTTAAGAAAGATGTAATAATTAAATAAAAATGTAAATTAGTGCATAGTATATAGTATACACTCAGCAAACGTGAGTTCCTCCCCATCCTGTTATCTTGGAGGAGTGACATATCAATCTAATCACACTTTAGCAAACAAGTCTTAAGGAAATGGAGGGAAAGGAAAGACAAGATAGGTTTGGCATATGGTACTGAATAAATATTGCTGAATAAGTAAATTAATTACAGACAGATACTAGTTCTACATATTTTTGATAAAAGCAATGAAAAACTAGACTTTAAATATTCTTACAACAAAACAAGTATACTTAGCTCCAGAAAAGAAAGGCTGGCATTTCTTTACAATCACTTTAGCTGTGTTTGTTTACCTTTGACTCTGGATTTATTACATGACTATGTGGCTTCTGGGCACCATTTGAACCCTCCAACTTGTGAGCTGCTTATTTAACATCCTTTTGACTTCAGGTCTTGAGAAGTTAAAAGGGAATTTTCTCTAATCTAATTCAAATCTAAAATCTAGGGAAAAACAAGTAGGTAGGGGGAAAGTTTGTTTTGTTGTTGTTGTTGTTGTTGTTTTGCCAGCCATGAGGAATGAGTCCTGGCTTGGAAACATATGAACTTGGGGAAGGAGTTGGGAGCTAAAAAGGGAAACAAAGAACCCAAGAACTGAGGAAGCACAATTGATACAATATCTAAAAGGCTGGATTAGATAACTTTTTAAAGTCCCTCAATCTCCACAATTGTATAACCCCCCTGATTTAAACCTTCCTTCTGAATGAATTCTACAACAATTTTTACAATCCCATTGTATTTTTGGAATATGTCCAGTAAAGTTTGAGTTCAGTGGTTTGTGCTTTGATATTCATCTAGACATACTAATTTTGGAAGTTCCTCTCATAGAAGATGAATTGTGGAGGTCATATGTTGTTGACAAGGAGTGAGGAACAAAGCTCCTATGGATGAGCTCCCTCCTTATGTTCCACAGCACATTCAGCACTGTGCCCATCTGGTGAAAACCATGGAATTTCCCCTCTCCTCTTTCCGTCTTCCTGCCCACTTGACCCTTCCAACATGTCCGCTCTTTCTTCTTCCCCACTTTACCACCCACAGGCCTCTACCATGCGTCCACCTCACTCACACACATATACTCCCTGTGCTCTTAAGTCTTCAGAAAAAAATCTAATGACATTTCCTTCCAAATAGGTATATAGCCCCGTTCTAAAATAAATTGTTAAATTGCAAAGGCATATGACTGGTCTTTAAGCCAGTAGTCTTACGTTTTCATAGTACTTTACATACACTTTCTTTTTTAGCTTCACAAGGATCTTACAGGGAACTAGTAGGAATTCAATGGCAACAATCCAGGAATACCTGACGTAGAGGTCCTGGAAGCCTGGATTAAGAAGAGAAGGAAGACAGAAGACCAAATTCCTAGGACATAATCCCAAGAGAACACAAGCCAAGATGCTGAAGGAAATGCTGAGCAGACAGCAGTTCTGACCAAAAGCCAAAAGAGGGGACTCATATCCTTTAACAGCCAAGGGAGGATTAAACTCAATGGCTGGACCTTGAGTGGGGGGAGGTGTACATACTAAGACCTAGCAGTGTCAAGACTTGGGGGAAAAAAAAGATTTTTTTTTTTGTTCAGATGAGTTCCATTATGTTATGAATATGGATTTTCAATGGGGAAGGGGGTTTCCAGGCCTTAGAAAACACCAGACAGAAGGAATCTTAGTGTTTAAGATCTATGATCAGAGAGATATAGGAGAAAGCATGATCAGACAGATGAAATGAGCTAAGACAACAAAATAATATGTTTAATGCAGTTAACGTGTGCGAAGTTAAGTAGGCATGTGAGACGGGTGGGTTTGGATTGTGTCAATTGGTACTGCAAAGTTTCCCCACACATGAATACAAATAGGTTATACTTGAAGTTGACTGTGTGTGCGAAACGCTACTGAACACCGTGAGAAGAGTCCAGGAAAGAAGGATTGAGGTGAAGACAGGATGCCGCTCTCCAGAAGCAAGTCTTCCATACCGAAAGCTCCCTTCAGGGGTAAAAGGGAAGATTAATCTAAGAGTGAGCAAAGTGAATAACAAGAAACTCACCTGGAAGAGCCGTTAGCCAGGCTGGGGTGGCTGCTCTTTGACGCTTAGCCACGGTAGGGCGATACAACCAGTTCCGTCAGGAAGAGCGTCAGGAAAGCTGGATGTTCCTGATGGGGCTACCTGGGATTCTGGCAATTCAGCGGGAAGAAAGCATCTTCCTACCGGTCTTCAAACACCTGCCTTCCCGGAGAAGCAGGTAGTGGGGCTGATGATTAGGTTTGCATTTGAACAAACGAATTAGAGCACAGTTTTCTTTCCAGTCTGAGGTTTCCTTCAACCTTACCTAAAGTCAATACAAATTCTATCTCTATTGCACTTGCTATTAAAGAAAGCTGAAGTTGTTTTGTTGTTTGTTTTGTTTTGTTTTTCTCTTTCACCCAATCGCTGTCATCTCTTGAGCACCGGAAAGTCAATGGCCACATTCATCCCCAGATCAGAGATCAGGAAACTCTGAAACACCTTGTTTAGATGAGGCGCTAAAGTCATTGGTAAAGTTGGAAAGAGCCTGTGTAACTGCAGGTAAGTCTCTGTCCCTCGGTTATCGAGTCGCGCAAGATTTCTCTGCACCCCACTCCCCGCCCACCCCACCCCCAAACAGGCTGCGGTCGCGAGGGAAATTTTCCCAGGGAGAGACTGTCCTAAAGGGCCTCTTAGGTTTTCAGTGCTTTTTATCTGCAGCGCGGGGACAGGGTACTCCTTAACTGGGGTGAGTGAAGCCGGCTAGGGAAACTCGGGGCTCAGGCCCCCAGCCAGCCCCGGGGATGCCTGCGGGGTTGTGCTAGCAAGCCCTCCCGCGCTCGGCTGGGGCTCCCTGGGCTGCCAGGAACCCGGGGCCTCCGCAGTGCTCCACCCACTCCCGTGCGGCTTCCGAAAGCAGAGCGCGCAGTGCAGTCTGCTGGGGCCTGGCGACAGGGAGCAGCCTGCAGGTCGCGAGCCCGGGAGCAGAGCCTGACGCCTCCAGCTGCCGCCCTCACCGCGCCCACGTCGCTGCGCCCCACCTACCGGCGCCCGCCCTGTGGTCGCCCGCCCCGTTCCCCGCTTGGCCCTCAGCCACGGCCGCCGCGGAGGCCGACGGGCCGCGGGGACAGGAGCGCGAGGGCTGCCGTGGCACGGTGTGTCCCACTCGGCTGGCGCGGGGGTCCCGCCGGCACAGGCTCCTGGCCTCGGGAACCATGCGATGGGGTCCGTCAGGCAGAGAAAGGGTAAGACGGGGGCGTCCGTGCGGGCTCTGCTGTCAGCGTCTGCGGCGAGAGGGCGACTGATAGTCTCCGGTCCAGTAAGGGCCAACATGGGGTGCCCCGGACCCCGGAACCGCCCCTTCCAGTGCGGGAGCTGTATGGGACTCAGGGACGCACAGGAGGTCATGGAAGTGGATCGTTAAGGAGCCTCAGCAGAAAGAGGCCAAGGGGACAGCGTCCCTGTTTGGTTATTGAGACGGTCGGGCTGGACTCCTCGTGCAGCAGGCAAGGTTGGCCAGGCCAGTATTTGGGCCGTCGGTTTTGGATCTCCCTTTCCCGATTGTCCTCAGGAGTGGGGCTTGGAAACGGTGCATTTTGATTGGAAGGTTGAGTAAAGAATAGGGGTTCTCCAAAAAGCCTCAGTAGATCTCTCCAACGACGTGAATAGTCCAAAGTCCCCAGAGAACACGTTTTAAGTTTCTGCTTCCTAGGGAAATTTTGATTAAGATTATTGGAGGTGAGAAAGAAGGACCCGTTTGTCATCCATGTTTTGTTGAAGGGTTCGATTGATGAGCTCAAAACATCCTACCGGTGGTCGGTATCAACAGGTTTGAATCTAAAACAGGAGTGGATTGTCGAGCGGAAGAGATCTGGAAGCTTAATTTGGTGTGTGGAAAGTGATTGTTTAAAGCTTTAAATGAAAGAAATCACCTGGAGAAAACTGTTGCTTTTACCTTCAGTGGTGTCAGGCAAACAATGCTGTCAAGCAGCACACTCCACTGAGGTTCCTCCCGGGTCCCCCGGCCCTGACCCAGGCCTTGGGCAGCAGAAGCAAAGGGCAACTCCAGTGTCTGAATCTGTCTTCTCAGAAAAGGGCCAGAAGAATATCATTATAGCCTGCAGATACTAATTAGCATCTTAGCAATAGATATTAATTTCAGTTTATTTAAAATTTTGGAAAACAAAGAGAAAGTGTTTTCTTTAAATAGTACTTATGCTAAAATAACAGCCTTCTTTCTTTCTTTCCTTCCTTTTTTCCTGCGTGAAAATACTGAGGTCTTAGGTCTACAATTGGTCTTTCCTCTTCTTCTTAGCAGCATGTTTTCTGTGTTTCAGGTGATTGAACCCAGAAACGTCACACAGCAGAAGTGATAGAAGGGAATAGGCTTTCTATAGGAAAAAAAACTGATGTTCATAAAGAGTAGCTTAAAAGTTCTGTATTCTCTTAGTCATTCATCAATATTAAATAAATGCAATGAGTACTGAGTTTATACTTTTCTTTCTCTTCTTTCAAACATGAAGCGAATATTTTTCTATTTCATAATATTTTTGCAAGTCATAGTTCAAACTTAGATTCCAGTCTTCATGATACCATGAACTGAAGTTTTGTTGGGACCAGAACTTTGACTTTTAAATTTTTTATATTAATAGTAATAGTATTTATTATCATAATATTTAACTCATATTTTAAGTTAATCAAACACCATTATTTTAGGTGAAAATGGTGATTTGAGGGAGAGATTACAAAATAAGAATGTTTTGAATGACCTTGTAAGTTGAATCTGCAGGTTGAATACAGAAAGAGATGGAAGTAAGAAGTTAACTATTTCTCTGAAAATATGGGATAAAATGTGAATTTAATCTCAGAAGCATGCACATTTTCTTATTCCCTAAAGAAGACTGTGAACCTTTGGTGACCCAACCAAAGACAGTTTCCTGAGTTAAAACCATAAAAATCAATTTAGGTTCAACTTACTAATAGTGAGCATTTTTTTCCCAAGGGCAGAGCTGTCATCTTTTGTAGTATAAATGAAGAATGGGGTGGAAGGTGATATTAACCAGTCCTCTCTCTTCTTCCTTGATTTAACCTGTGCCCAGGAAAACTCAATTTATAATTTCATCAATTTCACACCATTAATACACATTAAATTAACTTTAAAAGGTATGGAATAATAGTCTGAGTAGGAGCCATTAAACCTAATGACACTTAAATGTATTTATCACAGTTATGCATGTCTTTGAAAGGGCCATTATGTTTTTCCTTAAGATAGGAAGAGTTTGAAAGTGTAAACTTTATATTATTCAGCTGAATATTCCTTAGTATTCATTTGGTTCTTAAAACATATTAAAATGGAAGATGGTTACCATAAAGTTATTTTTTAATTGTAACCTAAGGGGACTGTTTAGCTCCCAAGAGTGAGCCTATTTGGGGTGCTTTGTCCATGGTGCTGAAAATGGCTCTTCCTGAGTGGCCCCACTACAGGATTAGGTACAGAAGGGAAAATAATAAAAAGATTGGTATGTCTTCCAGTTAATGACTTCTATGAATACAAATGTTGTCTTAAAAATTCATGTATTATTCAATTTCATAATCAGCATAGCAAGAGAATTTGCACACATTATTAGTTTGTATATTCGAAAAATCATACATCTTCAACTTGTGGGATGAATTAGCAAATATTTGTTTTTAATCTATTTAAAGGACCACTTAGGAATTTTCACCATTTTGCTTCTACAATTTCTTTATTTATTCAATTGTAATAACATAAATAATACTTAATAGTTATCAATTTCTATTTGTTTTCCAAAACCTCTTCATTTTTGATTTTCTTAGCCAGATAATATCACTTATTCTCTTTACTCTATTACAGTAAACACTTTGGGCATTCTTCATGCAATCTCAAACCACAGGAAAAATCATACATCTTCAAATAATGGAATATTATTTGCAGTACCTTTTATAAGTACATAGAATATTTATGATCCCTAACAAATTGTTAATAAATACTTAATACATATAATTGTGAAGACTGCAAAGAATTTTGATGTTTGGCCCCTGCCCTTGAGAAACCTAAAATTTTATAATCATTGTATGTACATGAAAAATAAAATAATAATAACACAAAGCAGTATATATTACTAGAATTTAAAATCATTAAAAGACTGGACCTGTTTGACAGTTTCATTGATTTCTCTCTAGTATATAACACAGTTCCTAACACGTAATGAGTGCTCAACACTATTTGATAAAAGAATTAGAATATGAATGAATTAATAAGTGCAAAAATCAGATGGTATTTATTTACAGCTACCTGTAATGGGCGTGCCATCTGCAAGTTAACAAGTTATGGAAGCTGATATAAACTTATCTGTTTTCCTCCATGAATCAAATTAGCAAGAGCAAAAATAGTTCTAACATGTTTTAGTGTGTATTAAATGCTAGGTGTTTTCAAAGTGTTTTGTCTATGCCATGTCATTTGTTGATCACTACAACTATTGCAATTTCTTCATTACAAATGCGAAAAGTTAAGTGACTGACTTAGGTAACCCAGCCTGTAATTAGGAATTCAAAATCAAAACTCAAGACTGTCTAATTCTGAGTTTTTAACCATTACTGTACCAAAACTGCAACCTATCCTCGAGTATTTAAGTGCTTTTGTAACTTCCATGCCATCATGCAAATTCTAGCTCCTTAGAAATCTTTCTCTTGACCTGTTTATGAAAGATTGCTTACCTAGGTAAGCTTCCTTTTCTAGTTAACAGTAAAGAAGCCACTTTTCTCCCTCTTCATAGCTGGCAAAAGGAAGCTTTATTTGTGGAGAAAAGCATAAAAACCAAGAGCCAGAAATATTCTTTGGGCTTATAGAGGAAATGGAGAAGGAAAATGATGGAGTGGAAAAAGAATAGATAGTCCTTTCTACTCTCTGCTCCTAGTTGGAAATGTTTTGGGAGGCTACAGAAGAGTAATAGTTCTCTTACAACTAGTGTGTTTTCTCCTACTTCTTTTTGTAGTGAAATAGCTATGTCATGGGCAACAGTCAAAGGCTTGAGGAAAAATGTTCCAAGCAAAGAGGCTTATTTTTCAGGTCCAACCAAGACTAATATTAAACACCCTGGATATGTAGATCACTTATGTTTTATACAATTATATTAAACTTATTTACAGAAATATCATTAATAAGTCCATTAAGTCATTTTTCTCACACTATTTCCCAGTCTGATATTTCTTGTCTTATTTCATATTTTTGAAACCAAACTTTCAAATCCAGCATCTATTATTTAGTTGTCACCACTAATCATCACTGAAGTTTACCCAGAAAACACATCAATCATCTTGAACTAAACTCAAAAGTAATAACGCTGATTAATTTCCATAAAAGAATACTAGAATAGATTTGATAGATTTATGTGCTTAGCTGTATTAAGCACATAAAATTCTTACTATTTATAAATTTGCATTCTGACATCCAACTAAGAAACTTAAAAATAAAAAGTTAACTAAGCCCAACAGTGCTGTAAACATTCTATGTACTGGCAACATTTAAATACTCATTTTCTTCATTAGAAAAGGCAAAAGTCAACCTGATTTTCCTTGCTGAAATAATGATGAAGTTATGCATTAGATGAAGTCGCTGATACATTATTGATGTGCTTGCTTACTCATCCTGTATATGTTAATATCAGTAAAAATCTATAGAGGCTCATAAATTAATTGTGTGATGGCTTGATCACTTGCTGGAAGAGATTTTTCTCCCAGTCATTGAACATGTATTCTGTTATTCAATGATCACATATAAAGAGAGGAAAATAAACTTCATCAGTTGTGAAGACACTGGGAGAAGGGATGAGATAGCACATAAAACATTTAAAATTTTTTTTTAATTTGGGATTAGACAGTATTCCCCTGCTTTATATTCCTTCAGTATGATGAAAAATAGCATTAAATGTGATTTGAAATTAAACTTCTCCCATACTTTAAAATATATCATGTTAACACATGAATAAGTTACACTGTTAGGTTTTCTTTGTCATGGCCTTAACTTTTTCATAGCATTTTTTATCCTATTATACTATGCTTTGATCTATATTTCACTGCCCTAGGAATTTCTTTCTCTCTTTATGCTAACTACTTTTATATATGCCAATGAAAATGTTGCACACCAGAGGGAAGTAAGAGGTGAAACAATTCAAAGACACACCTTTGATTTCCTTAATGGACATTTACCAGAAGTGAAAAATTTTTTTTTCTCAGTGTCTCTAATATATTGTACAAATGAAATCAGGTAACATTAATGTGACCACAAAGTTCCAACTGTTCATATTTACACAGTCATCATGTGGCTTGTTTTACTAGCACCCAGGGAAATACCATCTTCTGGGACTTTTTCTCCCCCATCAGGCTATTTAAACTGGAAGCTCTGTCAGACCGCATCAGTGTTCCCTGAGCAAGCAGCAAAGCAAACTGCGATTTTAGCATTAGCATTCTGCTTAGAACAAAGGGAGGCACCCGGAAGCACTACACACCAGTGCAGATTTTTCTGGTTTCCCTTTAGAGGGTAGCCACAGCCATTTGACTCTTGGGTTCATATAAACAAGTCTCCAACCCTTGGCTCCAGAACTGATGCCTTATGTAGTTCTATTTGGCCAAGCCAGTGATTTTTGATCACTTCTTCCCAATAGGTAAGTTTGCTTGTGGTGATGAGGGAGGAATATTTGTTTTGCAAAGGGGTTATAGTCTTGTCAAAGGTTTGTCATAAAAATATTAAGGAAGATATAGTTAACTAAACCACACTTTGTAAAATATTGCTGATTTTCTGAAGAAGCCTAGTTTTGGAATTAGAAGGGATCTAGAGAAAATTAAAGTTCCCAAGGGAGCATTTAAACAGCAAATAATTTATACTGCCTGATTTATGATTCCTGAAAAGAAATTGTAAATCATGTATTGTAAAAAGTTTTCATTAGTGTAGAAAGCAGCTTTCTTTTTATCAAACTATACAAAACTACTTCTTGTGGGTCCTTCACTATGAGTATCTCTGATCTGATTGGCAAGGAGAGCTGCTAACCACAGTGACATGTTGCCATTACTGCACTTGCCAGCTGAGAGAAGGTGAGTGAGTGAGTGAGTTTCAATTAGTTTCTATTAGAGTTTATTCCAGATTATATAATTTTATAACACAGGTTTTGCCCTATAGTGTAACTGAGAATTAATGCTCTTGATCTAGAATCATTTTAATTAAATTAAATGGAATGTGATATGTTAGTGGTTTTGAGGTTGTACAAATTGAATGCTTCTGTAGTGCATGAGAGTTTGTACATGTTCTCCTGGTTAAGAGCTGCCACAGATTAGGATTAAAGTGTAACATCTGCTCTTAACTAGATGTGCTGTATTACTTATTGCTAAACTATCAAGTGTGTACAATTTCAAAATTAGCTACGATGCATGTAATAGCCTAGTTTACAATTTGTTGGAGACTCTTGCAGGTGAAACTGGATTTAAATATAGCTGTTTTTCTTATTGGCTCCAATCCCAGTTGGCATTAAGTGGGTGCCAATCTCCCACCTTATGTAAGGCTTATAATTTTCCAGAAGTTCATAAATCTATCCAGAAATGATGGTTAGTATTGTTACTGTCAGAGTCATCTCATTCCTAATAACATGAAGAGTTGTTTTACCTGTGCTATCCTTAATTCCTCACATTCACCTGGTGCTCCAGGCCTCATTTTATTTGCGGTCACATGGGTGCAATAGCAAAGCAATTGCATCAGAACAGAGCTCTTACTGTGCAGACAAACTAAGAACAAAGTTTTCAAACCTTACCTGCACATTCGAATCACACAGTAGGCTGTATGCATCAGTATTTTCAAAAGTTCCCCCTGGTAATTCTAAGATGTAACCAAAATTGAGAACCACCACCTTAGAAAGAATTGTCTAACCTATATGATTTCACAAATCCTTTGAAACTGCTCTGCCTCCCCACCTCAGACAGCAATATCAGGTAGTAAGTGATTTATCCACTTTTCAGACAAAGTGGAAAGTGGGGGTCTCAAGGTTAATCTAACAATCTTGAGTTACAGGGTTTGATGAATAAAATTCATAAGAGTGCAAATGTATTTAGCTTTGAGAATGCAAAGCAAGATGTTTTATCTAAATGCTAATGTATTTGGAGTCAGCTCTGGAAAAGTAAAGTTTAAAAGGGTGTTTAATTTTACTTTTTCATATCTAAATATACAAAAGGAATGTTTGAGTTATTCAGCAATGTTTATTACACTTCTCCTGTCTCTGAGACTCATCTCAGTCTGTGGTTTGGAAAATACCCAAGCCAGTTTCCTCATGTAGAAAAAATGTAGTTTTATTTGGCCAAGCCAGTAAGAAACATTTACAGTGTTTCTCAAAGGATTAAAGGTACAATGTGTGTTAGAAATCTAGCATAGTGCCTGACACACAGTGGGTACTTAATCTAAGTTAGTTTTCACCTTCCTTCTTCAGTTTATTAATTTTAATATTAAAACGTCCCAGGTTAACCTTAAGGCAATGGATATGGAAAAACTATTATGTTCCATATACTATGTTGATTAATCTGTTTTTTCAAACTGGATTAATTCAAAGCTTTGTCTGTGTATTTCTTTATAATTCATTTAGAAATAATTAAAGAAATTCAAAGTCTTTAAAAAATCCTGCAGAAAATGCAAGGTTTATTAATTTGTCTAAATGTCAAAATAAGGAAAAGAAAATAACTAAAATATGTCATTCTTTTGATGATTGGCAAATACTGCAGAAAGCACTTCAAATTATTTGAGTGTTCTCATATTTTTTAATTGAAAAGTTTCCAGGAATTCACTTGTATATATTATTTTTACAGTACCTTAAATTCTTTTAGTTTTGTGAATGACCATTGTCAATTATTTATATAAGTTCTTTAAAGGCCTCTCATAAATCTTAACTCATGTGCATAAACTTGCTTCGACCCAACCAAGTACAGATTCCTAGCTCTTTTTTTCCAACATCTGAGAGAGAGAGAGAGATTTTTCCACAACATATATTCTGAGATCTTAGCCTGTGTAAATGTTGATAACAACTGATTACTGCCAAAGCAATCCAATAAATGCCAAACTGACATGTTCTTAATTACAAAGAAAATCCCATTCCCTCTTGGGTGCCATAGCTATAGCTCAATTTATTAAGAAAATATTTAAGTCATTTTTAATCATACAACTTCTGGACATCAAGCTATGAATCTCAATACTGAAATTGCTAATGCTTTCTCTATTCCAGTTGAATTCTCATTAATTTATATTTATGTACAAAAAAACTAATTCTGTATGGGAAATAGGAGCTAAACAACTGCTATTAATACTGAGACTCCAGATTCCAAGTTGCTCAACTACAGTTTATTAAATGCACAGCACCCTTAACATTATTAATATTTTCATTTGCTACATTCTTTCTGATAATAACCAACTACATGAGAATTTAATTTAATAATGCCAATAAGTGTTTGTTTTCCTGAGATAACAACTATGAATCTATCTTAGGTACATACAGAAGTCAGGTGGAGGAAGAGGTTACTTCTAAGATTCATTTTTATCTATTTGTTTTCTTAATATTTTACTCATTACTGAAATTATATAGATAGTTTAGGGAAAAACAATCTGATATTAAGGAAAAAGTGATTTTCAGTCCTATTTTTAAATTACATAGTACATCTAGCACCCAATTTTTAGTTCATTTTGACTTCATAAATGAGTTTTTCAAAAACGTTTACACTAATTACTCATTTTTAATTCAAGTAGGGGAGGAAAAATGAGGCTATCCTCATTTTTATAATTAAATATTTATAAAGTACCCATGGCATCTTTAGTACATATTAATTAAGTCATAGGCGTAAATCAGCTGCACATTCTTGCAAGAAGCATAAATCCAATTTAAATAAGTAAATAAACAAGTAATATGAACCCTCCCAAAATTGAATTAGAGATTGACTTATTTTCATATTTCAGAAAATAATATGTCTGAAACACATAAAAGAAAACTAGTTTGAAAATTTTCAAATCCTGTAATCACTCAAATTATTTTAGGATACAATGTTGCTGTCCTAATTCATGTGGCTGCAAATTAAATTCCAGTGGAACTCATAACTCACTAGAGCATTACTGTGAGAGTATATCTGAGGAAGGCCATCTGCCGTATCATTGAGCCTCCCTCCAGCCCCCACTGAAAAAGACTCTTTGAGGTTTAGGCTGAGTGTACTTCTCCAAGGACACATCTGAGAGAATGCCCCGGTGTGTATATATTCCTTCTGTCTCTAATGGTATGAATAATGAATAAGAAGCTTATGAAATATGCACTCAAATAGCCTTTCTCTCTTTTTAAGAAAACACTATCCCACACCCATAATAAGGAAAAAAACTGAAAATGCTGAAATGAAATTTTTTCCTCAATTTTATATGACTTTGCCATAAAAGAATGGATTTCTGCATATAAATTTGAGTTCATACTATCAAAAAGAATTATCATGGGGGGAGAAAAACCAACATTACACATTTGAAGTCAGGATTTTCATATCTGATTACTATGCTATAAATTGGAAAGAGCAAGTAGCTTCATCTAGAAGATTCATAATTTGAGAGATTTTGACTCAGTCTTTAAAAAAAATACCTGTTTTTTATCCCTTAGAGCACAAAGGGGAAATTCTGTATTAAGGCTCCCTTTGATACTCACATAAAGTAAAGCAATCTCTCTCTCTCTCTCTCTCTCTATATATATATATATGTATGTATGTATGTATATTATATATGTATATGTTCTGTATACATATATATACATGCACACATATATATTTTTCCCCTCCCTCCCTCCTTCTCATTTCTTTAGCAAAAACAATTAAATATATTCCAAGCTAAGCACTGTGGCTCATGCCTATAAATCCTAGCACTCTGGGAGGCCTAGGTGAGAAGGATTGCTTGAGTTTAGGAGTTCCAGACCAGCCTGAACAAGAGTGAGACCTGTCTCTACAAAAAATAGAAAAATTAGCTGGATGTCGTGGCATGCGTCTGTAATCCCAGCTACTCAGGAGGCTGAGGCAGGAGGATCCCTTGAGTCCAGGAGTTGGAGGTTGCAGTGAGCTATGATGACTCCATGGCACTCTACTCAGGGGGATAGAGTGAGACCCTCTCTAAAAAAAAAGGTAATTAAATTATATATTCCCAGAATTATGTTATATATGAAAGAAGGAAGGGAAGGAGATAGAAAGGGAAGAAAAGAAAAGGAAGAATCAGGATTGTTTGGTAAAAATTGATATCCTGACAGAGATAAGGCAACTGCTCTTTAATTTAAAATTTTATTTAAAGACATTGGATTTAAATCATGATAAAAAATAAATTACAGAAATGAACCACCATTGATAACTTCATTCAGTAGTACTCACAAAACAATAAATAATTACATGATAGCCTCATAAAAATAGTATTATAGGAAAAACATCACAGTAATTGTCAAGAGGCATTTAGAAATTAAATGAGCTAGTATACATGAAAATGATTTGTAAAACTAAAATATATAAGGTAATATTATTAAAGTCAAATTTTTCTTTTTACAAATATGAAAAGTTTGATTTTTAAATTTTCCTTAAAGTAGAATTTAACCTGTTTAGTATTCAATTTTGATCCTTTCAGTGGTATATGGATGGAGATAAGATAGATAAGATAGATATGTTGGTAATAGCTAATAACAGAATAATACAATAGAAGCTAATTTCTACATCATGAATATGAATTTATTTATTAGAGTTTTGTTCATAATTCTGTTACCATAACTAACCCTTCTTTGTTTGACCTAAGCCTGCTAAAACCTCTACATTTATCCTAAAAATAAATGTGACTATGATGAGCATTCCTCAGTTATTGAAAGATTAAAGTGCTTTGATTGCACACACATGTATGTATTTTCTATGTTTTACATATGGAGTCAGGATCCAGGTTCAGTCAATACTACTTGCACAGAGACAGTTGTAATCAAGGAATCGACACTTACTTAAGCTAACAAATACCTAACAAATGCCATATGGGAACTATAAAGATCAATGAATGAATTCTTCCCTCTTATGAAGAACAGCCTCTGTCTGCCTACATTTTCCTTGGACAACTTGGGGAAGGGTTGTGGAAAGGGGAAAAAGAATGAACTCAAAGAAGCTTTTAATTCGTATAAGTGAGTCCACATTTCTCTTACTTGCACTCTAAATATTAAAACATACGGCGTTTGAACCAAACCTGATGTAGTGTTAAGTCAGAAATGACAGTAAGATGTTTTCCAGTGAAAATTCAACACACTGATATGTTTTATATTATAATACTGCATAATGTAATCTATTCAATCAGATTTTATAAGTATTTATCCCAGAGCCAATACATATCTTCAAGCTCATAGATGAGTTGCTTTATAGAATAATTAAATAAGTCAGGGAAATAAGCCGGAATTTCCACTGTCCGGTAAAATTTTTGCTGTTTTCAATGTCTCCCCTTTCATAGGCACTTGAAAATTTGACATGTGGATGAATTTTGATCCATTTATAAGTAAAATTTAATGATAGAATTAAATACATATGTTTACTATTTTTATAAGATACATGTAATAAGAATTAAGAGGAATTTCAAGTTTTAAATTATTGAGCTTGAATTACCAACCCAATCTTTTTCACTGTGACTTTTTGAAGGACTATCAATTTTGAAAAAAAAAAATTTTACCATTCCATGTTGCCCTGGATCAGTCTGAACTACATTCATCTTGAGACTCTTTAAAACATATTCATTTTTGCCAGCAATGGTCTGAAGGAGCAGGACACTATTTTGCTATTTTAAGTGATACCATGAAGAATATTTTTTTTGGTTTCGTTTTTCTTTTTGGAAAACCATGGGATGACAGCCTCCTCAAAATGATCCCTTAGCTCCACTCTCCTAGCACACATACATACATACAAAGGTGGTAGAATCACATGATGTGCTGGGTTTAGGTTTTAGAGAAAGCAAGTAATAATATAGTTAAAATGTCTTTGAGAATTCTTTAAATTGCCCATTAAGTTTACTATTTAGCCAGTTTCTTTCTAGCATCAGAACAGGTTGATCTTTTAAAATATCAGATGAGGTTGTTGGCTTGTAATTAGAACCTTGTTATAAAAATATTTGGATCTTTAAACACTAGAAACACACATGGTTCAATAAAATGTGACAATTAAGGAGACAACAGACTTCTCATTTCACTTTAAATCCCAGGCCTAAACTGGAAAATGACTACACTATTGAAAGTCTCTCTCCCACCCCCAACCCCTGCCTCCCCATCCCCACTCCCTCCCTCTCCCCCTCCCCCATCCCTCTTCCCTCTTCTCTCTCTCCCTTACTCTCAACTTGAATACTTGAGTTTGTTTAATTTGAAGGAGAATATGATAGGACTCCATTGTTTTGCCAAAAAATCCATTAGCCTCCTGGAATTATTTGCCTCATAGTGTCAGTCCAGCTCTCACTAAGAGTTGCCCAGGAAGCAGTAAAACACTCAGAATGAACTTGAGCCTTGGAATAAAAAGGGTATGAGTTTAAATGTCATTTCTACTGGATACATCATTTTTGACAAGTTACTTCAACATTTTGACCTTTGGTTTATTTAATTATCAGATGTGGACCATAACACCCACCTCAAGCAATTGGTAAGAATTAAATAAAAGAATTTTCATTTGGCCTAGTATAGAGTGTGTATCAATAGAGGGTAGATATTAATATTTTTAATGATTAGAATAATGGTTCTTTTTTCAAGTGGGCCACCAGAGGGTGCTAGAGAACAAATAGTTTGTAGACATCGTGCCAGGTGGGGCCAACCTAGCCTCTATTTAATTACCATGTTCCTTGTCCTCATGTTACATGTCTGCCTGTTGTGTCATTTCAAAATAAACTGATAAGCTTAAAAATATGCAATATGTTTTTATTATTCTTAAATTTTCCAAATTTCATATTTGACAAGGAATAGGCTGTGCTAAGACGCTTCATTTCTAACCTGTTTTAAAAGAGAGAGATACAAAAGACTAATTCAAAACATGAATTACTGTGTTTTCTTTGTGGTGCTACTGAAAGATACCAAATTGATGGCAGAGATGTTTTGCCGTCCTTCTTATTTGTTTAGGGAGTACATTATAAAAGAAATTTCAGTACACACTCTTCAGTATATCTAAGGGGGGTTCAAGCTGCTACATTTTTTTCACTTTCTGTTGCATGTAATAATTAATTTTGTTTAAAGTTGATATTCTACTTATGGTATGCCAATTCTAGGTAAAAATGAGGTGGGGCGGTTTATTTAAATTAGAGCACATGCTAGAACAAGATCATTGAGCTTGAGACTATCAGGTAAATCTAATCTATTTTCCAAAGGCTACAAGCACTTTAGAAAAGTAAATGTAATTTATAATAATGAGTTTGTCTTCTGAGATTAGAGCTCATACTATATTTTTAAATATACAATTTTCAGACTTTGAATAGAGCTGTGGTTTTCAACTGGGGACAATCTTGTCTCCCAGGGAACATTTGACAATGTCTGGATACATTTTTGATTTGTCACCATCTGGGTAGGAGAGAGTAGGGGCTGCTTCTAGCATCTAGTGGGTAGAGGCTGGAGATGCTGCTGAACATCCTACAACGCAGAGGACAGCCTCCCACAACACGAATTCTTCAGCCCAATATGTTAATAATGCTGAGGCTCAGAAACCCTAGAATAAAGCCATGAACTTTCAAAGAGTATGTCATATTGTTGGATATTTTCTATTACTAATCCACGTCCACATTGGTCAAATAGAGCTCTCTACTCAGAAGCAAGCAGTTGCCTGGGCGTTCATCTTTCATTTTAAACAGCAATTTTCCAGAGCTTCCATTTACAGAATGTGCCATATTTACTTAGATTCTAATGGGTATTAAATGTGCTTTGGAAACTTAACAAGAAATGTGCAAGCTCTCAGTAAAGAGAATTTGTAGAAAACAAAAACTGAACAGCAGGCTTCTAGTTTCTCCTCTCCCAAAATGGCCTTAGTGGATTCAAAAATGGAAAGTGTGAATAAAACTGCTTTGTATTTTAAGTAGAAGCATTTGGTAAGTATTGGTATAATGCCTTCAGGACATGAAATCTTCGCTTGTTACATGATCACTTATTTAGAAAAGTGATGAAGTGTGAAGAAACTGTACCAGCAGGAGGAATCATTTAAAATTTTAAAAATCTGAAAAATAGTTTCTTAGAACATGTACATGGTTACAAATCAGCTGGCATGTGCAATAGAGCTTTCTCGTTTAACTGTCATAAATCCACTGACTTTTCTTAACTAATTAATAGGCCAAAAGAGAGCTTGACAGTAATTTATTTACATTAATTAGCTGACTTGAAGGAGAAAATGAAGCTTTCACCTTTAACCTATAATTTGCCTATTTTAAATACAGCCAAAAAATGAAACATAAATTTCAAAAATCAGCAAAGCAAGTTTGTCTTACTCACTTAATTTTAAACAATTTAAAACTTTTGATCATAGTTAATGCTATTTAAAAACTATATTCAAGTCGAATCTGCTTTCTCCAGTTAAATTATGTCTAGACCTGTGCTATCCAAGATAGTAGTACTAGCCACGTGGTTACTGAGCACTTGAAATGTGGCTAGTTTGAATTCAGATGTGTTATAAGTGTAAAATACAAACTGGATGTTGAAGGCTTAGTCTTCCCCTCCAAAAATAAGCTAATTTTAATTTTTATATTGATTACATGTTGAAATGACAATATTTTGGATAAGTTATGTTAAATAAAATATATTGTTAAATTAATTTTGTTTCTTTTTATTTTTTTGAAGTTAAAAGCATAGTTGTGGCTCATTATATTTCTAGTGCACAGTGCTGGCCTAGACCATTCAAGTTTTAATTAAGTAATCACTTTCATAATCAAATAAGCATTTAAGAAATGATGGTAGTATTAGGGGAAACGTATAAGAATACGTAGTTTGCTAATCACTTTACTGTGTAGGATTTATTTCACAATGTGAAAGCCCCATTTCCCCATTTCTGCCCTACAGGAACCTTCTGCTTCTAAAGGTTCTTTTAAACCATTCCTCCTAACACCCAGTGCCCTTTTCTCTGTATTTTTTTGGGTCACAGTGTTCCCTTTGTTTGAGATGCCTTACCTGCCATCTCCACCTCAAATCTTCGTGATCTAACTCAAAATATTTCGTCTTCATAATGGTTTTCCCCAACTGTGAGTGGCTTCTCCCTCTTCTAATCTCCTTAGCACTTACTCAGAACCCAGTTTTCTCAAAGTGTGTTTCTTCTAACATTGGGACTACCATTTGTTACATTTTCTGAGGAAAAAAAAAAGTTTCATGGTTAAACGAGTTAGAGAAATATTGAGTTAAATGCAGTCAAATCGTTCTCTTTACTGGAGGATTTCACAGGGTCCTTGATAGCTTAATCTGTATTGAGAACTTTTAAAGAGCGATGTGGTATGCAACGTTCCCAGGCCATTTTGACAGTGGAGTACATTTTTTTTCTCCAGGCATGTTACACAATGGAGAAGCAACATCATATACCATTAATCAGCACATACCTCTTCTGTGGCTTTTTTCCTCTCGATTGAAGACATTATATAAATCTTATTCATTTACTTAAATGTTCAAATTTTTATTTCTTGTTTCCTAACATATACTGTATGTGATTTATTGAAGCCAGAAATTATGTTGGTTAAATTAGTAATTACGTATTGATTTAGGTTAATATATCAAGTGATCATACTACATTTGTATTAATCCTGTTAATAGTAATACTAATTGAATATATATAGTAAGTTAAACCCTATGGTTCTTACTACTACACAATATTTTTAAATATAAACTCTGATTAGTGGTAGAAATATAGGACAACCTGCAGCTTGTTCAGTATGGAATAGCTTTAGCAACACTAAGCAAAGCAAATAAATACCACTGGTATTTCTTTTTTGAGGAGAAAAGGAATAAAATCATTGGAAAATATAGATTAGGTTCAGATAAAAGACTACAAAATAAAAATAGAAAAAAGATCTTAAAGTAAAAAATGTACTAGGGAGAAGGAAATACTAAATTGAGTAATAAAGTACTGCCAGAAATACTTTAATTGTTAAAAAAAAGACACTTGTATCAAATATTGGCTTGTTCATTGTTAACTATAACTTATTTAATATTTTTTCAAAAATATGCATTCAATGACCAATTTCAAAAGCCTAATTGATTCATTATTATTATTATTATACACACATGCATTGGCTAACCAAAATTAGAATATTCATGCAAGTTATAAGAGTTAAACCCTAAAGATAATACGTAGGAAATGTTAATTAGGTCTGACCCAGGGACTCTCCCATCCCATTCTGTCCTCTATTTTCCTGATCAATCGTATTGTAGCCTTTATTCCCTGTTATATACATGTATTTTCATGAACCTGACCCTCCTATACACGTAAGATATGGACGAGAGAGACTATGTTTTGTATCTCTTATATTTCTAGTGCTTGGTATAATTCAGTCAATATTTGTGGAATCTCCCTGACCATGGCATTAAACTAAACATCATGTTGAAGAAGGGAATAGCTATCTCCTTGATTTCTGCCTCAAAAATCAAGAGTGTATCTTAGGATCCAAGTTTCTCTTAATAACCCATTATAAATATCATCCATGACTTTTTCTATATCGTAAATGTTTTGATCAATTGATCAACAAAGAAATATTTACTATCTATTTATTGTGTTTGGCACCAGGTGCTTTAGGAGAGTAAAAAGAAAGTGAAACATATACTTCTTTCACCTTCAGGATCATGATCTGGTTGGGAATAAAAAAAAGACAAATTCATGATTAGAAAACAAATGGAGAGTGAAGGCTAAATTCTGTGGAACATGTACTCCAGTTCAGAAAAGGGGAGCCACTTTTGAAGACTGTGGAAGCCAGAGGCATAGTTTCTATTATGTTCTGGTAGACATCAGAGAACCCAGGAACATTTCTGAGGACAGGGTCCACAAGACAAACCCTCTACTAAAATTAGATTTATATAGCCCAATGCGGAAATAGATTGGAGTTAGGGAAAGCCTGAGGAGACGATGTCAGACACGGTTAGCTTTAGCCTAAGTTGGAAAGATAAGTGTCTCTCTAGGGAAGTAGTCATGGGACTAGAGCAGGAACAGTGTTTGAGAGGAAGAGCAGACAAGACCTGGTGACTGACTGGAAACCACAGGTTAAAAATATGTGGGTGAGATGGTCAAAAATGACCCTACAGTTTTGAGCACAAATAAAAAAATAATAATAGCTACTGATTTTGAGCATTTGCTCTGTGCCAAACAGTGTTTTGTGCACTTTTACTGGATTTTCCCAAGTTTCATGATATGTTTATTGATATAAGTACTAAGAATTGCCCCACTTTATAAATGAGAAAACTGACCTTCATAGGGGAAATGTACGCTGTCCCACATCACAGCTGAGCAGAAATTTTAGTTCAGGCAGCCTAGAGCCAATGTTCTTAACTTCTATGCTATATTCTGTGTCACTGCCTAAACAAATGATGGTGACATTGATAAATTTGGGATGAGGAACTAATTGGGGAAAAATAAGAAATAATGGCCTATATTTGAAATATAGTTTAAGTTTGGGACAACAGTATTTTCAAGTGGACATATCCAGGTGCTGTTTGGAGATAAAAGACCTCAGCTTGGACAAGCTCAAGATTTAAATGGCACGGTAAGCATCAGAGAGAAATGAAAAGTGCTCAAGAAAAGAGAACACAGCAGAGATATCAAAGATCACAGTTTTTCAATAGATATCACTTCTTGGAGGTAATAAACTTAGTAAGCATACAGATTGATAGTTCATGTTGTGTGACCCTATTCCAGTGCTCTACAAACTTCTTTAATAACACATCTCTATTATAACAGAATTGTTGAGCATATACCCTTAGTATATGTAATTTGTTCTCCATTGTTTTCACTTGATAATGCAGCCAATGAGGAGTTCATAGTGGGAGAAAAGGCAGTGCTACCACTTTCTGGTTTGTTTCTCTTTGCACTGTTAGCATTAACTTCAATCTGCATTTTCTTTGCAGAGCACTTTTTAAAGCCATTTCTCTATTTTGTTGAGTTAAAACTATTCTGTGTTATCCAAGCACTTGAAAACTGCACTGTTACAATACCCTGTAAATGCAAGGACGCCACTGTCTAAGCCTGCATCATGGATCTCTCATTCTCATTGCATTTACATAGATGGCACCAGACATCCAATTTAGGAGCTAAATGAGGGTACTGGTATCTTCCATATGTTAAGTATCATTTTTTTTTTTTTTACTTACGAATTGCCACTCTAGGATTTCCTTTTCACACCCAATAGTTTTTTTAGCTGCCCCCCATCCTGACAGGGGGCTTCTCTGCACTTTGGAGACCACTGACTTTGTCTTAATCTTCTCAAGGGTCAGAAGGCGCTTCCTCAGACTCAAAGCCCAGCATTTGCTGGTGGGCAGGTCTGGGATCACGGTATCTACGCACTGTGTAGCGTGCACACTTCAATCTAAAATCCACTCAGCCTTTCCCCCTCTAGATTCAAATCCTTATAGTTTTGGTCTTCTCGGGCAACATCCTCACTCTTTTTTCACCATTTTAGTTTCCCTATTTTAAACGAAATCTTCTATTTTCATTTTTATTCTCCCAAAATTATTTTTATCTGGCTCAATTTTTTTTCTAGGTAAATTGTACAATTATAATTGGATTCATCTAGAAGTTTTTCTGGTTCCTATCAAATTCTTTACTTTTAATTTTAATTTTTAATTATTATGGTGCATAATAGTTGTATATATTTATGGGGTACATGCGATGTTTTGATAAGGCAGACAGTGTGTAATAATCAAATCAGGGTAATTGGGGTATCCATCACCTGAAGTATTTATTTTTTCTTTGCATTAGGAACATTCCAATTCCACTCTTTTAGTTTTGCTTTTAATCAGTGTAGCCTCAGGCTTCTCCTGTTGCATCTTATAATTCTTGGACGCGATATTGAGAATTTTATAGTTTGTCCAGAGTAAGCCATTACAGATTTGTGGGGGAACAGATCCATGCTCTCTGTGTGTTTCCAGAATCTTCTTGATAATACTCAGCAATTCAGGTCTTTTCTTGCTCCGCTCACTGTGGAATACAGACCTCCCTTTTATTTGTCGTAAGTAAAAGTAGTACCAGACTCAGAATAAATACTCAATAAACATTTGCTTAGTGAGAAATAACGTGGACATTAATGTCAAATAGTAATGTCAAAAATATTTGTTAATCCTGTCAAGTGAGTAGAAAACATTATTAGTTAATAGATGTGTTTGTTTTTATTTACATATTGCTTTTTAACTTATTTTTAGTTTCTGTATTTTCTTGTTAATCACTTTGTTGTTTGCTTTAGATTTAAATTTAATATTTTCCTATATGTGAATAGATAATAATCTTATAAATAGTTAGACAGGCTACTCACACTATACTTGGAAATATATCCTCCTGTGAGCCATAGAAAATAAACCTTAGCATTAAAAAATGGCCAGTGTGAGTATTAAGATATCAGACAACAACCATGAACCCCAATTGGATTATCTGAGATGACAAAATACTAACATAGTTAAGTACATAGTTCAAAAAGTTTGTGATATACTTACCTCTCCAATATATGTAAATAATGAAATAAATTTTAAAATAACTTGTAACTTCTCAACATAGTACTGATGGAATCCTTTTATTAAAACTGTAAGGCAAAGAATTTAAAGAACTTATAAATAACTGTGGAACAACTTCCTTCGTGGCTAACAAGAAAAAGGGCTTTTACTTTTTGATTTCCAGTCAAAAAATATCGTTCTGGTTTTATTTTAAATTTTAAATTAATGTGGAAAGATGTATTTTTATGGATTTCTTTTTCTTTTTTTTTTTTAATTTCAGCTCTTCATGGGGGTACAAAAGCTCAGGTTATATACATTGTCTGTGTCCCGCCCATTCCCCTGAGTCAGAGCCTCAAGCGTGTCCGTTCCCCAAACAGTGCGCCTGGCACTCACCATGTAGTCATACCTCCATCCCCTCCCCCCCCAACCTCCCCGAGTCAGCATTTCTTATTAAAATAAACCAAGCCAAATGTATACTGTCAGAAGTTGGCTCAGCATTAGGTACAGTTTAGAGTCATTTCATCAGAGCTGTTTAGCTAATTGCTGCTTGAATCATAAACATTAAGGTTGATAAAAACCAAATTTTTTGTCCTTTTCCATGCAATATTTATATTTTCACATGACAAATTTACTTAAGATCTTATCAATATATTTTTTTAAAAAACTGACTTGAGCCATAATTTTATAAAAATACCCAACTCTATTTCTAAAACTAACTAATAATGGTTAAATATATATTTCTTCCCTTCTCATCCTGACAGTTCACTAGATGGCACCTATTTACAGGGAACTGCAAAAGAGCTATTCTATTTGGAAAAAGAAAAAAAAACTTAAGTGGAAAAATAGGAGCAGAAGGGAACAATTGAAGGGTTCTTGGTGTGGGGAGAGTTTTAAATGACAAGCAGAATTGAAGAGCTCCTTTGAATGCGATGATGGGACTGTGGAGAGTAAAATGTTCTCCACGTACAAAAGAAAAAATTCAAATTGGGCCAACATGAAATATAATGCTGCTTTTGTCAATAGCATCACGGGCTCCTCAGTGAAAAGGGACAATGTAAATAGACAGTGAAATGCAACAAAGAGGCATCAGCTTTGAAAAATCTCTAGCCCTGCAACACTGGAGAGCTTCAATTTGGTAATCATAAATAGATTATCAAACTGTAATCTATTGGTAGGTGCTGAGGCAAACAAGAGGCAGCAGATTGTCAAGTTTTTTGTTGTTGCCTACGTAATGGCTAAGTTGGCAACTCCCTTTGCTAATTTTCTCACATTACCACAATAGAAGCCCATCACGGAGTGGATGTGGGGCTAGACTACCTTTCTGAGAATAAATGTAAGCTCAGCCACGTGACTGGAAAAGTCATCACACATGATCTAAGGGTCATTTTTCAGCAAGCCCAGTCCTTTTCTATCCTTGTTGGAAAACCCAAGTGTCTTAAAACACAAGTGCTATCCAAGCAGGTGAATGCAGAAAGTTTTAAGAATATAATTCTTAATATAATCTCAGAGTTTGGGGTGATTGTAAATAACAAACATATTGATTTGATGGGTGAGACCATTGGCTCTAATATCCAAATGCAAAGAGAAATTTTTGACCCACTCAAGCAAAAAATGTCCTCCCTAATTTCAATACCTTGCTTTAATCATCCTTTAGAGAGCTAGACACTATGAAGACATTTAAAGCACTTTGTTGACATTTTTTGCCTCGCTTATTTCTCTTTATAACTTAACTTAAATACCCCCTGCTTATCTTTGTGAATTGAAAACCTTAGAGTTTGCAGAAGAGGCTTTATGAACATAAAAGAAAGCAGATAGCATGCATTCATTGCAGCATAAAAACAGGGCAGGCAAAGCCCTTCTTCATATATTTCCTGAGTTAGTGCCTCAGCTTAAAAGCATGCTCAGTGAGAAAATCATAAAAGGCCTAAATATAAGAATCCAGAGCCACCTGAGGCTGCTAACTAGCCTAAAATTTGTCCTACACATTCTACTCCTCATTAGGACATTAGATCTACTCTCCAAAAGGTATTGTCTTCCAGAACAATAGTGTGACTGGCTTTTAGCCACATCACTTCTTGAGAAGTGCTATAGTACCCTCAAGGGTATCAAAAAAGGGACCTTTCATGGTCCATTCAGTGGTTTACTGGTGAATGAAGAAAGAAATACACAGGAAGCATCTTTCAGTGGATCCAACTAACCAAGGGATAGCATTGTGATAAAGAAATTTAGGGAAAGAGTCTTCATTTATACCAATGCTATTCAAAACTATGTGCATCACATTTGGGGCTCTTCATAAGAAGATGCATCCCAGTGTTTAAAATTATTGGATGTAAATAAATGACGAACAAATAAGCAGCCTTAGAAAAATATGGAGTCAAAGAATTTGAAATGTCTATTAATCCTTTTGAAAGGCTGCTACAATTAAATCCTGTGGCTGCTTCCCAGTTGGCTATTGAAGGGGATTGCTCAAAGGTTTCAGATTGAAAAGCGTCATGCGGCTCTCTAGGCAAGAAGTTTGGCAGTGGTGCTGAAAAACTACAAAGACAAATTCCCAAATATTTATCATATGATTTATATTCTGCAGTCACTTCCAGTTTCAACGGCAACAGTGGAAAGGAAAGGATGAAGTCAGGTTTCAGGAATAGAATGCTTGAGAAATGACTTGAATATCTAATGCACATTTCTACCAAAGGCCCAATGCCAGGAGCATATAACTACAGACCTGCTGTCAGCCTTTTCTTATTACAGCTCTCTAGAACAAACAAATTCCCTTTAGGCAAAAGACCAGCAGAAAACTGTAGTTTTGAAGGAGAACTATATTCTTCCTGGTTTAAAAAAAAATTAGAATTTTCTGTTCAAGCCACCTCTGTAAATTATCTCACTGTAGTTTTAAATTATGGAGAAGTGACTGATCTATAGTAAAGTGTAATAATAGAGCTACTATGGCAAAATTAAGTGAAGAAATGAGTACATTTTCTACCATTAAGGAATTGTTGTATATCCACTTAATTTTTAATGTCTATAAAAATAGCAGTGCTCTGTGGAAAAGGAATTCAAGGGATTTATTTAGCCAAGGGGGCAAAGAGATGCTTAATTTTCATTTGACCACATTTCTTAATTATAAAGAAAAAAATACATTTGTTCTTTATTAATAAATAGGATTCTTTTGTCATGTTTTATGTGTTTTTATGTTTAGTGTATCTTAAAATATAGTTTACACTAGAAAGAGTATGTCTATATTAATATTAAAGTCGTGCACTAATCTTATGTGTTAAAATAATCATATTTTACTTTATTATTTAAAAATTGTCCAGAATGATGCAGTATGGCTTAGTATTTTGATACAGTTTATCATTCTACCTTTATTCTCCATGGCCATTATAAAAATCCAAAAACTGCTTAGTCCAAAATAAGATATCACACCTATCTGTACTACCAAGGCAAACTACTTAAATCTCTCGCAACATTTACTGGAGTGCTGGGGACATAGCAAGGGCTCAATTAATATTTGTTAAATAAATAAAATCACTTATTTATAAGAAGTCTTAAATTCAAGAGATAGGATTTGCAGTCAGTAAAAAGTACAACTCTGTAAACCAATTCTTAGGTGAGCATTAGGGAAACTGACCAATTATTGTTTGCTTCATCTCCATCGTGTTTTGCAATGAATAATCTTCATATCTTAAGATAATATTTTTGAGATATACATTTTGCATAATTAAAAGCCAGAAATGAAGAACAGAAGATTCTTAATTCTATATTTATTCCCCATTGTCAACATTCCATATCCATTCCTATAGAGGTATTTCTGAATTCAGAACTCTGTGGACAAGACTACTGACATTAGTGGAGGTAGAAAAAAAATTAGTAATTTATATGAAAAAATTCCAGGTGTTTGCTACAGGAAATACAAACACATTGGTTTTAACAAACTCATATTTCTATACTTAATATCTCAAGCATTAGGAAATTGGCTGCTCTCAAAGTGGATTTATAGTGTGAGGTTTCCTAATTATTCTCTTGCCCAAGTAACTATTATTTTTCCAAGTTTCCAAACAGATCTACCTAAATCATATATACATTTGAAAATGCTGCATTAGCCTACGTTTATTGTAACAAATAAAAATATAGCAAAAACCCCATGAATATCTAAAAATACAAATGCAAGTGTCTTTTATAAAATAAATCCTGGTCTAGAATTGTTTTCTATTTTAACACTAAAAGTCAAATAAGTGATAGGAAAAAATGAGTAAAAACTATAACAAGGAATCATGGGAATACTTTTTCAAAGAGTATTCTTTGAATTCTGACTCAAGAGAAATGAGTCCGTTAAAATAATGAAGCTAAGATTAATATTTTATAACACATAACGTAAAATGTATGTATTTTCTTTGGCAGAAGCTTTTCAAGTTATACCAATTGGGAAGTCATTATTTCACTTGGTCACTTAAAAATTCTTTTAAATTGCTATTCAAGTCATGGTACAAGCCCAAAAGCAAACAGGACGGCTTCTATGCTCATGTCTTTAATGTGGCTTTATCTTTCCATCCTACTATACACCCATATAGTTCCAGCAGAAAGCATTTCCAAAGCCAGAAATCATTCTCTCCTATTTCACATTCAAGACAGGAGTAAATTCTGTGACCCTAACAAATCAAATTATCCAGTGAATATATCTGAAGGGCAAAAGGAACTGGACAGTTGTGGGAAGTGGTGGCTGGAGATTGGAAGGAGTGCTCTAGGTAGAGAGAATATTTGTGAGAGTCAAAGGTGGAATTCAGGGATTGTATCATGAGGGCTCTTGTAAGCCATATATTAGTGTGTGAACTTTATCTTGAGAACAATGGTGAGAATTGAAAAGTTTCATTTGGGGCTAGGGGAGGTGTGGTGGGGTGGAGATGACCAGATCTGTACTTTTAAGAGATCATCCTGGCTATTTTTTTTAAATGAACTAAAGAGGGAAAGTCTGGAGGCCAGGTTAGAAGTTCAGGCAGGAAGAGGTAGTAGAGAAATGAATACATTTTAAAAATAATTAGGGAGTAGAACACATAGGACTTAGGTTCCAATTCATTGTAAAGGTGAAGGGGACACAGGAGAGTTGAGAATGTCACCCAGGTTCCAAGGTCTGCATGAGGATACCATTTATTAACCTAGGGAACACAAGTAAAATCAGCTTCTAAAGGAAGTATGATGAATTCGATTTGGAATATAGTGAGTTTGTGGATGTAAAAGTCAAAATACCCAGCTGGGTTATGAAATAATCATGGAATAGAGATGTGCATTTATAGAAGATCTGCCTATAATTGAAGCATTTGGAAAGAAAGATATTGCCTAGGGAAGGAAGATAGCAGGAAACATAAAAGGGTTAGGTCTTGAAAGTGAGCAGTACCAGCATTTAAAGAACAGGCTGAAAGGATAACGAGAAGTAGGAGGAAACTAGGAGGATAGTGCTACAGAAAAATGTGGTTTTTAAAATGTGGGAGTGTTGATGCCAAAGGCTGGTGGGAAGTCACAATTAGGATAAACACTGGCCATCAGATTAAACCAAAGGGAGGTAATTCGTGACCTTGGGCAAGAGCTATTTGGTAGAATGGTGGGGACATAAGTGAAGTGGATTGGGTCAAGGGGCAGGGAGGGTGTGAGACATATGATATAGACAACTAACTCTTTTTCAGAAGTTTGGTAATGAACGGGGAGAAACAATCAGGTAGTATTATACTAGAAAGATATGAGAGGATCATTTATTTCATCAGGAAAGATTTTAGCATGTTTGAATGATGTGAAAAGTTCAGTAGAAAGGTAAATTAAAGTTATTTAAAAAAAGAATAATAGCTAATAATAGCAGCTAACGTCCATTGAGCGCTTGGTGTGTACTGGCATTCTTCCATGTTCTTTGTGTGTATTAACTCCTCTGATGCTCTAAATAATCCTGTGAGGTAGGTACCAGGATTATGCCATTTTACGTATAAAAACTAAAAATCTAGAGAGTTAGAAGGACTAACTGATAGGATACCACAGAGGTTGAAAAGGATGCAATCCAAAGTTCAGGTAAAGGAATTACCCTTGCATATGAAAAAACACAACATCCATTTTAAAAGACCAGAAATAGGAAGGATGGGGTTGGTTTCTATGTTTGGAGGCAGGAGATTGAGAGTTCTCTTGATATCTTCTATGTTGTCTGCCAGTCCAGAGATAAGGGCATCTGCACAGCATGAGTGTAGAAATGGCAGACGAGTAGGTTTGAAGTATGGAGAAGGTTTAAGATAGACCCTGTGGAGAATAGGAGAGAACGCTGACTAGAGAGCGTAAAATGATTGCCAGGCAGCACTGAGGCCCACTACAGTGGGAAGGCAAGACCAACCAATGTCATTCATCTGCGGGGTTGTGGGGTTTTCCCTCTGTGCTCAGCTTCACGTCAGAGGCGAGGTAGTGCTGTTAGTACTATCTGGAAAGTTCCAGGTGTCTGGGCATTGAATCCACCACGGAGACACACAAGACCTTAGAGGCAAACCAAACAAGTAGGGGGTATAGGGAAAGGCAGGAAAAATAAGGCGTGTGGATCCATTGGATGGGCACTTATGTGCATCTTCTTCAAAAGTAAAGTATAATTATACCTAATTATTCAAGTAGATGGGGAATGGATTGTGTCTAAAGATTTAAAACAATAGACCTCAGCGAGAGGGTATATGAGTACAGAGTATATCTCTGTACTTTGATTAATTTTTCTGTAAATTCAAAATTGCTCAAAAAATATAGCCTATTAATTTTTAACAAATACAATAGATACTTGGAAAAAGATCATGTAGGGAACATCTGAATATCATTCACCATTATTGTTTTAGGAGGATTTACCTGATCATTCAGCTAAAATTGAGGAAGGACAGGAGAAAGGAGGAGGGAACAAGAAACCTACTGCTGAATCCCATTTGTACGAGGCACTATACCGGGCTTATTAAAAATGTTATAGAATTTAATCCTGGAAATAGGCTTATAAAGTAGAACCACATATGTATTTTACAAATAAGAATACAAAAAATACAAAATGATGTTACCTAACTTGTCTAAAGTGGTTCAGCAGGCGAGCAGAGGAAAAGTTTGGAACCACTGTCTATCGAAGCATCTGCTCATTGTCCCACACCCACTGCATAATGACTCTGTTCATTGACATTAAGTTATGTGTAGCCTTATATTGTTTTAAGTTTTCTGAAATAGTACTGAAAGTTTGAATAAAGGCACTATTAAACTTCGCTATGTTGCAAACCAATGGAGTTTACCTGTCAAAAGAAAAATTCACTAACAAGCCAATAGGTGGCAGTATAACACGGTGTTCTCAAAATTTTAAGTCCTATGGCTAATTAACAATACTGATTGAGGCACCAGGTACTGGGTACTGTGCTTGATGCTGTGTTAGGTGATCAAGAGTTGAGACAACCCTTTCTTCCAGAAGGTTACAGCCAGACAGTAAAGATTCAAAGGGAAACCCAAAGCTGCTTCTCTCTGCACCAATCCACTGGGGCATGTAGGGTGGCAAAACTCTCTCAAAAGCAGAAAGAAAAAGAGGGGGAGAGAAGGAGAGAAAGGGGGAGAGGAGAGAGTTGAAGAAGAAAGAGGATGGGAGGAGAGGGAGGAGGGCAAAGAAGGAGGAAGAGTCGGAGGGAGAGATTAAGAAAAAGGAATTCGTAAGAAGCCAAGATTATAATAGGACATATTCATCCTTTAAAATTCATCTCAAAACTCATGCCTAGAAGCCTCAGGCCTCAGTCTAATTCAGACACCTTCTGGGTATCTATTTGTCATGATGCTAAAACACTGAATAGTGCAACAGCTGATGGTCATGTCCACACCTTTATTAGATTTCGAGACACTTGAGGACAGGAAACTGCTCATCTTTGAACACTCTGGAACCCTGGCAGAGCTGGTGCCTGGCTCAGAATAGAAACAAAATGAAGCTGATGGATGAATGAATAGGATGAATAAATGATAGGTGTCTGGCCTTGCATCATGCCTTCTACTCTAACAATTTTTATCTACCTTTGGGAGGAAAAGTCCTGTGAACATCTTTTCTAGTGAGAAATTCAATTTCCTTCTTTATATGGCACACATAAGTCATCTAGGAGAAATTTATTTCCTTTTAGTAAAATCAAAATAAAAATTTTCAGGATGAGGAGAATATAAAACAAGCAAACAGGAGGTAGCAATGGTGGTTGGAATCGTTTGATCCTGAGGAAGAAAGGATATCTATTAATCTCCATGTGCCAGACATTAATGCTAGGCTTTGTGAGTATTCTTGTCTAATCCTTATAACAGTATCATGAACTAAATACTGTTATTAAGTCCATTTATATGTGTGAAAATGAGGCTCAGAGAAGTTAATTTACCCAAAGACACTGACTAGTACAACCGGTTCTTACTACATGCTAAGTCCTAGAGGGATTAAACTACTTGCCTAAGGTAACACTGCCAAAGGCAAAAAGGACTCAATCTAGGCCTATGAGACTCGAGAATTCATGTCATTTATTAAATTATATTCTCTCAACACAGTCTCTTTGCAGACTTATGACACTCATTTCACTTTTCTGCTCTTCCCTGAGTGAGCATTGCATTTTGGCAAGTCAGTAGCTGGCCTTCTAAATAGAAAGGGACACAGGTGTTTTTCTACCAGCCTCTAACTTGAAGTCATTTCTTTAGCCTTAGCTTTGCTAATTCCCCACCAGAAACTCTTCCTGAAGCTTCAGATTGGTCAAGTTGCCACCAGGACCAGGGATCTGGGAAGCCACCCTGGAGCTTCCAAACTTCCAGCAGTACCTCAGCTGTTTGTCAACAGAGATAAGGAGGCCTGAGATCCCTGAATCTCAGATTAGTGCCCAGTAATCAGAGGAAAGACAGAGGTAACTTTGTGGGAAAACAATGGGCATTGGAGCCTACCATTGTCATCTGGAAATAGCCAGATGTGAGGGCATCAAGGGACCCAAAATGCCATATGTCACTTAGAATTTTATTCTCATTTTAACAGTGCTGTTTTTTATGCACAGTAGATAAGCCTAAAAACAAATACACAAAAATGCTAACAGAAGTAATGTGGATACTTGATGTTAGGGCAATGAGATGAAGAATAATTTTTTTCTCTTATTTTCTAAAATTTTCATGATGTGGTTTTAGTACCTTTAAAAAGAAAATACTAAAGTTATGTTTTTTAAAAAGTTTTTTTCTCTTCAATCAAGCATAAGTAACTAAAGAAGACAATGGACAGATGAAACAACATAGGCCAGATTCCCAAATTCTAGATTTATTTTCCTACAAATTTTTCTGCAGTGGATTAGAGAAGAGCTAGGAGTACACAGCAAGAGCTAAACTTACGAGGTCACAAGATATCAGGTGTAAAGGAAAATGGTTCACAGGAATAACCTAAGGGATGTTAATAAAGCAACAATCAAAACAAACTGTCTTCAGCTCTATAACTGCAGAGGGAACTCAACGTCCACTTACAGCCCTGCTCCTCCCGTGTGCTCCTGTAGCTGCCATCACAGCAGTTGGCCTCTAGGGGCGCTCAGCTTTTGCAATAATATTCTTGTTTTGCGTTGACAATCTCAACATCCTCCTCTTCCCACTCCCTCGCTCATTTTTTAGCAAATATAAAGGCACAATAATTTTTTAAATGATTTTTACTAGGAAGTGGAAGGGAAAACAAGTGTAAAATCGTGGAAATAAATGATGTTATAGTGAACAGATTATTTTGAAAGTAACTCAAATCTAGCCATAGATCTGCTTTCTGGGAACCCAGATTATTAATTTCTTTTCTGAGCCTAGACCACTCTGGATGCTAACGGAATCCCTGAGAGCCTCTGATCCGTGGTGCCTTCTCTGTACTTGCCATGCCTGAGAAGCATCTTGGCCTCCACTCCTCACATTCTCTCTACAGAGCCCCCCTACAGGGTTCAGGCAACTTTCAACTGCTTTTCTCACACCTGGTCTGTTGGGGAAGTAAGGTGCTTCTCTATGGGGCCCAGAATTCAAATCTGGATTTAGGCCTTCCTGTGCCTACCTTATAGATAACTTCCTTTGCCCTTTCTGTAACTCTGTGAGAGCAACAGATTGTCCCATCTCGTGAAACATGTCATTAGGTAAATGTAAGTTTCTTCTACTGGATGGCAACCTTTATGTTTATACTTTCCAGAGCATTTTAATTTCAGTGATTCTAATTCATTGTCCCAATAAGTATATACCTACTTGTCCAACCGTGTGTCCCCATTTTGCTTAATATAATCACTGTACCTATGTTTTTGACTAGTATCTTACCCTATCCTCACAGATGGACAAAAGGCCACTAACAGCAGACAGCATTTTTCGGGGAGACTATCTTATGTCTGTTCCATCACCAGGCAAGCAGAGGACTATATCTTTACCATCCTTCAAAGCTCCCAGACTCCAACCTCTGCCTCTTCACCTGGGCTTGGCCTTAATTCCTGTTCTTCACTGAGAGATGCCTCTGACAAATATTCATTTGCTGAGGAGAGATAATTGACATACTCTGAACCCAGGGAATGTTTGAGCTGGCCCTGCCTCAGGTTACCCACTGCCCTCACTACCCCAAGTACCCTCTGGGCCTCCTCCTCAGGGAGTGATCTTGCATAATCCTAGTCATTACAGTTTTACAACATTAAAATACTTTAACCATATAGCAACAATAACGCACATACGATAAGAGGAGGGTTGATCACTCTCTCACAGGCTTTTATGGGAAAACAGGCAGCTTTCTCCCTGATAAGAAAAATATGGGTCTCCACCCCCCCACAAAAAAAAAAATCCCAGGATGCCCCAGAATGCAGTTTCTTTTCCACATGACGTGTTCTGAAGCACGTCAGCTGCTCCTTGTTGCTGTGCAGATCACCCAACATCGGGTCACTGAGAGAGACAGCAGCGCTTGCTCGCACAGCTGATAGGATTAGGAGATGGTGCTTTGTCAGCCCTGATTGAGTCCAAGAAAGCAAACACAGGTGAGGTGTCAGGAAGAGTGGATGTGGGGACCGTGATGTGTCTTGGCTGGATGGTGCAGATGTTTTCTCTTCGGCAGTGTATTTATATTGTCGTTTCTGTGAAGTTTGCAGTCTGGGGGTGGTGGGGGGAGGTTCCTATCAATAAAAACCTGTCCTTTATCACTTATCTGATTTCAAGGATTGGCCACATAAACCTCACAGGATTTTTGTGAGGTTTGAATAAGATTATATATGTGAAAGAGCTCTGAAAATATAAAGTTTTGTGCATAGGGGAGGAATGAATTATTTAATTACAAATTTAACATAAACAACCAAATAATTTATCCCAGCTTTGGGGCATATTTATATAAAGACATTCCTTTCCCCCCATCTCCTCTGTTTCTTGCCAGACCTAGACAAGTATATTATTTATAATCTTTAAGCATTCAATCCTAAAGCTGTTGATGTTTTCTAAAAGCCAGCAATACATTCATTTTTAAGGGAAAAGCTACAAAAGTACAAAACAAGGCAATAAAATAAGTATTTAAGTAGAAAAATGAAAATAATGCATAAGAATATTTTAAAGCAGATGAAAGATGACTATTTTATGCTGTATTAGGTTATATGTCTTTGATGGTATAATCCAAATGTTATGAGACATTTCTCCTAATGACATGAGAAACAATTGAATGAAATTAAAGGCAGCATAGATATCATTTGTAAAACTTGCCTTTTAGAACAGCAGAAAAACAGGCTTGGGTTCCAAAAGTACAGAGCTAAGAGGCATCTGAACACTAAATCATCAGCCTTTCCCGTGGCAAGGTTGCTATGGTGACAACAAGGCTACTGCACAAGCCTCACAGTGCCTGCTCTTCTGCAGTAAAAGCTGTCACTGAACATACGTTGGATTTTTTAGGCACACACCCCATCATCAAATACAAAGACATATTAGAGGCAGCTTTGTCTGAGTCATTTACAAAACAAGTTTTATCTATGTTCTTGATCCTGTACTGATGACTCCCTTACGAGGTTATAGAACTCATTCGTTAATGCATTCATTCATTTGTATTGGTGCCTACTGTGTGACAGGAGTTGTACTAGGCTCTGCCTACAATCCTTGGTGAACACAAACAAGTAAATGGGGAATTCTGACATGATCATAACAGCTCTCCTGGGGGTAAATACAAGTGTCCTGGAAGTATCAGGGGAGGTTTACTGGAGGAAGCTTTTTTAAAATGAAACTTAATATATCTTTAGGAGTTGAGGAAGATGGGTGAATGGGGAATAAGACATGCTGTAGGCAGAGGGACCAGCATGTGCAATAGTTTAGAGGAAAAAGAGAACAGGAAACCTCCAGAGACCTGTAAGTGCTACAGTTTGAGAAGTATTCATGTGTATGTGGGGGAGGGTGGCAGGTGAAGGGGGGGTTAGGGAGAGAAGGGAGTATCTATGGAAGAGGAGTAGCAAGAAATAAGACTGGAGAGGTAAACAAGGCAGCCAGATCAGGGAAGCTTTTGTGCATGAAGGAGTTTGAATATTACCTGGAGAACAACTGGGAAGTCATTAGCGAGTTTTAATGGAGAAGCGTGACTTGATTTAACCTTTCAGAAAGGCCTTGTGGAAAAATTGGAAAAACTAGTGAGAAAGGAATATGATGCAAGATTAGAAGACAACTTTAGTCAGACCACTATTGCAATAATCTAGGGTGACTGTGGTTTACACTCTAAATGAAGATAATGGAGATGAACAGTGGACAGAAGTAATCAGAGTAAAGACATTTATTAGCAAGGGAGCATGGACATCACTTGGTGGTTTATGCCATGGATGTGGTCAGGTGAGCGAGAGGAAGTCAAGAATGACTCTGAGGTTCTAACTTGGATAATTCAGTAGAGGGTGTTCTGTTAGTAGGTCCCATTCTTAGTTCTCAGTAGGAAACTCAGAAGCATATTTTGACTTTAATAGTTTGTTTCTATTTCACAGTATGTGGCCCCAGGCTTATAATTTTAGACATAATAGGTTGTAAGAATCCTCCCGGGCTATTACTTTCCTGAGGTCCACATTTGAGACAGCTGTGGGTGTAGAAAGTATGATTTAACCATCTCTTCTTCCCAAATAAAGAATCCTGAGATTACCAACCCCCCTGCTTAAAAGAGCTAAGTAGATGGAAAAGATTTATGGAGTAAGATCTCTTTTGGGGTTACAGGAAGAAGGCAAATTGATTCCACTAATCCTCTGACTTCAGGCTCTCTCTAGACTCACAACATACATTCCTAAACTTGAAAATTGAGCAGTCAGAGAATTGCTGTTTGGAGGGCAGGCAAATTGGGATGGTGGAGGTTCAAATCCAATTTTCAAGGATCACAGTCCTGCCATGTGGGAAAGTAGGGCATAAGGATCAGACTGTTCACCAGCCACACTGCTATTTAGGATATTCTCCAGTTCTGAACAGAGGGTATGTAAGTCATTATACATGCTGAAGTCCATCACCAGGTAAGATTAGCATGTGTAATAAATCAATGCCCCTGGCCCAGGGGATGATCCCTATTTTACATCCTCAGTTGGACAGGTTTTCGAGCTTTGTAAAACAGATTTGTCTGCATCACGAAAGCTTTTTCAGCCTGTCGTGTAAAATGCATCAGTAAATATTGAAAGGACCTCCTGGATCTGATTTAACTGCCCTTTGGAAAGTACTGTTCAATCAGCTGGTACAGCTGTTTTCTTTTCCTCATCTAATCCTCACAGCTGTCCTTGAGGTAGGTATTATTATCATCCCTCAATTTAACAAGGATAAACTTGACGTTCAGAAGGGACAAGAACTTTAGGCATAAAGGCACTCAGCTTGAAGGGACTGCAGTGCTGGCTGGAACTCGGTTTTCTGAGTTCAAGTGCGGCGCCCTTCCCCTCGCAGCGTGCCTGGGCTGATCCGGGCGCCCGGGCGGCTGCGGGGCAGAGCTGGGGGCAAGGCTGCTGTCGCCCCGCAGCGCCCGGCTTCCCGAGGGCGGAGAGCGCTCCTCCCCGTTCTTTCCTGCGGCGTGGCGCTGCGCTGCCAGCTGAAGGCCCTTCTGATGCAAACCGCCCAAGCAGAATCGGTTGCAGCCTGTGAGATCCCAGAACCAGTACGCTGTCAGTCCTGCAGCATTGGCTTGGCTGCGGGCCGGGAGGAGGGTGACCGCTCGCCACTGTCAGACGAGGTGACTATGGAGCGCCGTGTGTTGACTTAAAACCGACCGGCCAAGGAGGAGCCGCGAAGGGAAAACTTTCCTTCTTTCTCCATTTTGACTTTCAGAGATGTCGCAGCTTTTCTAAGTCTCTCCACCCAGCGCGCACCCCCTGCAAACCCTAGACCAAGTGTTATAAAAAGAGGGTGGGGGCGCCCCTGGGCTGCAAATGCCGCCAATGCCCGCCTGCCCCCGGCGGGTCGCGCAGGTGAGGGAGGTCGTGGGGAGGCGCCCCGGGAGCGGCCGCGGGGGTGGACACGGGCCGCCGGGGCACCACGTGTCCGGCCGGGGCGGGGCGGGGCGGGGCCGGGCGCGCCCCGGGAGTCGAGCGCGAACGGCGGCCGCGGCGGCGGCGCGTGGGACCCGCAGCAGCCGCCGCCCGCAGCCCGCAGCCCGCGCCGGCTCAGCGCAGTGTCCTCGCCCCTGCCCGCAGGTGCCTCCCCCTGGACGGCGGCCGCGGCGGCGCGAGGAGCCGGCGGGCAGCGGCGTGATGGGGCCCCTCCGCGAGAACAAGGTAAGGAGGGCTCGTCCTGCGGGCGCCGGAGGGAGAGGGCAGGGGGCCGGACGCGGGCCAGGTGCGGGCCGGAGGGCTGACGTTTGGAGTCGGGCGAAGAGGGAGAAGGAGGCAGTGGGGACGCGGGGAAGGCAGAGAGGCAGCGTGCTTCGGCGACGAGATCCAGGAGATGGGAAAGTGGTACCGGGGGAAAGAAGAGATTTCGGAGATTGACATAAGGATTAAAAAGATTGACTTTGGAGGGTTAATCCAATCTCCTGAAACTGGGGGGTTGGAGTGTAGATTGCAGTCGCTTCCCTGTGTGATGTGAATAAAAGGAATTTGATGTATTCGTGACCGAGACATAAGGACTCCAGCGTGTCAGTGACCCCGCGTTGGCTCGGGGCTGCAGTGTGTCCAGCGGAGGGGCTGACGTGTGCTGCCTGCTGGGGGACAGATGTGCGGGACAGATGCAGAGCCCGGGTGTGGTTTGCGGACCCTGGATAGGGCGGATGCCTGAGGGACCTCAGAAGTTCCCTAGGGCTGGGGTTTTCTTCTCAATTCCTGCTGTGTGTGAGCTGCCCAGAGGTGTTTACTTTGGCCGTGACCCCTCCTGGTAAGTCAGTGGTAATGAGCAGGAGGTCATGTTGTGAAATGGTGTCTGTTACCTAAGCAAGCCCAAGCCCTTTTTCAATTGCAGAGGTTAGAGCACTGGGATTTTTGCAAAAAGCTCCTCCTAGGAATCCATTTTAAGGCAGGCTAGTGGTGATGCTGAAAAGCACTCGATTTCCAGCTCGTTCTATTTCTAGATGACATGCAGTCTTGCCTAAGCATCTTTGCCTCTTTTAGCCTTAGTTTCCTCATCTGTAAATAGGGACATGAATGAATGTCCTCTCTGTGTTACAAGCTAACGTGTAAAGACCAAATGAGATAATGGTTGCAAAAACACTGTATACTTTGAAAAACATTGTCAAAATATTATTTTGTGTGCATTTTTAAAAAGGCATTTAATGCTGTATTTTTAAGGAGAAACAGAAAAATCTCTTCTCATGGGTGTCCTGTAAGGAAAACAAAAGCTAAACCTGATATAAAAGGTGGAGCCATCTTCCCGAGTATTGGATTTGTGTTTGCTTTTCTGTTGGCAACAAGCCTTGTGTACCAGGATATTAATGAATAATTAAGATCCTGTTCGGAAGAGGAGGGATTCTAAAGAGAAGTGTGTGTGATCTATCAGGAAAGAATTGCCCCAAGTATAGGGATCTACTTTATGAGGAGACAAGAAAACAGAAGTCAAATTGTCACAGCTAATTCAGGAAAAGCGAATGGAAGTCTAAAAGAAATCAAGTAATAAGCTGGAGGGTGTTGTGAGTAATAAAGAACCTTTGAGAGCTGAAAGCTTGAATGTGATAGAAAAAACCAGAGTGGGAAGGTGAGTCAGGAATCGCGTGGGGGAGTGGGGTGGCCTTCCAGCTAGTGGGTGAAGGAGTGTGTGTGTGTGTGTGTGTGTGTGTGTGTGTGTGTGTGTGTGTGTGTTCAGTAGATTAGAACGGTGAGCTCAGTGGAAGAGTTTTGAAACTCATTTCAGCAACTGCGATAAGAAGGACTATTCTGTGAAGATTGAATATTCAGACATGTGATTTCTTATAAACTGATCCTTGAAGGAGCAGGCAGGAGTTCAGAGGGGGAAACAAGTCTCCTTTTGTTTTCTTTTTGATGTCCAATTTTGAGAAGCAGCAGAGAGTGCAGCATCATGAGAAGGAGATTTCCCGAAGCCGAATTCCGCGATTGATTCTTCGGCCCCATCTGCCCCAGCAACAGCACAAAGTGTCCCCAGCCTCTGAGTCTCCCTTCTCTGAGGAAGAGAGCAGAGAATTCAACCCCAGCAGCTCTGGGCGCTCAGCGAGGACCATTAGCAGCAACAGCTTCTGCTCAGGTACAGTACCCCCCGGGAAGCCACCAGAGACATGCAATGTGTGCACTGTAAGCGCATTGTTAAGGGGCCTGGACTGGGCCCCCTATAGCCTAGAACTAGACTTCTACTATTAGGATGAGTTGTATAAAGTTGTACCTTTTTGGCCTACAAATACAGCAGTTTCATATGGTTCGACCCAGTGGAATTTCATACCTGTTTTCATATGTTATTCTGTTTTATAATTTAGAATGTAAAATCTAACTTTTTATTTTTATGATTGTTTAAATATGTGTTTGTCAAATCTAGAAAAAAATATTAGATTGAGTTTTGTACTAGCAACCTCTATAAGCTTGTGTACTTCTGATTGTGGGATTCCCCAAAGATGAAGGAACTCCTAACAAATGAGGCCAAAGTCAAGGAGAGTTCTATCCCAAGGCTGTCCTGGCCTTATAGTTTAGTAGGGAAGAACACAGGCTTTGTGACCTGCCAGGCCTAATCACAGGAAGGGCTAGAATCCCTGGCCCTTGCACCACTTACATACTGCATGACCTTGGGCTAGTTGCTTAACCTCCTTAAGCTTCAGTTGTTACTTCCATAAAATGGGATGTTAACACCTACCTTGTAGAGTTGCTGTGGAGTTAAATGAGCCCATGTCACCAAATGTACTCTTAGCACAGTGCCTGTCTTATAGAGAGGTGCTTAATAAAGAATGGTTCTTCATATGATTAACTATGGATGTCAGTTTTGGCACATGATTAAGGAAGTTTCCTTAAAGTTGTGAGTGTATTTGGTAAGGGCACACATTACTTCATAGCTCCTTGAAGGTGCCACCATTGTTTCTTCACAGATCCTGTTAATCCTACTGAAGCACATGACTTAGAAGGACTTGTATTCTTTGAGAAGTATTAGGAATTTGGGTAAAGTTTAAGTGAGTTACCATCTTATGATTAGTCACAAATGTTTCATAGTAGATATTTTTTTTAAGAACTTATTTAGGGACCATGTAATTTGAAGATGAACACATGTACGAGAAGGGACACATGAATCAAGATGCTATGATCTAATTTAGCAGGATGCAACATTCCATTTCATTTAGTGTTGACAACTACATTTTTCCAGGATTTTATAAATGCAGCTTTGGATTTATCACATATTTTCATAAAATAATTCCACCCTATACATAAGTTGTATGTTAGAAATACTGTGCTGCCTATTTTTCTGTTTCTTCCCTAGAAAACCTCAAATTCTCTGCTTGGTTCTGAAAAAAAAATTCTATGAAAATATTATGTTTTAAAACTTATTTCTTGCCATTTGAATGATATGAATCTAGTTTAAAATGGAAACCCACTGATGGTTTGCTTAATACTTTCCCAAGAAGAAAACAAAAGGATAACTGAGAAGCCAGAGTAGTTAAGATTCCTAGAACCTAGGGTCGTGTTGCAGAATGTAATGGTGTTCACTTTAACTCCATTTTGCAGCTCAGGGCTCACTCTGGTGAGTGTGGATGAGCTCTGGGGACATCATTTCAAACTGACACGGCTTTGTTTACATGACTCAATTCCGCATGTGTTCCTGATATTTTCTCCACGTAATCAGTTTCTCCATGACTGACTTTGGAGTGAGTAGTGTTATCAGAAAAAAAAAAAAAAAAAAAGAAGTTGGTCAAAAGAAAAACCCCAGATATGTTTTAGAAGATCTGAAGGCAAACCCATACAATTATTAATTTTGGTCATGAATCATCCCTCCTTCCCAAGAGACCTGTCTCCCACTAAGGCCATAATGCTGTACATGAAAATCGAAAGTAGATATTGATCCTTTTGCCGTTAACTAGCTGAAAATTGAGTGGCAGAAGCAGATAATTATGGGTGTCTCTAAACAACCTTTCAATCTTTCCAGCCCTGTCTCCAGATAGGATTTCCTCCATTCTGGGGCCTCTCCCTCATCTCTCTTTCATCTTCCTGTCTTGGCGATTCCCCAAGGTTTGGGTCTGATGCCTTTCCCTTCCTTGCATTCCTTTCCTACAGGACTCTGATAAACCCTATGAAGGCTTTCAAGAGTGTTGTTTTGACTAAAATTGACAGCAGCAAGGCCTTTGGGGGCATGTTAATGATGCTTTAGGAGGTCAGTTGGTGGGTGGAAAATAAATGGGTTTGGTACTATAGGGAGCGTTACTGCTGCAGGCAGTGAGGTAGAGAATGTCAAACATGTCCAACCAGCAGGGGAAGAGCTGGTTTTAATCTACCCACTGTTAACACTGAGGCCAGAATATGTGTTTGTTGCTTAATCTTGGCAGTTAAGTCAAAGAACAAGGTACCTACAAACATTAAAAATGGCCATCCTTTGCCAGGAAGAAATTAAAACAATTTAGAGGTTTCTGTTGTCACCACAGCTTTATAACCTTACAGTAATCATTCTGCATTAACTTAGTCTTCATTAGAAGTCATCACATTCACTAATGTGAAAGGGGATATGCCTAGTTAGGGGAATTCTTACAATCTGGTAATGAAATTATAGAGGAAAATATTACCTCAAACATAAGGAAATTTAATTGGAAAATTACATTTTCAGAACTGCAAACTAGAGACTCTTTCACCAAATCTGTGTCAATGACATTAAATGTGAAGAGCATCATATGTTCTAAAATATTCATTTTTTTAAAAGAACAGTAATGTAGTGAACTTACATAAATTTACTTAATATAGATCCTTTATTTTGAGAGTCTGGCTTGTCTATAATTTGTATTAAAACAGAAATCCATGTTAGTAGATAGTGGTTATACTTTGGCAAAATAAATGACAGCTCAACATTGATGTTTCCTCTACCCCCACCCCCATGTTTTTCTTAGAATTTTACTGATCTGTGCAATTAAAAGACTGGAAATATTTCCAAAGTGACCTGTCCATTGTTACCCATTTTCCCTTTTCCCTCCCCATTCTACTGCCTCCCTTCTGTCCTCCCGTGGGAGCCTTGGCAAGGAACATTTAATGACTTGATATTCTATATGCTAATTTGTATGTTGTGTCTACCTCATTTCAGAGGGAAGGAGTTGTGTGTGACCTTTTGCAATTCATTTGGGGTGTGTCCCCAAAGAGCCCTTCTTTTAATAGCTTTTTATTCGCAGAATATCTTTGAAGATCTGCATGTGTTTTGTGCATTTCAGCACATGAGTGTTTTTGTACTTGGATATCATTCTAGTGTTAAAACGGCCTATTCCTTCCAGTTTGTAATCAGTCTTGGTTGCTGTGACCTTAGTTGGAGATAGGTTTATACTGGAGGATAAGCCCCATTTTGTGTGTACAGCAAGTAGAACATTGTACGTTCTTAGTAAAAATTAATGCTTTATTTAAAGAATACATAAGGAAATACAGCTAAGATAAGTTAATAGAAACCAGATGTCTTCTTTCATGTCCCCTCTTTTTTTTAAGTCAGTGTTTTTTTTTTTGTTTAAACCAGTGTTTTGGGGATAAAGTCACCCTATTTTTCTTCCATGTTTCTTATTTTTAACATGCCCATGAGAAGTGGTAACCACATTTTCAGTTTGTATTCTAGGTATGGCCCATCGAATCTAGGCCTCTGTCCATTTTTCTTCCCATTTGCTGTTAGTAGTGAATCATGTTCATCCTAGTATCATGACTCTAGCCACTATTAGAAAAGCTGATGGCCTGGGTAAATATGTCAGGCACATACGTCAGTCACCTGACATGGTTAGTAGCACGCTGTGCATTCCTGTTTGCTTAGTTGAGACAATAATTACCCCCTTAGAACTGGGAGGCAGATGGATTGCTGGGATTTAAGCTTAGTTCTCCTTGGGTGCCTTGTAAACATGGCAGGTGGAACAAATTATGCATATAGAACACTGGTTGTTTTATAGACCAGTAATTTCTCTGAGTTATTTCCATGTTTCTAATGTGCACACACAAATACATGGACAACTTTGTGAATTAACACACTAAAAAAACAAGTCCAGATCAATTTAAAGAAAAATGGTCAGAATCTGAGATTCTTTGCAGTGTAATCCCAAGTAAGGATTTTGCTGAAAATATCTTGCTATTTACAGTGTCTGGGAAGAAATCTTTCTTTGAATGCCAGTGACCTAGAGGTAATCATTGTTGCTGTTTGTGGGAAGAACAATTAAGGCAAATTATAACCTGACTAGAGTGCCCTGCCGAGGCATGACAATGCCTCCAAAAATTTGCCAGCCTTGCCAAACAGAAATATTTCTGCTATGCTTTTGTGCAGTTGAGGAAACTTGGCATCTGGATACAGTAAACCTTTGAACATAATGATTAGAATTGAGATGAACTGCTTAAAGTGAAGTGAGCTGCAGTACCAAATTATACTATAATTGAATGACTGCCAGCCTGCTGTGAATTAAAAAACAAATACCCTAAGAATTTAGTATCACTTTAATGAGTATGGGACCTAGGCACTGTTGTACAATAAATGTTTCAAATGCTTAGCTGCCTCAGCCTCAGAAATATGTACCTAATGAAATAAGTTACAAATAAAGGGTATATAGGCAGCATTTATTTTTGAGAATGTGGTAACTGCAGTTAGGACAAGAGTAAAATTTTTGCCATTTGATTAAAAAAATTCTTAGCAGTGGGGACTGTGAAAAGTAATCATGATGGAATTGGACCTTGACTGAAAGCAAATTAAGGTACTTAAACTAAAAATCTTTTATGTTCTAAACCACTCATCTTTATGACAGTGCTTCCCAATTTCAGAGCATGGCGTTTGCCTACTTTAGAATCCTCAGTAAAACTTGTTTAAACGGTAGATAAGTTGGCCACACCCCAAACCTATCACCTTGGGATGGGAGAGCTAAAGAATCTGTATTTTGCAGGCTTTCCAGGTGATTCTTACGCATACCAAAGGCTAAGCCTCACTGCCTTGTGGTCTGTGTGTGTTTGGGTTATTTTCTATGTGCAGTTTAAGGGGCATGCCCAAAGTGGCATCCCAAGATGAGCAAGAATCAAAGATGGTAAAAGTGATGGCCAGCCAGGCTGTTTAAACCAGTGGCTGTGGGGCAAGGTGGATGTGGCATCACCTGGAAATTATAGCTTCTGACTGCATATTTACAAGTCCGATGTCATTAGTCTTAGCAGTAATATTATTTATCTCTACATAATGGGTTTAACTTGTGTTCAAATGGTAGAACAGTAAGGGAAAGGAGAAAGCATTTCCTTTCTTTATTTTCCTGTATAATCCTCTCTCTGAATTTACTACCTCTATCCATAATTTTTATTATTTTGCATTTTCTTTCTTTGGTATTGGATGATTTGGAGTATACTGAAAGTGTGTATACTGACTGCACTAAGAAAGTACTGTGAACACCCAGTGGATACAGTAAAAGAGGCAGAAAAAAAGAGAAACTGAGGTCCAGGAGTAGCAGGACATTCAGCTTTTTGAAAGCTTCCACCAAAATATATTTATCCAATAAGCATCTAGTAAATGCCTGTTAAGGATCAGAAATTGTACTCAGGCTACAAAGATGAATAAAACACAGAGATTGGAAAAATCAATTGTTTTACTGCCTCAACCCTGACAATGAAATAAATGGGATAACAAGTAATCCCATCTGGATGTGATTCCCACACTGCTATCTTCACTCACTTGTTTTGTGTCCCTATCTCCTTTACTGACACCCACTCCACACACACCCCTGCATTGTAATTTGAGTTCCTTGCTCATTTTTTTTTTTTATCTACGTTGGCCTCTCACATTTCATAAGGCCAAGGATGCAAACAAGTAATGTTAATTAGCGTGATGTAGTAGATAAACATGAGCCTTGGGAACAGCGGACCTGAGTTAAAAGCATGAAATGAGATAGAAAAGCAGGTGGGGCCAGAACATGAAAGGCTTTCTATGCCATGCTCGGAACTCGGAACTCGATCCATGAGATCAAGGGTTCATACGGGGACTAGGCCAGTAATGTGAAGGGTGAAGCCAGCTGGATGGAAGACAAGAGCGGGAACTCTAGAACTGGGCGGTGTGTGCCACTGCTTAAAGGTACTCAGAATTTTAAAAATTCAGCTTTTTACCTAACTCTGGACCAAATAACATGCAAACATAGCTGAATATGGCTCATGGACTGCCATTTTGCAATTTCTAAAGATCTTTCAGAGCCAATGAAGGCTTTTCAGCAAGGAAGAGTTATGGCTAGATTTACACTTTAGAAAGATTTTTCTGTTTATGTGTTGAACAGTGGGTCGGGGATGGCAGGAATGATGGTGAGGAGCCTGCCTGGTTTGAAGGCCACGGGGACGATCTACATGAAGTTTGATGAAACCCGTGTGAAGTTTGGGGCTGGAACAGATGATCCTAATCACCAGTTGCACATAGAAGGTGAAGGAAGAGACTGTGTCTAGATTTCCACTGGATGAACATGAGTGGAATAGCAAGACCGGGGAGAGTAAGTCAACTTAATTAATTAGTTCAGTTTAGGTTTTGTTGCATTTGAGACAAAAGTCTGGAGCCCCCAAGAAAATTCCAAGGTGATGGCCACTGAAGTCAAGGGAGTGGATAACATCATGAGAGGGGTGTGCATGGAGGAGAAAGAGGACCAAGGAGAGAGCTTGGGGTATAACAGGACTAGGCAGAAAAAGGAAGCTAAGACACCTGAGAATGAGCATTAGAGAAGAAGGGAGAGCACCAGGTGTGACAATGTCTCCAATCCCAAACGAAGAGAGAATTTTGAAATGAAAGTAGCCAAGAGACTCAGATGTCACAGCAAGATTAAGTAAAATGTGCACTAAATAGGGTTCAAGGATCAGGCCACTCATTAGGTTATCAGTGATCTTGGGCAAAAACAATTGGAGAAAATTGGTGGTGGGGTGGGGTGGATGGGATCCAAATTGCATCGGGCTGGGATATGAGTGAGAGGTGACCAATAGAGAAGGTGTAGACAATTTTTTAAAAAAGCTTAACTGCAATGGGCAAAGGAAAATAAAATGAAAACACATGTTGCATTTACAGTGAAAATTAGGTGTTTATCAAACAATAGGTATTTGATAAAGTTTTTAGACTGAGGGGAAACAGACAATAAAGGAAAAACAGGAAGACTGAGACAGAAATTAAAAATAGTGGAGAAGTGATAACTGTAACAAGATGGGGTAGAACAAAAGAGACACACAAATTAAAAGAAACAAAATAAGGCTGGATGTGAATATAAATAAGTATATTTATAGGTCAGAGTAGGAAGTTGAAAGATACATTTCAAAGTCCAGATTATGGGCCCCTTCTTCATGCTTCCTCTGTCATACCACATGACCTGGTTTTAAAATTTCTTATTTAGGTACCTGACTCCCCAGTAGACTGAAAGCCTTCTGAAGGCAGGAACAATAGAGTCCCTTGCACTACACCTGACTCATAGCAGTTGCTTAGTGAGTATTTATTGGAATTTGGTGGAAGGCATCATGAGAACAGGACAAGTGAAGAATTCATTCATTGAATAAAATATATTGAGAGCAGGGGACTATCTTCATAAAACAACTATTAATAGAAATGTACTTAGTACTCAACAGCTTTGTTAAATGAAGGAAACATTCCTCTCCTGAGGAGTTCAGCATCTTTTAGTGTCAAAAAGAATAAGCTCCATCGTAGAACCATGACCCCAGAGTTGCGGATAGCTAGAAGAGAGATCTCTTGCTAAGAAAAACAGAAAATTCTCCATTCAATAGTTGGCACATATGCAGGGTTTTAAAGGCTGTATAGGAGTTTGAGAAGCAGAGCAAGATATGGCAGACAGATTGAGTATAAAACCATACAGTTCTAAAAGTGCAGGGCATATTTAGGGAACAGTGAGGAGGACAGTCTTCCTTAATTGTCATTTCTCAGTCATGCAAGCCATCAGAAAAAACAGCAGTCCATATTACAATCAAGAAGGTATTAGCACAGGCCACATACTCATCTTTCCCAAGAGTTTGACTTGACACTGGCTGCCACCCCACCCTCCAGGTGGTTCTTATTCTGAGAAAGTCCCTATCTCCTTGGTACCCTTCAGGTATACAAGGCTGTTGGGCGTTCTTGCCTTGCAAGGTGACTTTTCTGACTCCTGGGCCCAGTGACAGACCTCCCGTGCTGCTTGACTTGCCTGTCTCCTGCCTTGAAGACACAATCCAACCAACCGCTCCTCTGTCAGAGCAGAGAGCAACTCCTGACCCTGTACTTCTTCCACTGTTGGATATAGTCTTCATGCGCCAAAGCCTCCCTGCCTGATATTAGGCTCCTCTGGCTCCAGAAGGAGGCCTGTTATTTCATGTTGACTACTCTGTCTTTTCAGGGAAACCAAACCAAGTTTCCAAATGCACACCTGTGCCATCATTGAGATCATTAACAGCATTTCCCTCCATCCTACTAGAAACCCACATCCTTCAGCATTTCTCTGCTCACTGTGGATTTTCTCTGGGCTTTTCCCCTTCACTAGCTGCCTCTGACTTTATTCTCTCTGTTTTTTGTGTGAGCCCATGGGCCCACGCTGATAGGATCTCTACTGGAGATTGACCTGACTCTCAGAATTCTTGAGACCCAGTGAATCCTAACCTACCCTTCTATTTATAATGGAATGTTTAAGGGGATTATATTTTCTTTAATGCTAATTATTACATTTTGATTTTTTAATTCAAAAGTTGTAAAAACTTGTTTATTATAAAATGTGCAAACACATAAGTCAGAGTGGATATAATCACATTTATAGGATTTATTTTGCTTGTTGCCACAGTAAGATCATGTTACATTGATCTGTGATCCTCTCTATTCATTAAGTAGGTATTTATTGAACACCTATTGTGTGCAAGGCACTATTCTGGGAGCTGAGTGAGAGCAGTGAACAATACTGACATGGCTCCTGTCCTCAAGGGATGTATGTTCCAGGGAGTACCTGCACTTGTCATTGCTTGTCAGCACAAAGAAATCCCCCTTACTCACCATGATGACAGCACGGTATTCCATTGTACAGAGGACCCTCATTTACTCACCCATTCTTCTGTGGATAGACATTTTATCTGCAAGGCTGACTTTCAAAATTCAGAATTTTGTTTTAAGACTGTCACAGGAATTAGACTATTTATGAGCGTATTTTTTTGCTCTATTTTCTTTCTGTGTTCCTTTTTTAAAAAAAGTAAAAACCGTGTTACAAATACATTATCTAAAATAGTTCTTTTTTTCTAAATAGAAAAAACTCAAATATAGCAATTGTATAAAGTGTGTAATGAGCATTGCTTTTTCCTTAATTTCTTCCATTTTTATTTCTTAATCTGTCTTGATCATCACTATCTTCTGTAAGTGGGAAAACATAGAAGGAAGGGGAAAAATACATACATTGCTACAAGAAAGCCAACTATAATTCAGGTGTCCTTGGAGTGGTTTGGAGTTTCCTTATCATAAGGTTTTCAACAGATTAAGAAATGGCTTCTTGCCCTCTGTCTCTCTCTTCTTCCCTTCCTATCCTTCTAGTTCTTTCCCTCCCTCCTCCATCTTCTCCTACCAGGGAAAGTTAAAAAAAAAATAAAATAAAATAACTGAGCCTTTAAAAAGGCATGGCCTAGAAACTGCAAATAAACCCGTAATACTAAGGAGAGGGAAGGTCAGAAAGATTTGTAACACACTTATTTTAGAAAGATCATAACCCTACAAAAGAAAGAATGGGAAAAATAAAAAGCTTTCTGGACAGAATTCACCACCCCCATGGCAGGGCTCACCTGTCTGCTGGTGGTGAGAGGGGCACCTCCTGTTTCCCAATTGCAGCATCAACTCCTCCCTCACCAAAATGTCTAGATAGATTGATTACTCACACTACAGTAAAAATTTGGAACAAGGTATTTTCTCCTCCAAATTCCTCCTCCAGGGGCTGCTAACACAAATCAAACAACTTGACACTTGCTGGAAAAGCAAGTACTAGGCCCTTGTTTCGCAGGGAGCACCACGTCCTCAGGAGAAGTGGAGCTTACCTCACCTGGCCCCACGTCTTCCTCTACTGCCAAGGGCTTCACCAGAGTGACTTTTATGGGAGCACTCGAGGCTCCAAAATAGCTCAGAAATCCGGGGAATGTTTATATGTGAGATGATTATTTTGTCTCCAAGAAACAAGGAAAGGACTCACTAAATAATTACTCCACTCTCCGCTTCCTTTTTATAGATGTAGGTTACATGTCTTAGTGAGAGGTGCTCCTTTGAGTTACTGACAAGCTCACTTCCATCAGCGCACATACGCTCCACATCTTTACAAGAAAAAGGAGCTGCTCCCCACCACTTATCTCTTTGCACCTGCCATCCCATTTCTCTGCTCCCCTTCACAGAAGGACTGCCAAGATCCTGTCTCCATAATTTGCTGTTGCAAGCACGTGAGGGACCACATTGGCAAGTCTAACTTTCCCCTTGTCTGCCCTCATTTTCCTTCACTTCTCTGCGGGAGTCAACACAATTGAACAAGCCCCTCTCCTAAGACACACTTTACTTCTTCTTGGCTTCTGTGATCCTACCCCCTGAGCATTCCTCCTGCCTCCCAAGTCACAGCTCAGTCACCTTAGTTGGCCCCTTTCTCTTCCCGCCCTCTGCAAGGGCTGGCGTCCAGGCGTCCAGGTATCTTTAATCCTTTACCTGTTAGGGTGGTGATGTTCCAGACCTCTCCCCTGGGCTTCGGCCTTGCTTATCCAAGTGCCTACTTGATATCTCCAATGTCATGTTTAATTTATGACTCAAATTTAGCATATCAAATCAGAATTCTTGATTTCATTTCCTACGTGCTCATAGACCCATTTTTCTCCAACTCAGAAATGCCTACCATATACTCACTTGTTTAAGAAAAAAACCTAGAAGACGTCCTGGATCCCGTCCTATTTTACATTATTGTACATAAGTGCTTTCAATGATTTTTCCAAATATGTCTCAAATCCATCCACTTTTCTCAATTTTCATTACTACCACCCGAGTCAAACCACTATTACTTCTACTATGGTGGTGGCCTCCAGATGGGTTTGTTTACCTCTACTCTTTCATTCCTGAAAGGACCATGCAGCATGGTAGTTAAGAAGGAGGCTCTGGAGTTAGCCTGTCTGAATTCATACTACAGCTCTACGCCTTATAAGCTTGGGCAGGCGGCTTAAACATCAGTGCTAGTTTTGTATGCCCCCTGCAAACCAGGATGGCAATAGTGCCTATCTCAAAGGGATATTAGATTAATTAAGACTTGTGTTAAGTAAAGTGCTTAGAACAGTGCTTGATAAATTAGTAGGCACTCAATAAATATTAGTTAGATATATTATCACTAATTCAATCTGTTCTCCTTTATAAGCACAAACCAAATTTTGTCATCTCATGCTTCATGCATGCTATGGCTTCCATAGCACGTAAAATAACTTAATGGTTATGACTCCTGGCTACAATCCTGCACCACTTGGGACTACTTCAACCTAATCACCAATCATTCTCTCCCCATCAGCTTTCCTAGCCTCCTTTCAGTTTCCTCAATGCACCATATTCCTAGCTCAGAACTTTTTGCACTTGTTCCCTCTGCCTGGAATTCTTTACCCTGCCTTTTCTATGATAAGTTTCTTTTCATTTTTTGGTCTCAGTTCAAATTACCTCTTCAGGAACTTTCAATGACAATGTATCTAGCAAAGTAGCTTCCCACCTCCTACCTAGTCTGCATAATATCACTCAATTTATTTCATTAACAGTACATCACAATCCAAAATGTTTTTTAATGCATTTTTAGCTTGTTATAACTGTTTCTTTTCATCACTAGAATGTGAACTTGTGGACAAGGATCTTAGAGTCTTTCTCATCATTATATCCTTAATGTTTAGAACAATAGCTGACACACAGTAGGAAATCAGTAATTATTTGTGGAAGAAATAAATGGATGGGTGGATGGATGGATGGATGAGATTCTTACACTTCAACACTGGCCACTGTTAGTGACATACTGAAGCAGCCTTGTAGATTCGTGAGTTCTCACTACAGAAAGATGCTAAAATTAGCTAAAGGAGTAGAAGTTCAGATTTTGTTATTGAAAATCTAGAATTCAAAATTAATATGTGAATGGCATACTTTTTTATGGCTACATATGTTGAGACAGGAATACTGGAAACAACTAGAAAGAGTTTCTTGCCTCAAATGTTTGTGGTGTGCTTATTATGGGATGGCTTCTTTCAAACAGTTTCCTTTGTCTGTTTTTAATTTGGGCATTCCCAGAACTGCTGATGTTTCCTCTTGGAACAAACATAAGTAGAAAATTTTAGAAAACAGCTAACTTATGGTGGTGAGTAAAACAGGCACATTGTCAGACAAAAGTGAGTTTGAATCCTGAGTCAATTACTTAGTAGCTGTGTAATCGTGAAATTCTTAACCTCTCTGAGCCTCAGTTTTCTCAACTATAACCTATTATTAAAATTATGTGATAAAAATTAGTGTGCTTGCCACGTGACAGGTACTTAATAAATGTTAGTTACCTATACCCTTTCTGTGCATGTGAATGTACTGAATGGTGTGTGGTAAGAATTTCACATAGCTCAGATTAACGATGAGTTTAAGCTTTGACATTTTATCTGTCGCCATTAAACTATCTTCAGAAATGCCAGTACCTGGAGTAATAAAGATAATAAAAGCTACAGCAGTCTGGTTCATAAATAGATACACAGTAAATATTTGTTGAGTGCATGAATAAGTTGTCAGTAAATGCTTTTGCTGTTCATGAGAATCAACTAGATTTCCATATAGTTTAAAATGTTTCCTTAATAGCAATGATTTTTCCCCAAAATTATGCAACTGAACATTAAACAACATCAAACCATAGCTGACTGTTTCGAGATACTACTGCACAAAACCATGTTTCTTCCACCTGATACTATTTTTAAGTATGTCTTCTGGAATTGTTTTTGAAAACCAGTGTACTCTGAGATGTAAATTCAAAAGGGAACCCAGAAGTTTTAGAGATGCTTTTTGGACTTTAAAGAAATATTTTAATTGTAATCTTTAGAACTTGGTGTCTTATTCTTACATGTAATTGGTACAAGATTTTAAGTAGGAACTTAGACATCAAATGTGTTTGATGGCACTAGTTTTTAGGCACTTTGTTAAATATGAGAAAATTTTATAATAACACATATGCATGCTTTGGGCAATCCTAATAATTTAAAATGTATAAATGAATTACACAGAAAGTATTCATTGTTTTCAAATTTTCATCATAAAAGCATTGCAAAGTAACATGGAAAGAATAGATTTCTTTAAAATTCCAATAATAATAACAAAGCTAACAACTAATCTTCACAAAACATTTTCAAATGAATTCCAGGTGAGTTTAATTTTAAATGAAAAGTGAAACTATAAATATCTGGTAGAAAGTATAGGTAAATATTTAGTTGATCTTTCAATAAAAAGGACATTCTAAGCATAAAAGCACTGGAAGAAATCACAAAGGAACATACGGAGAGATTTGACAAAACAAGGTTTGAATGTCAAAAATATTATAAAGTCAACATCAAACAACAAATTGAGTGAAACATGACAAAGGATAAATGCCTTTCACACATAAGGATTTTTTATAAATCAATAAGAAAGCCTGAACTCCCAAATAGAGAAATTATCAAAGGACATGAACAATTCGTAGAAAAAGTAAAAAAGGCCAATGAATATATGAAGATATTAAACTTCACTAATAATTAAATACATGTAAATTAAGACATCAAAGATTCATTTTTAATTATTAACTTGAAAAATGTAGGTAATATAATACTTAAAACTGGTAGAAATTTAATAAGTGGGATACTCTCATACAGTAATAGGAATATAAGTTGTCTCAGCCTTCTTGCAAGATTTAGAAATCCCATTAACATTTATTCTGTAATCAAAGATTTGACCAAAAATATATCTATAAAATATGTTAATAAAGCAATTTTAATAATAGGAAATGGAAACAACCTAAAATCCCTTACAAGAAAGAATTGATGTTTACAAATGCTATGTTCTGGCTGGCACAGTGTCTCATGCTTGTAATCCTAGCATTTTGGGAGGCTGAGGCAGGAGGATCACTTGAGGCCAGGAATTTAAACCAGCCTAAGCAATAAAGAAACCCTGTTTCTACAAAAAATTGAAAATTAGCCAGGCGTGGTGGCATGCACCTGTAGTCCCAGCTAGTTAGGAGACTGAGGCAGGAAGATTGCTTGAGCCCAGGAGTTTGAGATTGCAGTGAGCTATGATGCCACAACACTCTAGCCCTAGGTGATAGAGTAAGATTCTGTCTCAAAAAAAAAATGCTATGTTCATATCTATTTTAAATAGGTGCTCATTTAAAATAATGTTTTCAGGAAATTAAATGTTTTGAAATTTTTTAAAGCATACTCAAAAACAGACTGGTACAATGAACTCCCATATGCTCATTATCCACCTTATGCAGATTAAATGATAGCAAGACATTGCTGCAGTTGCTATGTCTATTTATTTTCTTCTTATTCTTTTTGTTGTTGTTGTTGTTTTGCTGAAGCACTTTAAAGCAAATCTCCAGACATCATGTCATTTCATGTCTACCCATATACCTCCACATATATTACTAAAAAAATGCACATTCTCTTATATAATCACAGTGCCATTTTAATTATTAACACAACTAACATAATTCCTTGGTATGATAGAGAACACTGAAATACCCCTAATTGTCTCAAAAATGTCTACCTGCTTCCTCATGGTATCATTTAACCCGGAGGTAAATAAACTTTTTCTGTAAAGGGCAGATAGTAAATATTTTCAACTTTCCTGGCCAGATGGCTTCTATTGCAGTTATTCAACTCTGACATTGTAGTTTGAAAGCCACCATAGATAATGTGTAAAGCATTGGGCATGGTTGTGTTCTAATATTTTATTTACAAAAATAGGCAGCAGTTCAAATTTGGCCTTCAGGCTGCAGTTTGCCAATCCCTAATTTAACTCATTACTCTATTCTCTCTATATTTTATAAGGTAGACATTAGCTCTAAAGCCTTGGTTATATATGGGGCAATTTTTTCTGGCAAGAATACTTAATAGGTAGTGCTGTGTGCTTCATCTCACATCATATCAGAAGGTACATAATGTCTGTTGTCCCACTGTTGGTGAACTAAGGATACTCAGTGGGTACATTTGAGTAAGGCCTGGTTCCTCCACTGTAAACTCTCTTCTAGCCTTTTGTCTAATGGTTTCATCCATTATGTTTGTTGCCTAAATCAATTATTTCATTAGAGGTTGCAAAATAATAATTTTCTGTTTCTATTATTTCATCTGCTTTCATTAACCAGAAGGTTCTGTAACAATGAACTTGCCAGTATCAAGGAGGGATTTCAGTTATACTGAAATGCAGTTTGTATAGGAACACTTTTTACTATAAGGATATATACTAATTCTTTCTTTCCTTTTAATTGCCAATTTTCAATATAAAGAATTGATTTCTGGATCACTTCCAGTGATTTCCAGGGAGCTGGGAATTTGGGGGGCGAAAGGGGCCTTTCTCTCTCTCTTTTTAATTTTATTTTTTTGTATGACTGTGAACCCATAGATTCTTTTATATATCCAGTGGTTATAAGTCATTTGCATTTATTATTCTTTTTGATGCTCAAATTATTTCAATGTTGGTCATCAAGGCCCCCCTTTGTGTTGGTTTCTATTAGTCTTTGATAGCATCTTTTTTTCTAGTTAACAAGTTCTGGGGAGAAATTTTCAGTGACAGAGTATGAAACTGTCTATATGTTGAAATTTTGATAACAGTAAGCAGGCAAGTAAACCATATTCATAAAAAAAAACTAATAAAATATGCTAAAGTATTAAATATTTTTTCTGGTAACAATAATAGGAAAATATTAATCCTTTTTTTTCTTTACTTCTTTGTAACTCTTCTGTACTTCAGATTTCTGACGAGAATTATTAGTTTTATAATTAAAAAATTATGTTAAATTTTTAACAACCTCGACAGAAGATTTTAATTTAGCGAGTTCCTTTAGTATACTTAAAATAGCATTTAAATTATTTTTAAACATACTTAGATACATATTTTCCAGAATTGTAAATGGAGTAATTGTACAATTATTAACTACATTCCATGTCTCAAAGAAGTTGTAAAGAGAGAGGAAAAAATAGATAAAGAAAATCGAATTTTTAAGAACATCCAGGCTACAAAATTATAGTAGCTACCTATTAATATTTTGCCTGTATGTCTTTTTTTCTTTCATTTTTTTTTTTTGAGACAGGACCTCACTCTGTCATCCACATTGTAGTACAGTGATGAGATCAGAGCTCACAGCAGCCTCAAACTCCTAGGCTCAAGCAGTCCTCCTGCCTCAGCCTCCTCAGTTCCCTAGTAGCTAGGACTTTAGGCTACAGGCACTTGCCACTACTCCCAGCTAATGTTTTTAGAGATGGGGTCTCTCTATGTTGCCCAGGCTAGTCTTGAACTCCATGCCTCAATTGATCCTCCTGCTTCAGCCTCTCAGAGTGCCAGTATTATAGGCATGAGCCACTGTACTGGCCCTATCTGTCTTTGTAGTCCTTAGCATCTTTTTTTTTTTTCCTTAACGACAATTTGGAAACTATTCCATAGGTAGATGGAGTAGTTTTTTACAGCACTTTAGATAGGCCACAACTTCTGAAGTTTCCCGGATCTGTGAGTGTTCTTTCTATTATCCTTAATTCTGTGTTGACAGATTCTAAGCAAATGAACTAGAACAACCACAAAAGAACCTATTTCTTAATATAAATCGAGGAGAAAATGTAAATTAATCTCCTTCACTGTAGAAGGTGATCATTTAGATGTGGCCTTGATGAGGATAACTTTTACCTGAGTTCTACCAAGAGCCATCTTGGACCTGTCTAAATGGACTTTAAAATAGTGGGCCTCAGAAGGAAATTATCCCATATTTTCAAAATCGATCACACTGTAAAAAACATGTAATGTCCTTTTTTTTAAAAAAATAAAATTTATACTTTGTAAGAGGTGTGTATGTTTATGTGTGTGTGTGTGTATGTGTGTATGTGTTTCAGATTCCTCTCTCCAGTAGACCAACAATCTTACTTTTGTCAGGGATTCTGGATATTTGAAACATCCCACACTTTTTGGGAAAATCATTCCAGAACTCTGCCATTTCCTGCCCAGAAACAGTTTACTCATGGTGTCATATTAGAAATCTTTGTCAATGATAATTTATTTAAATTAAAATAACTCATAAAGTCTAGAATTATAAATATTGTGTTTATAAATCTATAAATTCTACAGAGCAAATTTAGCAGTCAGAGTAGCAGCAAGAAACAGAAGGCAACCTCGAATAGTTTAACTGAAGCAGGTTTAATAAACAAATTTCTTCAATAAGTGCTTGTTCCACATGTAGTTTAGCGCAGGTAAGATTAAATGTGAAGTCAAAAAACATCAGCTTGGCTTTACTATTCTTAGAATCTCAGAGTAGGGAAGGGGGAGAAGAGAAGGAAAAAAAAGAATCTCAGAGTAAATGTGAACTAAGCATATTTTACCATAGAATTTTGAAAAGGAGTATTATCTTCATTTGAACTAGTGGTCAGCTTCCATCTGTGGCTATGAAGAGGCCCCCTCACCCTCTTTAGGGGGAGATAGAGAAGAGAAGGAGCCCTAAATAAGATTTACTAATAAGATAACCACTTCTTCAGTCCTGCACAAAGGAAAATACCTCAGGTGCCATGGGTGACCAGATGACTCTGTGACACTTTGTTCCATGCCTTTGCTGGGGTCTTACTTTGAGCAACCTAAAGTGTGCCGTTTGTAGTGGGAAAATTAATTGCCCTGCCCTTTCTGAAGCTAGATTCCTTTGTTAATGTTGGTCTCATTAGACAAAACAGGCAAATGTCCCAGGCTTCTCTGATAATGCACCGATTTTCTTGGGTATGGATTTACTTGAACAGACTTGCCAGTTTATAAGAACTATGCATTCTAAGTGATATATAGCCAGCTCTTTTTAGCTTATTTATAATCTCCATCAGGATGGGGCCTGGGTGCACAGCCTGGGGCTGCTGCAGTGCCAGGACGTGATACATATTTATCTAACCAATGAAAGACTGTGTCTTGCATTCCCATTGTTTCCCCCCTCAGTATGAAGCACAATAGTAGACAGTTAAGAACTGTTTATGTAGTGATTTAAATGCTGTAAGACATCCCCAAAGTTCAAGATTTATTTAGGTATTAACCTTCTCAATCCCTGCTCCTGGAGATCCCAGCTGTAAATATAGATGACAGGTGAGGCCCCGCACTCTAGGCGGAAGCCCGCAGAATCCACGCTGCCACCACTCTAAGTAATTTCAGTTCCCAATTTTTAACCAGACCCCAGCACTTAATCCTTAAAACTGCTAGTACTGAAAACGTGATGTGTACATATTCATTATTATTTAACTCCAGAAAAATGGTAATAGAACCAAAAGTGTCATTTTGACAACATTTTCCAGTACTGGAAATTGTTTCATTTTATCCTTTGAGTCTGAGAGCTTTCGAGAAAAATGATTTTTTTAAGGTGGACATTCTGAAGCATGGATTTTTATTTATTTGGGACATCTCTCTCTCACAAGAAGTAACTCATGGATGTGACTCAGAAGGAAATAATTTTAAAGGCAACAGCCAACTTTGAATGATTAGACCTCATTTATTTTGAGTTTATCTGCTTTGGGATAGAAATCAAGAAAGGGGGGCTCTCCTGCGGCAATGTACAAACCTGTTGAGCCTTGTAAAATTGCTGCAATCTGTCTGAGTAATTAGCAGCTTCCCACCTTTAAAAAGGAGCTCAGATTTCTTTGGGTTGAAGCATAGGGCCTGAAAACGTAAGGAAAAGGCGAGGACAGTGAGCAATGACACAGCTGGACAATAGCAGCCAAGATGGGTTCTCAGCACTTGGGTAATTCAGGGGCAGGGTTTCTCAGGAGTTCACGTTTGAAAAAGCCCAAAGACTGCATGCAGGCATGAACAGTACACTAAAAACCATTTACTTCTAAAAACAGACCCTTGGAGGTACTATATACACTAATACATCCAAAAGTCAAGAACGGATTATCAAGAGAAATAAGTCCTATTATTAGTGCCAAGTACACTTTGTTCCAGGAACTGGGATATTTCATAATAAAAAATGAAATAAAGGCCAAAAATGAAGCAATTCTTTTCAGTATATTTTATTCAGGCCTTATTCTTTTTCTATCTTTATTCAAGCTATGGAGTTTTAAAATAGGCTTTGATAGATGGAAAATTATTTTAGTTTCCTTAATATTCTTAAAAATGTAATAGCCTTAAACGTTAAATGTCTTTATTCATTCTTTTGTCTAATTAGTTACTAAAGTATCTCTGGCATCAAAATATTTCCATATAATAAAGAATTAGTAATGAAAATTTACCACTAACCAATCAGTTTGAGTAAGCATACTTTTAAGTAATATATTGATTTGGCTTTAAATTACAATACAGTTCTTCTCATGAAAGTATAAATGAATTAAACAACCATCGTAAATACTTTAATAAATATGGAAAGCATTTCTAGGATTCAGCAGTATGACTTTCCTGTTGGCTTAGTGTAAGCATCTACAGGTCACTTTATATCATGCATGTTAACTTACAATAATGACCTTGGTAATAATCTGTACTTTGAAAGTTAAGGGAATGTTTCTAATCTGAATATCACTTTTATTTTACCAGTTTACTCCACTCTGCAAGATACCTGATTGATGTATTTTTGGTTGCAAATATGTGGTAAAACAGGATCACTTCTTTCTGCTTCCCTGAACTCCTAAAGCTTATCTCTCAGTCTATTAACCAATTGATGGGCCAATTGAGCAAAAACTGGGTGTGGTCAATAATATTCAAGTAACTTTGTTTTTCTAACATAACTAACTCTAAAGAGATCACACTAATGATCCTAAGTTGTTCTCGTGACCTTATTACTAATTCCATCCAAAAATCTATGAACAGATATGACCCAAAATTGTATCATATAAAGTGTTAAAACAGACATATCTTTATGTTTTCACAAGATGAACGTTACAGAAATAGTTGTGGTCAAAAAACTTATGAGGTTTTACCTTAAAATATTGCCTTAAAATAGTTGATATTTTGTTTGGGAACATGAATGGCCAAAATATGGAAAAATAAAAGCAGAGCCACTGAAGGACAGTCATCTTTATCTGTTAACCTGGGGCTTCGTAAGCAGAGTACACGTGTGGGCACATATGTTCATGTGTGTGTGTGGTACACTGCATGGCTTCTCTTTGCCATTGTTGATTTCCTCCTGATCATTAAACACTTACCGATTCCTGTTTTCTAGATGACACAGGCTGTCCTAGTAGCCAGTCAGTATCTCCTGTGAAGACGCCTTCAGATGCTGGAAACAGCCCCATTGGCTTTTGTCCTGGAAGTGATGAAGATTTTACCAGAAAGAAGTGCACAGTTGGAATGGTTGGTGAGGGAAGCATTCAGTCAGCTCGACATAAGAAGGAATCAAAGTCAGGCCTTGTGAAGCCAGGTCAGTAGACTTACTCCTCATGTTTTGTCAGAGCAATATGACTGGAGAGATTTCATATTTGAAACAAAACACCTGTATATTGAGTCAGGGATCACTAATACTAATATTCAATAATTACAAAATACTAGAAACTATGAGGTGATATGGAGGTAATTATTGCAATGAATGAAATGCCATGAGCATCAGAAAAAGTCAATTCTTAGAATCTGTACTATGTAAATATTTTGTATCTCAGAAATATATATATATATAATTATTTACACAAATATAGTTTTAGAAAAACTAAAGCGATAACTTTCAAATAAAAGGCTATGTGCATTAGCATTGGGAGACATCCTCTATATTGCATTTTTTTAACATCTGTAGTTATACTATACATATTTATGAGCCTGGAAAGACAGATTAATGGCTTCTTTGAGTCCTAATTCCTTACATTTGTCTTCTAGTTTTTGTTTGGCAATGATGTTATTGTGCAAGGAGTTACAGACAGTTTTATTTTGATGGGGCCAAGGCTTGGTCTTGTGTCCTCTTCCATTGAATGCTGGCATCTCTGTCTGCTTTTGTTCTTCCTGAATCATCTGTGTGCACAACATATCCTAATGGATTATTCTTCAGGTCTTGCTTTGGTCAAGCAAAGAGAATGTTATTTTGTTGCAGAGCAAAACTTAAACTATGTGAAAAAGAAATCCTGTATCTCCTAATGGCATCTGATAATCATTAGTCAGGATGAATTTGTTAATAGTCTCTCACTTTGGAATAATATGAAAAAGAAAAGGAATGATACACAATGGGGAAGTAATGACAGCCTATCAAAGAGAAAGATGAGGATTGTACAAAGGTTGTTGAGTACCCTCAATATTTAAGAAAGAGACAATGAGTTAAAGAATGTCATGAAATTATAGCCAAGAAATAAAAAAAAACCATTACCTTGTATACCCAAGAACCAGGACTGCACTCTTCCCTTCCTTAGCTCTATTATATTTTTCTAAAAATTGAGATATAATTTACATACCATAAAATTCACCCTTTTAAAGTGTACAATTCAGTAGTTTTTAGTCTATTCAAACTGTTGTGCAAACATCACCATTTTTAAATTTTATCACCCCCAAAAGAAATCTCATACCCATTAGCAATCATTCTTTTTTCTTTCTTTCCCCCAATCCCTGGCAAATATTAATTTTCTCTGTCTCTATAGATTTTCCCATTCTAGACATCTCAAAAAAATGGAATTATATAATATGTGGCCTTTTGTGTATGGCTTCTTTAAGTTAGAATAATGTTTTCAGGGTTTACCAATGTAGCATGTATCAGAAATTTATTCCTTTTTATGGCTGAATAATATTCCATCATGTGGCTATATCACATTTTAAAATAGACTATTTTTTGAGCAATTTTAGATTTATAGAAAAATTAAGCAGAGAGTGTAGAAAGTTCCCATATACCTCCTCACTGCCACTCCCTCCAGCTTCCCCTATTATTAACATCTTACCTTAGTATGGTAATACACTACATTTTATTTATCCAATCATCAGTTAATGAACATTTGGGTCATTTCCACTTCTTGGCTATTATGGATAATGGCATTATGAATGTTGACGTACAAGCTTTTGTGTGAACACTTTTTCATTGAGTATATGCCTAGGAATGAAATTGCTGGGTCGTGTGATAACTTCTATGTTGAACTTTTTGAGGAACTGCCAGACTGTTTTTCAAAATGACTGCTCCATTTTACATTCCTACCAGCAATGTATAAGGGTTCCAATTTCCCCACATCCTTGTTAACAGTTGCTGTTATCTGTATTTTTGATTATAGCCATTCTAGTGATGTGAAGTGGTATCTCATTGTACTTTTCGGTTTATATTTCCCTAATGGCTAATGATGGTGAGCATCTTTTCATGTACTTATTGAGCATTTGTGTATCTTCTTTGGAGAAATGTTCTCAATTTCCTTTTGACCTGGGAGTAAATAACCAGTAGACTCTGCTTCTCCAACATGTGAGGCGTGATTTGAAGAGCAAGAGCCCTGTCATCCTCCTTTTGTATTCCCAGCACACATGCTCCAGTGCATATTAGGGTTGCAATCAACATTTGTTGGTCTCAACAGAAAGGTAGGGTATAAGATTAAGAAGATAAAATAGTACAGGGAAGAATGTCAGTTTCATGGATTGCAAAGAAAAAGTAGGTTTCACAATGAAAGTATGTAGGATTCAAATGCAACCTGAAATGATTTTATTTTTGTCTCCCCTCACCCCCACCACCTCATTCTAAAGCCACTTTATGGGGTTGGCAGTACAAGGAAACAGTAAGACAAGTGTGGTACAGCCAGAACAAACTAAGTTTAAATGAATTAAGACTATAATTGCCCTTCCTTATTTTAATAATCATAGTAAGAGTAATCACATGTTAAAATAATACTTAAAACTCTCTCTATATATGTACAGAATTCACGCTGACAAAGTCCCTAATCTTGCAGAAGGGACTCATTTGCTAAACATCAGCTACTCATCTTGCTGAGAATCATTATGGCCTTAGGTCTGCATGAAGAAATTGCAGGGGGAAAAAAGGAAGGATAGAAGGATGGATGGAAGGAAGGAAGGAAAGATAAAACCAGATTCATGGATCTTTGGGAATCATTAAGGCTATGGACCCATACTCCAGAAGATTGCCCATATACATAAAATATCACATACTATTCCAGAGGTTTCATGGGTCTCCTTTATTAGGATTTAGAAATCCTAGTTTAATGACCCTTGCCCAAAGGCAGAGCCTGAAGCAATAACTTTGTTAGCTGCTTCTGATTTAATTGCTCTTAGGCATAAATATCACCTAAGCAGTCTTTACCCACTGATTTTTTTGGTGTTTTTTTTTTTTTTTTTTGTATTCAACCAAGGTAAAGGGATTCTTAAAGTTTATTTTTTAAGTTGCCTAAAATTTCCAACGCCATCACTGAAAAAGTTGGTGCTGCTTTTGAATGAGACCCAATTCTGTACGGTAAGCTCTTTGTATTTGAGAGAAATCTGCATCGTGACCTATAGTTCTCTGAACTTTTAGCAGAATAAACCCGTCAGTCTCATAAACATGAAGAGAGGAAATCCTGGAAGCGAGGCCCCTGGATGACTCCAAAATTTATAAAATGTGGAGACAAAAATCTGTTAAAACACAAGAAGATACTTCTCTCAGGTTAAAATGTTCTGCCTCCTCCATAGCTCCAAGCCGCCGTCTCCGCTTCAGTTCTTGATGTGCGCTCTACTTTTTTAAAATAAATCGACTCATTAAAACCAATACCAGCTTATTAAAATAGCAAGCAATTAGGGGCTCTTTAAGTAACCTAAGCCCGTTTAATTTTAGGTCCGTTGTTCTAGATTCTGGAACACTGCTGTTCACCTCAGAAAGAAGTTTTTGAAATGTCTCTTTGGTCATTAAATAAAGAGCTAACGATGTTCTCTGAGTATAGGATGCAGAAGGAGAAGAGAAATATGTCACAGAATGCTGGGAAGGGCTTGGAAAGGTGAGCGGAGCAGACCTGCATCTTGCCAACAGGGCCCTGTGGCACACGCAGCAGGAAAGCCCTTTCTGCATCCAGGCAGGATCTCATTCTGGAAACTTCTTGGGGGCAGTGCGCCTTCTGTCATTTTGGCTTCTATCACTTGATTCCTATGCAGGTTTAATTAAAAATGGCCACCAAGGTGCAAAAGAAAACATGCCTACAATCCAGTTGGATAGTAGCTCTGTTTTTTTCATGTTTCCCTTTTATCTGCAACTCGGCAAGCCATGCAAGGCTGAATCTCTGGAGCCTAATATTGTGTGTCATAAAGTATTAAAGGTGTCCAGTGAATACTTAAATGAGAAATAGAGCGTATCCTTTGTGCAAGGGATTATGTCTAGTGTGGGAGGAGAGTGGGGCAAAAATGACCTTGGTGGCATCCCTGCTTTTAGGGAGCTTATAATTAAAGGCAGAATACTGTACAATAAATCTGGACAATAGCACAGATTGGAGGAAAGTAATGAAGGCATTTCGACTGGGAACTTTTTGAGGAATCTGGGGTGGTAATGTTTGTTCTCTGAGGTGCTCCTCCTATATTTAGTTGCAGTCGGTTTCCTGATGAGATTGTTTTTTACTGAGAAATTAAAGGCCTAATTGGGTTACTGCACTAGTACATTAAACGACATTCCTGGGCCTCCTTTAATGCTCAGTTTCCTACTTGGGGAGTATCTTAACCCCAGGAAGAAAAAGCCCCAGTGTCATTGTTTCACAAATAGAAGTACTAAATCCTTTTGCCACAGTTAAGGATGTGGGCAAAGAGCTAATGGTTAGGGTCACTATGCTTTAAAAGAAATCCACATTTAGCAACTGAAATGCTGAAATCTGCATTTGAAAGATGTCACCGTATCTCATTAGCATTCAAACTAAGTTAGTATTCCCTTGTCTTCAGACACCATGCAGGCGTTGAAATGGGAGACCTGGCCAAGCTGAACTATAATAACCCCACTACAATAGCAGAGGATTGGTTACTTAAAAAAACAACAACACTATTTCCCACATTCAGAAGCTTTTGCTAGAAAACTCAGAAGGCACCAGCTAGGTTAGTGATGAATCAGCACTGGTTGCCTTAATAGAGGCCCTTTCACACGCAGTGATACCGACAGAGGTTTGTGTTCTTATCGTAAGCATCACCTTCACTTCAAAGTTAGTTCTGTGAAATAAAATAACAGCTGAACTGACCTGTAGTAGGCCATTCTTGTAATAACTTGAGCTACCTGGAGGAGAGTTGAGAGCTTCTCCCAGGTTATCCATCTTGTCTTAGGGAAAGTGTGTGTGTGTGGAGAGGGGGACACTTTCTAACCACTGGATTCAGGAGTCCAGCATACTAGGCTGAAATCTTTATTATCACCATTTCGTAACTGTGTGATCTTTAGCTACTTGGTTTTTTTTCTTGAAACTTCTGTAAAGTGTGTTGTTGAAAAGATTAAGTAGTCATCCCTAGACTGTATTAGTTCCAGGACCCCCGTGTGTACCAAAACCTCCGTGTCCTCAAGTCCCTCAGTCAGCCCTGCAGAACCCGCCCATGTGAAAAGTTGGCCCTCCATATTCGCATTTGGTTGAAAAAAATCTCTAAAGGGGACCTTCGTAGTTCCAGCCCATGTTGTTCAAAGATCAACTGTAGATTAAATTAATGAATATGAAGTACTCAGTGTAGGACCTGGCTGAAAGTAATTCTTCACTAAATGTTACGGATGGTCATTTGTAGCTCTTAAAGTAGATGTCACAAATTCCATGCACTTCGCTCACAGGAAAACTCCTAAAACTCTCACACAGAACTTATGTTTATATCCAACAAAATTCTAGGAGGTCATGGTATCCCAGTTCACATAAAACGAGAGGAGTGCTTGCTATAGGAGGGACACACTGACCAGAGTATGAATTCACAGCTGGTGGCTGACCATGAGCAGAGAGATGGGAAAATACGAAAGAGCAGACAGAGACCCCTAAAAAGCCTGGTGGCCTTTTAAGTGTATCAGGCCATTACCAGCTCTAAATACTTCATAGCACTTAGTGCAGTAATTGATGGGAAAACAAACCAAGTCATTGTGATGGTGGAGTTGGCAGAAAATTGTGTGTAGAAAGGCAGAAAAATGTCTTAAGCGTTTTAGAAAGATTTCCATAGAGTGGAAAGAAATTAAAATTTTAGTGCTAAAAGGGAAGATTTTGGTTGTACGGAAACTTTTTACATTCTTTGGCAAGGCATTATTTTTCTAATAGCTCACCAATTATAAGCAAAGGGCTTCCAGCAGCAAAGCTCAGCCTCAAATATAGGCTGGAATCTACTTCAGATACAGAAAGCCTTATGAAAATATTTGGAAGGACATAATTGTGGGCTTGAATAACACTCTGAAATTTGATTTTTTTTTTTTTTTTTTAGTTAATGGTTATTGAGCACTGACTGTCTCAAGCAAAATTCCAAGTACCTAACTCGTTTAATCCTAACATCAGTGTGAGAAAGGGATATCATTATCTTCTATTTCACAAGTAGGAACCCTGAGGCATAGAGAAGTGAAGTAACTCATCCAAGGTCACACAGCTTAGAAATGGATTTTAAACAGGCTAGCCTTGCTCCTAACTCTTAACCACTGTGATAGTTGTAAGGTCCACCTTCAAAGGAGTAATTTTAATTGCAGTATGAACTGTGACAATTAAGGAAGATGCATTGATATAAAACATGAATTATTTTTCTTTAATGTTTGTACAGCCCTAAAAATTCTTATCAATTCTAATAAATTAGCTAATATAGTCCATACATAGATGATGCTGGCAGTTGCTAATGATGGAATCCGTGATCCTCAATGTAATTTCAGTGAAGTACAGAAAGTTGAACACTCAAGGCTATTTGGATGCAGATCAGTAAAATAAACCATAAGGATGTGAACATCAAAGGAATGTTAAGATAGTCAATGTTTTCCACTTAATCATGAACTAGTCCTTTCTTTATATGTCAAAATGTTTTATGTGCTGTCCTGCGTATCAGGAATACTTTCTTAGACTTTGTCAGCTTAAACAAGAGCTTTCGCATTTATACTGAAATGGATCTCTGAAGCTTTCTTCCACCCTGAGGGAAAGAACATTCACCCAGGGTACAGCAGATAATATTTTGTGGTAGACTAGTTCATAGTTTATAACTTCTCCCACACCAGTAAAATAAAGCTTAAATATGACAAGTGGACTTAAGTGTTTATCTTTGTGGCAGGGTTACGTATTTTTTGTCACGTCTTCCTCCCATCAGTGTTTCTGATGATGCCCCCAATCAATGTAATGGTGCCAAATGGTCCTTTAATGGTTTTTCACTAAGAATTAGTGAACTCTAATCCTCTTCTCCCCAAAGGTAACTGCCATCCAAATCCTGGGTCTATTAGGATTTATTGCATACACAGTGTTCTTAGCCACTGATTTGGGGGCCTGCCAAATGCTTACTAACTACTCTAATGTGGTGAGAAGGAAGCATTATAGATCTCTCAGAAGTAGAGGAAGCTCCAGCAGACCAGACATCCGCCATTGAACATAGTTATCAATTGTCAGCGTAACAGAAATAAACCCGGGAACTTCTTTTATGCGCAGACTTCTAACCCAGAGTTGTAAATCATGCAGATATATGCGTTAGGCTGGGCTTTTTAGTTTTTTTCTAATTGAGGAGAGATTATTGAACAGACTGTCTGCCAAGGGATGTACGTGGTTGAGGGGACCCAACAAGGACTGGTGAAATACTGGGTGCTGGAGGCAGCTTGGAGCCATTCCCACATCCTGAAGGAGCAAGAGGAGGATGGAGTTATCCAGAACCCAGGGGGAAAGAGCTCTGAGGCTGCCTGTGAAGGAACTGTGGACTTTGGCAGAGGAATGCAGCCACTGGCAGGGAAGGAGCCAGAGGGATAAATACCAGGACCTCACTGTCATCGTTGCTGGTACAATTTGTTGTGTCCTGTTCTGGTGGACTGCAGGGTTATTTACAAAAAGTTATGTGTTATACAACTTAGTGTATTCACTCGGGTAATTCAGTAAGTTAAATTTTCTACCCCCTTAGCCTGTATCTGATAGCAGCTAAGGGGCATCCATAAGCTACACAAAGGCTGGCCATGAGTAAGTGGGGTAGTAGCACGGCTGTGATGGGCTTACATTCCAAGATGTGTACACCAGAATGTTTGTAGCATTGCAAGAAGGGGACCACTACGTAAGAGTCTAAAAAAAGGGAACCCTCACTTCGCTGTGTAATCAAGAAGAGGTTTCTGCTAAACGTAGATCTGAATTCTGGCTGTACATTTACTAGCTTTCATTCATTCATTCAACAAATATTTATTAAGCGTTTACTCTGTGCTGACACAGTTGTTCTGAGCATTAAGGATAGAGGAGTGAAAAAACAAACAAGATGCCTACCATTAAGTGGGGAGATGGCTGATGCAAAAGTAAACAAGCAACATAAATTCAGATAGTGACAAGTAAAACAAGGTAATGTAATAGAGAGGGACAGGGGACGGGCAGAGGAGTGTCTGGGGAGATGACATTTGAGCTGAGAATTCCGCATATTCCTTCACAGCTTGGGGAAGGTTGAGGGGGAGCGCAAGCAGTGGGCAAATAGGTGAGGAAGGGAAAGAGTGGTAGCAGATGAAGTCTGTGTTACAGTCATGGGAAACCACTGGAGGCTTTTAAGAAGAGAAAAGATTAGATTTATGTGTTTGGGATCTCTGTGGCTGCTTGGTGGAGCCTGGATTATTAAGAGGTGAAATTGAACACTAAATTTAGGTGGCTTAGCCTAGGATAGAGGCAGTGGAAACAGAAAAGTATAAGGATACAGTATATATGACAAAATATAAGGTCCCCTTATTTTCCTAATGACGTTAAAAAAAGTTTTCTTTGCTAACTGCAGTAAATCTTTAGAGATGGGATGCATTAGTCAATGTTCAATGGCTTTTTAATTTATTATTTTAGTTAAGCATGCTTATTATATTCTATTATTAATTTTGAAACATTACTTTTTAATTCATATTTCATTTAAAATTTTTATTTGGTCTTTCTCATCTCTGGAGCTACTTTTTAACTCATCTGATTTTTCCAGAGCAGATCACCTTCGCTTCCACACCCTTTGTGGGAGATAAAGCAATTTTGAATTCATGTCTGGTGCTCTCATTGGACACTTTTTCAAGGCTATAAATACTGTGAGGCTATGGGTTAAGTTACTGTAACAAAGAGACGCCAAAATGCAGAGGTTAAAACTAGACACATGTTTATTTGTCTATTGCAAAGTAGCACCTGGGTATTTTGGTGATCCGAGCTGATAGGCAGCTATACCACTGAATCCTTGGCTTCCCCTGATGGAACCAAGTTGGCTGTCATCTGCCAGGCAGAAGGAAGAGGAAAGGGATGGGGAGAGGGCACTCAGTCATTTTAGGGTCAGGATGGAGAAGTGGCATATGTCATTTCTAATTATATTTTAGGGTATCTAAGTCAAATAGGCATTTGTTATTACGGGAAAAGGGGAGAATGGAAGTGAACATTAGTGAAAAACTATCAGGCTGTCACAACATCCACTGTATAGCATGGGGAGAGCTGGTTTTTCTGTTGTCCTGCAGATGTATATGAATGTCCTTCACTATCCAAAGCTATTCAGTTCCTAAGTTCAGATAGCAAGGAATATAGGTTTTTGATCACTACAACTTAGCCACTGACTGTATTACAATTTAATGTGATCAATACAAGGCTGGAGGGGTCATACCATAGGAATAATTGTAAAATCTGTTTTTGAATTTCTTTGTCTCCTTCTTTTTAAACAATCCCATCAGTTGACCTCTGAAGGCAGCCAAAATGACTACTGATTGAGGCCAATTCAGATGGATGTGTCTTTCTCAAATGGCACTTTTGGTTCAAAGAAGGTTATTACGAGAGAGCCCTATAATAACAGGCTCTGGAAAGACTCTAGTGTAAGGGGGTTTCTTCTTTTCTGAGAGGTAATTGCAGCAGGAGAGGTACCTCATGTTGTATTTAGACACTGAGCTAGTGTGGACCAGGTCACCTGCAGAGCAGCAGGGGGAAGGGGAGTCAGTGGAGGAGGAGTTTATTTGGTGATGTAAGGAAATGTTCTCTCTTTTTCTTTAACTGTGATATGGGGAAATAATTAATACTTAGCCTTTTCATGTTGCTGTGAGAATCAAAAGATGTTAGGTATATAGCAGAATCGACACTGAGAGGTAATCATGCACATCCTCTGTCTTTGCAAAAATCAGTGTCAGCATTTGGCAGGAGGATATGTTCATAGTGACAACATTTGCCTGGCATACAGGATGTGCTTAATAAATGATCACTTTCATTATTGTTATAAAATGGGAAATGAAGAAAGTTTACAAATAGCACAACTTCAAGGCATTTTAATGTCTATACACCATCTCATCCACATTAGTCCTATTTTATTATGGATGTCTCCTTAGTAATAATAATTCTGATATAATGGGGAGCTTTGATGGAAGCTTAATAAACATATTTTCTCTGAGCAGGCTCCTATTTGGAAGGAATATGCCTACAGCTGTCCCAGAGAGCCCTAGAGTCCATTTTCTCCCCTCAAAACAACCAATCTCTCCTGTTCCTCTCTCCCAGGCAGTGCAGTGAAGTGTCTTGCATATTTAAATAGCTGGAATCCATGGAATACACCAAGCATTTTCCTCAAAATGTCACATATTTGCTATTAAATTTAGGGCTGTGTGGGGCTTTAATGTGAATTCTTGCTTGCCCATTGGGATCATATAATCAACGTGGAAAGATTCTGCATGTTTTGTCCCAATATTGTCAAAGGATTAGCCTCGACTGTTGTGTAGGCATTTACTTCTATTTGACAATTTGGTATTTCTTCAAATGCTTTGTGTCCATTCATGAAGGCGATGGTTTCATTTGAAATGCTGCAGTCACCAGGGAGAAGGCCTTGAGCTCTTCCCTGATAGGCTGGCCTTCCCTCTGCCTCCTGTTGCTATGGTGCCCAGCAGAGTAACTTCCTTGCCCTGCACAATGCAGGAGGCTCGGTCTCCATGGATACCCCACCCTGAGACTGTACTCTACTGAGAGATGAGCTGCACACACTGTATTTCTGCAAAAGACATACCCCAGCCTGTGGTGGGAAGCTGTTTGCAGAGGCAGTGTTTGCCATGAAAGTCTACGAAGCTTACCTTCTAAGTAAGTAGTATTAGTCACAGTAAGTAAATGATTATATTGGATCACATAGTCTATGCTGTGTGTGTGTGTGTGTGTGTGTGTGTGTGTGTGTGTGTGTGTTATAAGTTGTAAAAGGCCAAAAATGTAGCCAAGAAACAAGTTTTCATCTCCACTTCTCAGATATTCTGGTTGCAAGGTCTAAAACCAAACTTTAAAAAATACACACATGTATTGTGTTCAGTACTCCTTGTCATTTGTGAGTCTGTGAAATTCCAATGCCAAAATGAGAAAGATTGCAAATGAATTGTTACATTTTAGAATGCTCTTCTAACTCTGAGCATTGCACGTTGCATTTGTTGATGCAAAGCCTGGCCTTACCAGTGGCGTGCTGTGGGAATAGACGAGCACAGCCACAATTAATGCTAATTGGCACTGCACGTAGTTTGCAATGGGCCTCTGTGTAGGCTGAGACGCAGTGTATTTATTATCAAGAGAGAGCCTGCTCATGTGATTAGGAAAGAGAATACCCATGTCTGCCTGCTCACCATGAAAATTATTCAAAGCACATCTCTCTGACCAGTTTTCATTTAATTTTCTCACATGGCATCTGGTAGAAATTCTGTAACTCTTCATGTCCATGGAATTGGAATATGTATTTATTTTTTATTTTTTTAGAGAGGGTCTTTTTCTGTTGCCTGGGCTAGAGTGCAGTGGCATCATCATAGCTCACTGCAACCTCAAACCCCTAGGCTCCAGCAATCCTCCTGCTTCAGCCTCCCAAGTAGCTGGGACTACAGGCATGTACCATCCCACTTGGCTAATTTTTTTATTTTTTAAGGAGACAGGCTCTTGCTATTTCCCAGGCTGGTCTTGAACTCCTGGCCTCAAATGATCCTCATGCTTCAGCTCCCAAAATGCTAAGCATGAGCCACCGGGCCCAGCCTGGAATATTTTTTATTAACTGATTTGACCTAACACTTCCTCTTTACTGTACATTCCAAGAGCATAAGGGTTGGGTTGCAGTGTTGTAAAACATATGAGTCATCTGAAAGCTCTTTTCCTCTGCTAGGCAAATGATTAATGCCTATGGTGTTAAAATTAATTAGTAGAAACAAAAGACTATGCATATGATAATTCCAACTCTAGTTCAATAACTTTAAAATTATATAAAATTAAGATTTTTAGGCTTAGAATCTTGTAGAAAGCTGGCATCTAGCAACTATAACCAAAAATCAAAATACTCTATTGATATAAGAGAGATTCATTTTTAATCATATGAAAGAGTGAGCACAGAGTGTTATGCTAGATTGTAAATTTATTTTCTGTATTCACGACTATTCAGGCAAAGGACAAACTGTTTTGATGTCATCTTTTCCAATGGTTAGTCATGGTCAATTTTAATTGCCCCAAATGGTGAAAAGGTACCACCTTTTGTGTGTGGGAACATACTGAGCACTACTCTGTCCTTGACTTTGTCACTGGGTTCAAGCTTTAGGTCATTGCCTTAATATTTTATAAATATAATTTCTGTCAGTAGATGGAGCAGCAGACAAAAATGGGTGTGTGATAAATTCTGTAGAGATCATAATCTTGGTGACCTGAAAACTATGCCGATGACACTTTCCCCTAAATTTTTTATTGTATTTAATAGTACAAGCCCCCATATCTCTTCCTCAATGTGTCTGCGATGAATTCCTCTGCCTATTTCTGAAAACCCATCATAGTGTGGGATTTTTTGGTCAACCTCAAAATATCCAAATCTCCGCTGTCAAACCATTCTCTCATCTGTATGGTGGCTGTAATAGGAGTACCTATCATGTAAGGCTGCTTTGAAAATGCAATGACAAAATCAATAGCACGTGGCATACAAGAAATACTAGCTGCTATTATGATTACTGTAAGTATCATCGTCATCATTTTTAATACCCAGTAGTCAGGACAGGCATTAGCTAGCAGCTTGAGCAATTCTTTGGTTCGATTCCATTCAGTCTATCAAATTTCTTGTCAAATACTTACTAAGAACCTACCATGTGCTTGGCATTTTGGTAGGAATTATGGGATTTTTTTTTTGTTTTTGGAATTATGGGATTTAATGTACATGAGAATGTAGCTAACAAGGAGTGAAATATGTAGTAGGTTTTTTTTCTTTTCAAACGTGTGGTTTTATGTTTTGCTAAATGGCTATATACATATACATAATAAAATGTTTGCCAATTAATTTTGTTGCTACTAACACAATGGATATATATGATAAAAAATGCTAGGCCATAGCATAAGTCTAGTTAGTACTTAGAACTTGAATTTAAAATGTGACAATGAAAATCTGGATTCAAATATTAAGTTCACTTCCTTTCCCAAAAGGATTTCCATTCAGAGTGCGGTAAATGACTTACTTTGAAAAAAGAACAATTTTCATTAAGTTGAAAGTTTGGGGAATGATGGGAAAGGAGGAGATGGGAAATGATTGATTAATCTGTATAAAAATAGGCCCCATGCTGGGAATTTTCCTTTTGCACTAATCCTGTATGACATCTGAGCCAAAAAAAATTATATAAAACCAATGCCATATGTGCAGGGCCTACTGGTGCTTATTTTAAAATGCATGAAGAGTTGACCCAGATTATGTTTTGCAGCTTTATTTTTATTTTAATGTCACTTTAATTTCCACTTCTTTTTGGCACATTCTCTTCTTTCCATCTGTTTTCCCTGGAAAGAAGGTGGCATGTGCAACAAGGATGATACCAACTCACTTGAATGGGAAAAGGGGGACATTTGTAGGATGTGGTTTTAAAAACCTCGAGAGGTTGGGAACTTGGAATCAATGTATGTCCATACATGCTGAATTTATTTTGCTAAACATAATTTGAGATGTAGTTTCACTCAAATGACCTAGCTAGAATAAGCCTTCTATTGTAAGGTTTCAGGGCAAAAATTAGATCCTGAGCAACGTCCCCACCAGCATGGGTGACCTTTTACTTATATTCTTCTAGGCTGTGACCAAAATAATGCCCTACTTTCTTTCCCATTGCCATTGGTCATGCATGTGCATGCTGTGATGGTGCACAATTTGTCAAGTATTTGTTAGGTACTTGGTGCTGCTGTCATGATTTGTGGGTCATATCTGGGGAGCTTTTTGAGATCTCAGTTGACAGTTCTATTTGTTGCAGCCTTTTTCATTAGGGGAGTTTGTGGGGCCATTTCAGAGGAGGGGATACTTGCTTGTCTTGTGTAGTAGCAACATTATTCGGGGAAACTGGATCTTCCTGCATCTTTGGCTTCTTGTACTCACCTCTGAGGCTGAGATAGGCAGGCTCTGCAAACCTCTGCCAAGAAGATCTGATTTCTTACTGAGACTACTGGCGGGCTTGACTGTTCTCGAGAGATGGAGGCTATGCCTGAACCTGATACTGGCGTACTGCCTGACATCCCATGCTTTCCCCTCAAAGTTAGTGGAAGAAGTGAAAGATCCAAGCCACAGACGTAGAAGCACTAGTGCAAACAGAGCGATGGTTTAGGATCTGCAGATTGCGCCTCTTGTACTGCCAAGCCCAGAGAACCAGGGACAGTAAAGAGGTTTTGCCCATGCAAAACTGGGTCATTCTTGAATTTTGGATAGGATTCTCCAATTTAGCATTTCCACCCTTCCTTTTCTCATCAGTCTCAGCCACCATTTAACAGAACAGAACCCAGTAATGCTACTCATTTGTTTTTTCAACAAATGTTTATTGATATGCTAAGCAGTGACAGGTAGTGGGATACAACTGTAAGTTAGGGGATCCCCACATATTGTAATATGTTTCTGGGGAAAGTACAGGGTCTCATAATAGCCCAGAGGACCATGTAAATAAATGTAACTCAGACCGGGAGGAGACTTGAATGTTACATGCAACTGTTATTAACTTAAGTACTACGTATGGCCTTAGAGATGTTTTCTTAAAAAAAAAATTTTTATAATTATGGTCACCATGTTATATTTAATAATTATTTTTTAGATGGCTCTTTGCTAGGGTATGGACCTCCCTAGGACTAGGACCATATTTTCTTTCTTCCTCTCTTTCTTTCTTATAATCATTTTATTATCTTTTGTTTTAAATTTTTTTGCCACTTCCCTTATTTCTTTTTAAATATTACATATAATGTAATGCATAAGAAGAATGTATATGACGTATATGCAAGCTAGGTAGCATAATAAAGCCAACATTGTGATCGCACCTCGCACTTTAAGAATTACCACTGAAGCTGCCTGCGTGCTCCTCCCAGATCCCATTCTCTGCCTCCCCTGGGGTACACTGTACTGAAATGTGTGTTTTATCATTTCCTTGCACTTTAAAAGTAATTTTACCACCTTAGATATGTGTCCCTTAAAATATATTGAAACACAAGGGTAAATTTTTAAAGTCCTGCAGCCATGTTTTCTTTGCCTTTGTGTTCTTCATCATTAGCACAGTACCTGGAACTTAGTAGGGCCTCAATAGATATTTGTGACAGAGCCCGGAAGACATTTTTGTGGTTCTACATGGCAAGGTGGTATTGAAACTCAACTTTATCAAGCTTGTTCCTTTTGAGCCTTGTTAGTTTTGTCAGGGTGCTTGTAAATGTAGGGTACAGAAATTAGCTACATAGGATTTCATTCTTTGGGGGCATTTTTAAACTGCCCTTTCCAAAGCCTGCTTATTCTCTTCTCTTTACTGCCATGCAGACACTCCTGAGTGGTCCTCAGGAGAGTGGCCTTGATTTTTTTGTAATGCTGTTTTGCTTTTCCATTCCATTTTGGTTTTTCAGAGAACATTGTGGGAGTGTGGGGAGAGGGGTGTAGAAAGTAGAGAACATTGAGTACACTTGAATTTAAAAGTTAAATTGTGTGGAGGGGTGGGGCAAAGTAGCTGGGCAAGTGAAGGGTTGGCCTGGGAACACACACTTTGTGCCAGATGTCACTGAGGGTGAGATCCTGGGGACAGTTCCATTAAATGAGCCCACAGAAATGCAGAGCGTAATTTGTGTGCGGAGCACAGTCTAATCGTGAGTATGCTGCATTTTTTTTTAAGTGTTATAAAGCACACCAGGACTAGTAGAAAACTTTTTTGGAAGGAAGGAGGAGGGGGTGGCATTCAAAAACATTTTGTTCAGAAGCTTGAGAGTTGGAACAATTTTCAGCTGACAGACCATGGCGTGAGTAAAATGCCGGGGCTTGCTGCTGGGGATGAACACCTTGCCTCTCCTCACTTGCACCCCAGCTCTACAAGGAAGCTGGAAGTGGGAGTGAGGCGTCCCAGGTGCGTGCCTCCTCCCGGGGCAGGTGCTGGGCTCCCAGGACAGGAGTGCAGGCGCTGGTCCACCTGCTTTCCTCTGAGCCCATCCTCTGATCCAGAAACTTCTCTGTGGTGCTGCCAGGACTTCTGGAAATATTTCCATGTGACTCCATTATATTGTCTTTCCCTTTCTCACTTTAGTTCCTTGAACATGTGGCAGAATGAAAACAAACTCCACTAGGCCATTTGCTTTTGTTCTCATACTCTGTACAGATGCCAGACATTGCCAGAATTTATACAACTTGTTTGTTTTATTTTATTAACATTTGTGCTTATAAAAAATTTTGTATTAAAGATTACACAGGGGTAAATCTAGCGTGGATCTTAAAGCTTAGATCTCAATCCATTCTAATCAGGTTATTCAATATTCCACAAATTCTTCAGGCAATATGAAAGACATTTTTTTCTTTTCATTTGGTTGAGATAATTCTCTTTTGTTTGCTTTTCTGCTCTTTGGTTGTGCAGAAAACATCCATATCTCCATTTGATTGTTCTTTTACGTGGGTAGCAGCGCAGTCAAGTGTGAAGCATAAGATAAAGGTGTTTCTTAATATTTAACTTACTTTGTGCTTTACTTGTTTTAAATCCTTTTGTTGCCCTGGAGCTTTAACCGATTTGGAACCTATACAGTTAATTTTTGAACCTAAGAGCTATACGGAAAGGGACTTCTCCTTCAGAGCTCTTTCCCCCTTACCATGTAACCCATCTCTAAATCATGATAGTCACTTGAATTGCCCTCCAGTCTCTCCTCCAGAAATTGCTATCACAGTGTCTTCATAAAACATCATTCTGTTCCTGTTACCACCCCATTCAAACCTTGTCACAGCTCCCTCTTGCCTTCAAAATATCATGGTTCCCTCCTGCCCGTAGAATAGCTTTCATGTTTTTCAACTCTTTGGCTGCAACTCACCTTCTTTGGCAACATTTTCTCATCTGATTGCTATACTCCAAACAAGGGATTCAGTATATAGTAGACCTGCCTTGTGTTTTTCTTCCTCCATGTATTAGTTCATCTGTGCTTTTTGCCTAAGGTCAGGTCCCTTCCGCACCCCCAACACGTGTTCATAGCCTCCCTGATGTTCCAGGGCCATCTCAAGTGGCATCTCTTCCATGACATATTTCCCTGCCCTCTTACCCTCACCCAACTAAGAGGATTCCATCCTCCTCTGTGTTGCCTGAGTGCCCTTCGTGATGTTCTGTCTGCCTTGTGTCCTCCTCCTCTTGGAAGGGTCTTAAACAATGAAACCATTTCTCCATGTCTCCCCCACCCCCATCCAGTGCCTTAGGAGGTGAAAAACTCAACACATATTTGAAATGGTCTAAATTAAATGCTGTCATCTTGGTTTCTGGTTCTTAGATCTTTGTGAATTCTGATCATGAGCTATCAAGCAGGGTAGAGTCAGACTAGCCAGCTCTGCTCTTTGCTAGCTCTGTGACTCGGGGCAAACCTCATCACCACTCAGACCTTCAGTTTCCTTGTCTTTATCCTGTATGTCTTTGGGAGGAAGGATTAAAGGAAATAGCAGATGGAGAGTTCTTGACAGAGTAGGCTCTGAGTACACAGTGGCTAGTGGCATTATTATCTGACTCTGTCATTTGTTTGTATTAGTTATCCCTTCAAGGTTTGTGTAATCAGGAGTCTGCCATCAACACCCTGCAGTCCAGGTTTTCATTCATGTCATTAATAAAGCATGTTAAATAGGATAAGGGTGAGGACAGAGCCAGGTGACGGGTTACTAGAGATTCCCTGGAGGGTGACAGGCAGTCCATTTGTCAACATCCCTGGGGTACTGAACTATGCTATCACCCAGTGCACACATGTCAACCTTGTTCATAAGAGTATCCTAAATGTTTACACTAAATGTCTGCTGAACTCCAGATATGTGAATTATGTGGCAATCGTAACTGTCAGAAAAGGAAGTGAGAATTGTTTTTCATATCTGGTTCTCAGTGAACTCTTTCTGGCTCCTTCTCGCCTTATTTTTAAGGAACCTTTTCTATAATTTTACTGGAGATCAACACAAACTTAGCAGTTTGTGCTTTTCAGAATTACCTTTTCTCCGCATTAATGATGTGCATACTCTTTGCCCATTTTCAACCTGCTACCTCTCTTCCTTTGTAATTTCTCAAAAATTAGTGATACTGTTTCTACAATTGTATCTGTAAGTTCTTTCAATAACTTTCTTCTCTCATTCATTAAATATTCTTCTGCGTCTACCATATACCAGCCACTGTGCTTGGCTCTGGGGATACAGTGATGAACAAGGCAGAGATCTTCCCAGTCTGCATGGTTTTTGGGTGCTAGTATCTGGAGCTGAAATTGTGAGTTTTAAGAAATTTGGGCATGTGGGATGGAAGTAAGACTGGAGGGAATATTTTGGTTCTAGTTGTAAATAACACCAACCTGTCAATCCAACCTAAAGGGCAAAGTAGGAGAAAGAGGAAGGTAACTTGGTCCAGACCCCTTCCAGGAGCCATAGCTGAATGCCAAGGGTGGAGGAACCTTTAATGCTGTGAAATCTTTCAAGGCAACACCACCTACTATGTGTTCAATCCTGCACTAGACACTGTATACAATGATGAACACACCCTTAAGGAGCTGATAAGCTCACTGGAAAATATGTTAAAGCAAACAGGCAATTTCATTGCAATGTAATAAATGCTTGTTAAATTCTGGGTGGGGTGAGACTATAAAAGAGGGCCACCTAACCCTTTGCTGCAGGAAGTCAAGGTTAAAGGTCAAGGCCAAACTGAGACCTGAAGAACAGGTAGTTAGCCAGGCCAGAGGACAGGAAAATAATCCAGGTAGAAGGGTCAGCATGAGTGAAAACTGTGAGTCTAGTGTCTATGGTGCCACCTTCAGGAAATAGTGAGTGGTTCCACTGTGGGGGGCGGGCATGGCAGGGGGCGGGCTGGAGAGATTAGGAAGGGCTTGTAAATCGTGCTAAGGAGTTTGGACTTTATCTTATGGGCCCAGGATGTCATTGAAGGGTTTCAACAAAGGAATCACCTAATGAGATTTATGCTCCGGAGCAGTGTGAAGGCACAGTGCTCAGGGCCACAGCGAGCAGCTGAGCACAGTGTGAGGCTGTTTCGGTAATTCCTGGCGAGAAACGATGACGGCCTCAGGTGGAGCATTCAGGATGGGAAAGAATAGACAGATCACGGAGTTACTAAACAGATTTGAAAATAGGAACCATTTATTTTATTGTAGTGGTTTCACAACTTTACATAAAAGATCACCTGGGCAATTTGTAAAAATATGGATTATGGGACTGACTTCAAGAAATTTTATTCAGTAGATCTGGAGTCTGAGTCAAGAATCTGTATTTTTAACAAATAGTCCAGGTATACTGGACTATTGGTGCAGTATGGTCCTCAGACCACACTGTGAAAAAACCCTATCAATTTGATGTTTACAATGGCAATACTTCTTTTAAGTACATTTATGTTAACTTCTTGCTTAAGAATGAAGATTCAGTCCTTTATCTTTGTTGAAAGTAGGTGAATGGCGCAGCCTCCAGGGTTACTGTGCAGGAGCAGCCTCTCCTTGCTGGCGTGGCCTGTGCTCACTAATTGCTCTCCGGTGAGGGACACAGAGCAGAGTGGTGATGATCCTGCTAAGACCCCCTGCTGCAGATTGTTTACAAATGTATTTTCAAGGGTTTCAGCATGCCCTTTGCAAGGTCAAGCAAACACACACGTCTAGGGGAAAATAAAAAAATTTCCCCAACTCTTCAAGTTCCATGCAGGTGTGCTTTCTTAGTGTTTAAGGCCTATTTTGACTGATTTATTATTGAGGTATTTCAGAGCCCAGCTTTACCATTTACTATGTGACCTTGAGCAAGTTACCTGTTGTCTAATCATCTGTGAAATGGAATAATAATTGTACCTTTCATAGGCTCGATGTGTGAGGATTAAATGAGAACCCACGTGAAGCACTCTGAACAGCGTGTGAACATAGCGCCTCTGTAATAAACATCACTTGTGTCACAGTTTTTAGTCATTTAATGAACACTTTTCCTTCTTATTTAAGTCACACTACTTTAAAAAAATAGTCTGTGGGCCCATATGCAAAAATTCTAAGAGAAACTTAGCGTTTAGCAGCATACATACAAAACACTTGGATAAGTATGCAAATAATGAGTATTTATTGTACACTTGTAGTCTACATTATGACATTGAATTTACACAACAGTTCTGGGCAATAGGCATTCTTTTTATCCCTTCTTAGAGTAAGGAAACTGAGGCATAAAGAGGGTAAGCGCTGGCCTGAGGTCACACTGTCATTGATTGAAAGAACAGATATTTGAACCCTGGACCAGCTGATGCTAGAAACTGCTCTTAACTACAGGTGTTAAATACGTATTGTCAATTACATGAAGCGTGGTTAGTACCACTCAGTATTATGACAGTTAAGCAGTTTACTTATTTTTGATGTGAAATATGGAAAAATGGTTCCCAAAACACATACTACAGTGTATATCTGTATTTTACATTGCAGTCAAGCAGGCTGCTCTCACTGTCTCAGGTGCAGCCATTCAGGTAGCTGCTGTGTGGGATGTCAGGCACAGGTGTCTCAGGGCAGTGGTTCTCAAGCTTTAGCGTTCATATACCTGGAAGGCTTATTAAAACCCACATTACTGGGTCGTGCCCCTACCTGTGTAAGTTAGTTAACCTTAGAAAATGTCCTCTCTGTTCCTGAAGTCAGTATTCATCTCTCATTCCTCTAAGAGAGTGGTTCTCAAAGTGTGCTCCCAAACTGGCACCGTCAGCATCAGCTGGGGACATGTTTTTTATTCACTGAGGATGGTTTAAAATCTATCCCAGAATTATCTGGCCTGCTGCACAAACCAAGTTATTTAACTTCACAAGGACATTTCAAAGTGACAAATTATAACCTATAACATGTAGACATTTAGATGAAACTCAAAAGACAGAAATCTTTACTTTGGCTTTGACATTTCTAAAGCAGGGCAGTTGCTTTCTAATATAAAGACTTTTACACAGAAGTGGCTTCTCCTTCTCCAAAACAGTGGAGGCTGGTTTAGAAGATATTTTTCTCACTTGTGACTCAAACACGGTGTTTGGCCTTGGAACTAGGGACAAGTTGTGAGCTGCATTAAATATCAGCACATACTTTCAAGGAAGCCTCCACCTATCTCTCTTCTTCCCTATGCTGAGATAAGTGTTTTCTCCTTCCGTGAGGGTGTATACTTAATCTAGTAACCCTGGGTCAGCTTCTCATGTTCATGGGCTCATCTCCTTGTCAGGGTTAAGGGACAGCGTCATGGAGTGACCTAAGCCAAGCCCAAGTGGGCATCAGGTAATTCCTGATCTTTTAGGGCTACTCAGGGTCAGAACTACAGTAAGACAAAGAAAGGGTCACCTTAGGCATGTTGGACCCTAAAATTTGGATAAGGTAAAGCAGAGATTCTAGTTTTACTTTTAACTCTTGGTTCCCGGTAATGAGAGGGAAAGGGGTATACAAACAAATCTGTAAGGACACATGATCCACAGGGCATTTATTTTTGTCTGTGAAATATATTACTATTTTTCTCTTGATTTTTTTCCTTAGGGATACTTGTGCCTCTTGAAATGCAAATAAATGTTTAACAGAATGTAAAATCTAGCTAAATAAGTAACTGGAATAAATTCAATTCATTTTCTTATCATTAGAATAAAGAAATAAATTATGGTATAAATTACACACTGGAATATTTCATAGCAGCCAAATGAATGCACTACACCATATGGAGAATTTTAGTAATATAATGTAGAGTGAAAATTGTCCCAAAAGCTTATATATATCATGATAACCTATTTATTCTAAAAAGGTAAATAAAACAGAAAATCAAAAATTCTGCTTTTTAGGAAATTTTTGGAAAGCCAAACATTCTGCTTTGTTCACCATACAGATGTGATAAAAGCAAGGAAATGGTGAACAAAGGATTAGAAGAGGAAGGACCACAGAGGTAGATGTAAGTTAGTGTCAGCATTCTCATTTTTGTCATGGGCAGTGGTTTCTTCATTAATTATAATACTAAACATAAATAAACAAAAGGTATATCACACTAAATAGAGCAGTCAATAAAGAAATACATATAGTCTTGCATAGATCAATGAGGAGAGTACCTCAAGAACCAAGAATTATATTAATCCATTTCTATGCATCTGAGACTCAATTTAAAAAAAGAAAAAAAGGAAATTGAGAAAATAGCTTTCTGGGTCACTGGAAAAATAATGAAATGTCATTCTTCTACAGAAAAATAGTTCCCATGCTTAGTTTTCATACAGCACTCTCTGCCTGCCACTTTCTGCCCTCTCTCATGTCAGTTGGTCCAGCTTATAAATGGACACCACCAAGGGAGGGTGTCAGGAGACCATTAGGGGTTGTCAGAGGAGTCACTTCAGACAGAATTGTGGCTGTAGTCTCACAGGGGTAGGAAAAACGTGTGTTTCCTTTTCTTTGATATCCACCTCTCTGAGAAAGGTAATATGTTTACATAGCAAGCTAGGAATTTAAGAAAATAAAAAAGACCTATATGTCCAGTATGAGCAACTCTTAACTTTACCAGTCACAAATGTTGGGGCCTGTGCCTTAGAAGGGTTTTAAACTCACCTGCCTCCAAGGTGGCTTTGTAGCCTCATTCCCTGGCATTGCGTCTAATTCCTCCAGTGGTACTGTGTCCACACGCTGTTTCCTTCACCCCAGATGCCTCTCTCCACAGCCCTGCATGCTACAGTCCTAAACAGTCGTGAATGGTTTCAAAAGCTAGCCAGTCTCCCCCTGCCTCCTCCAGGAGGTCTTAATCCTTCCAGCAGGAAATAATCTTCCCCTTTGTTGACCTTTTTTAACGCCTAACTGATGTCCCTCCTAAGACATGTGCCTCTTTCTGAAGGCAGGATCAGGGTCTCAACCTGACATTTTCTAGGTGTGCATAGAGCTGTGGATCACACAAATAGGACCTAATGTGGAGGTACTGGCTCCCACTGGGTGTTATTCGTGATCCACAGGCCCTACAAAAAGGGTCTGATAATTGGCTCCTTGGTTTTTAGTGTGCTGTCAGCCTTCTTGTGAAATTGGAGAGTTCAGTCAATACAGCCAAAGTCTGAGGATTTACTCATTGATTTGTAATCAAAAGGGAGTAGGAAGGATCTTTGCCACCCTCTGCCAGAACCGTCTTCTGTGTGTTTTGAATCCTCTCTCATACCCCATATGACAGCTTCATCTCATCCCTAGTCCCTACTCCAAGTTCTTCTCCCTGATTTTGGCTTTTAATGTATTGGGTCCCGGGTGTAATTCTAAAAGGGTGACCATAAGAAGAAGAAAAATAAAAATAATAGTGACATTTTAAAGTATGTAGAGTGCTTGCACTATATTTATATGTTTTATATATATTACATACTCCTTACCACAGCTCTATGAAATATATATTATTATTCCCCTTCCATAGAAGAAAGTGAGGCACAGAGAAGTTAAGTTCCTTTCCCAAGTTCGCTCAGCTAGTAACTGAGGCTACTAAACCATATCACCTCAGAGAAAGCAAAGAGAAACAACTTCATGGAGATCGAAATTGCAAGTGAGAGAGAGGAGGTCCTTCATTAATGGACCAGGTAAAGGGACATCAGGACATTGGATGTGGAGCATGGCCGAGTCCAGTGACAGAACTCTGCTCTGTTTAAATGGAGTGAAGGTGGAGGAACGTGCTGCCGAGAAGGTCAAGGGAGTGAGCCAGCTGGGAGAGGACACGTGACTTCATGTGGCTTATGGGCTGTGAGGCTCCCAGTGCTGCTGCCCAGGCCGGGCAGGGACCTGTGAGTCACAGCAGATGATGGTGCGCCTTGGAGGCTGTCTCACGGTTTGGACAAAGGTTGAGGAGGCAGTCAAGGCTGTTAAGTTTTAAAGCCAATTAACACATCAACTGCCCTGTGAGTTGTATTTAACTCACACTAGGTTTGAGCCCGGGGCCTTTACCTTGGGAGCCCCGTGGTGCATAGGCAACTCAGCTGCCATGCTGTGGCATACATGTTACGTGCTGGGCAGCCCCCTGGGCAAAACCCTGCAGTTGGTTCATGAAAATCTTACTTGTTGAAGTTCTTATTGTTACAATTAATATTGACAATTTAATTCTAAAAACGTGGATTAAATGAATAGAAGTCAATAACAGATTTTTCATTAAATTAGAAAGGATTGTTTTGTTTTTGAAGATTTTTTTTTCTATTTTTGTAATAAAACACTGTGGCCCCAAGGGGGAAAAAGTTTTTTTCTAGCGTGGCTGTCAATGTGTTAAGAAATGCCATATTTAAATGTTAATATAAAAGTGAAGTTTTAAAGAAGACACATTATTTTAGAGCCTTATGGGATGACATGGCAGTGAGGTGTAAATTATGTCATCTCTTTCCCAGCGAGGGGATGCTTTGTTCCATTCATGGTCTAGAATTGCAAGAAGACAGCGCCACCTCACTGAGGTAAAGAAGATTGGAGAATGAGGTAACTCACAAAAATTCCTACCTTTCCTTCTCCCTTATATTCTGGACCTAAAGTCACAGACGTAAATCCTCGCTCTGCCCTGACTTTCCAGCGTTCCTGGAGTCTCAGTCTCCAGGCTTGTCTCCTACCCCTTCAACACCTCTGTCCTCCCTCGGGAACTTCCCCCACAATGACACCCCTGCTCCATCCCCATGGCCACCAGTTGTGCTGCTTTTTCCTGAGTTAGGTTTTCCTGCCAGACAGGAGGGCGGGCGTCTCCTTTTGGTTAACACGAGATAAACACTTCTCCTTCAGTAGAAGCAGCAGGCGTTCCAGCTAGCTTTTTAAAAGGGGGAGAAATCCAGTTCAGTAAATTTGATAAGAAATTAAAGGTAAAGAATGTGTATGAGTCTGGAAAATACTTAAGGGAGGATCTGCTGTTATTACGGGGCCTCCAAGATAATCACTTAGGATGAAGTTTGTGACCACTCTGGGTGCAGTCCTTCCCAGATCTGTTTGGTGAAAGGCAGTGGGGGAGAAGGCTCCTCCCGGAACCCACCACCTGCCAAAGGGCTTTCCCCGAGGCGGTTCAGTGTGGGAGGTGATGGGCGCCTGTGCGTGTTTCCTTTGACACCGTTCAGCATGTCTGTCATGGACAAATGGACCACACCAAAGATGGCTGGTTAGGGCCAAAGGAATAACCCAAGTGTAGTATATGCTGGACCTCACAGCTCAGAGATATTCTCTGAGCTCACAGAGATATTCTTCTCTGCTGAATGGTGTTTGGCACCCCCATCTGCACACTGGATGGCCCCTCCTCTTTTAAAACAGGATTACAAGGACTTCAACCCTACTAAGTCTCCTACTAGCTTTGCAAACCAACATTTGTTTACATGAGTTTGGCTGGAACTGGCCCAGTTTCAAACAGTCTGTGTGCCTTGTGTACATCCCCATCTTCTCCTCCAATTCTCTGAAAATGTATTTATGCCTGGAAAGTGTTCTGGAGAGCTGTGAGGTACAGGCCACCCTGTAAGTTAATTTTTCTCTCCTGTGTGCTCTGCCTTTGAATTAATTCTTCTTCTTCTTGGTGGCTTGTCTCCCTTAGCTTCTGTTCAGTCACCGTCCACTTCACACTGAAGAAAGCTCTTGGAATTTGATAGGACTTGGAGAGAAATTCCAGGTGCTTTTTATCTTTGGCGTTCTCTTCCTCACAACATGGTTCCTGGACCACCTGCTGCACAATCAGCTACTATAATTATTAAAAATGCAAGCTGGGCTTTGTAGCTCATGTCTATAATCCTCGTATTTTGGAAGGCCGAGGTGGGAGGATTGCTTGAGCCCAGGAATTTAAGACCAGTCTGAGCAACATAGTGAGACTCTGTCTCTACAAAAAATTAAAAATTTAGCTGGACGTTGTGGTGTGCACCTGTGGTCCCAGCTACTTGGGAGGCTGAGGCAGGAGGATTGCTTGAGCCCAGGCATTGGAGGCTGCAGTGAGCTATGATGACAGCGATGCACTCTAGCCTGGGCAACAAATTCAAACCCAGGTATCTCGACTCCACAACCCTCTTGATACTACATTATGTGGCATGATTACTTTTATTATAAAAACATCATTCTTAAAAAATATTTAAATTTTTAAAAGAAAAAAATGAATTGTCCATAAGTCACTGCAGCCCTCTATATGTATATATTTAATAAGGTAATATGCCCATAGTTAGAAAAGCTAAATGGATCAGAGAGATAACAAAATGCAATTGAGTCTCTTTACATTCCCACTTTCCCATTCCAAAGAGAAATCACTATTAACAGATATTTTTTATTCCTCAAGAAAAAGGTTCTGTGCATATAGCAGGTTACATACTATTTAAAGATATATTTGCACAAAAGCAGATTTGCCACACCCACTGTTCTTCTTCTTGTTTTTTTCTTCTAATAACAAGTCTTTGAGATCTTTTCACTTCTGCACACCCAGATTCATGTCATCCTTTTCATGATTGCAGAGTATTCTCTACTTAGGCTGCTGTATCACCTGATTTACCCAGTCACTACTGATGGACAATTAGGTTGTCTCTTTGGATGCTTATGTGCAGGATAAATTTCTAGCAGTATAGTTTTTTTTATGCATGTAGCATCAGTTCACTATTAACTCTGACTAGCTCTATTCACGTACTGGTTTTCACAAACCCATAACAGAACCCATATTATCAAACTTTTTTGCCAGTCTAATAGATGAAAAAAAATCTCCTTGCTTTCATTTACAGTTTTAATAAGTGAGATTATGTGGCTTTTAATGTATTATTAGCCATTTGTTTTCTTCCTCTAGCTGTCGTTTGCTTGTATATGTCCTCAGCTCATTTTTCTGTTAACATTATTTTTCTAATTTATATGAGTTTTTGGTAAATTAAGGAGATTAGCTTTTTATCAAATGTCCTAAATATTTTTAGTGTGTCCTTTGAGTTTGCTATTTTTCCATAAGCAGTTTTATTTTTATGTAGTTATATTAATCAATACAAATTATTTACTTCTAAATATATTTTTCTTTTCTTTTCCAAATATTTTAAATTTAAACTTCTCATTTGCTTTTAGATGTTTATATATATGTTTTTAGGTATATGGCAGCTCCTTCAATTGAATAGCAATCAGAATGAACATAACTCTTCTCTGAAATTATTGTATAAGTAGAAATTTTATTTAGAATTTTTCAAGAAGACTTCTGTCCTGAAATGCAAGAAAACCTATATGGATATGTGTCTTTTATCAATTTATTTATCTTTTGATCAAATATTCCCTTTCTGAGAGAAGCACCTACTGGGACTTCAGGGAAGTAATTTGCAAAAACTAAAACAAAACCCCTGTTTAGACTGTGAAGCGTTTCTTAGATTCTTGGCTAGGCCCCCCAAACCTTTGCAGCTAAGAGTCAATTCTACTGAATCTACTTTAGAGTAGCTTCTTTTAATAGTGTCTTCTATAATTGCATGTGTCCACTGCTCCAGCTGCTCCTTAATAACACAGCTTGGCTTCAGCCATGTGAAAATGACTCCTTTCTCCTCCCTTGAGACCTTTAAATAAAAGATCTGTATATCTATGGGGGGCTGTTGAGAGATGAACGGGTGGGGAATCATTTTTTTTCCTTTTTTTTAATTTGCTCCCTTTATTTGAGGTAAGGATATAGGTGGCCAACCTGAATTAATTTGATAGCTTTACAGAGATAAAGGATAAAGGAGGGTTTGGAATTACTTAAATCAGTGGTTTAGAATGGCTTAATGCAGCTTAGTAGATGGCAGGATTGTTCTGTTCTCAGAGGTCTGTGATGTTCTGATGTATGAGGACTCCACAGTAACCTGAAAGCAGGCAAAAATAATAACGTCCTAAGAGACCAGATTGCAGGCAGTGTTTTAAAAATAAGTGTAGTTATCAGTTTTGGCACAAATACTTTTTGTTTCCATCCTTCCTTCTTTAATTCCCCAGCCTTAGCATGCATGCACAGAATGCTTATTACCACAATGTCATAAATAAAAGTAACACCTCTCAAAAGAGTTCGGCAATACTAACAAACAAAAATCCACCAGAACTTCTGGAGGCCACTGGGCGTAGCTTCTTGATAGTTGATAGTGGCTATGCATCCTTCTGCTGCAGGATGCATAGCCACCAAGAGTTTGGCATCACAGGGTATCTTAAAGGTCATCAAATTCATCCTCTCTGTTCAGTGCTGGAATCCCACTTCTCCAACCAGGGCAGCCAATTGAAGACAATATTGATGAGGAACAAAGGCAATGTTGATGAGGATGACTTGGATATGTGTATTTTTTAATTCCCTTCAGCTTTTTAAGCATAGCTTTTCATGGCCAAATAGTTTCCCACGCTTTGTCAGAATATTCCCGGTGACATCAGAGATTTGCTAATTGGGTATCTACACCCAGGCAGATGAGGGCAAACACTTTCTTGGCCACAAAAAACTACCTTAGGTTAGTGCCATCCCCAAGTTTTTACAGAATATGTCTTAAAATTGAGCATATTTTTTGGCTTAAAAATTTTACTTTTAGGAATGTATCCTACTTTTAGGAGATCAGTAGATTAGGATATAAATTTGTATGCCCAAGGATATCCATTGAACGTTAAGCTTGAGTTTAAGAGCATGGACCCTGAGGGCAAATGGCCTGGGTTCCAGTCTTGCTTCCAATTAGTTGTGAATGTCAGTTACCTTCTCTCTGCATCATCCATAAAAGAGACTGATAATTGTCCCTACCTTATAGGATCTATATTGTCATGAGGAATATTTAATATATGAGTTTCTATGTAAAAGATGCTTAGCAGGCTTTGTTTCTAATAATAGAAAAGTTGAAAATAGCCTACATATTCATTGATTTAATAAAACAAAATGTGGTATGTTTAAGATACTCCTATATTAAGAGAAAAACTAAGTAGGTTTTATAATAATGTATTAAGTATGAATGCTGAGTAGTTGTATATCAAAAGATTAACTGTATTTCTTTTTTGGTGACAGAATCGTAGACTATATTTTTCCTTCTTTATCACTGCTATTCTCTAAATTATCTATAAAGGAAATGTAGAGTACATTTATTGAGAGCTTACGATGAGTCAAGTGATTTTTCTAAGTGTTTGCTTGCTTGCTTTCTGTCTTTCTCTCTCCATATATATACACACACACACTCATTGCTTACAATAACCTTATGAGACATGTGCTATGATTATCATCTTCATTTAACTGACTGGGAAACTGAGGCACTGAGAGATGAAGCAACTTGCCTGAAGTTCTCCGTTTATTTAATAGTAAGCAGTAGAGGTAGGTTTTGAATCTACCATCTGACTCAGGTTCTGTTTTTTAGGTTAAGTACTCTCTGGTGTGATTTTAGTAACCCAACAGAACATTGAACTACAGTACCTACAACAATACCTTAGTTGCACACACTGTTGAAAGGAAATGAATAAAGAGTGCCTCTCCTTCTTTATATCTTTGTTGCCAACTAATTGATAAATGGGGGTGGGGGTTCAGGTCTCCAATCTTTGTCATAGTTATTTTGCTTAGTAAATGAAGAGAATGTATCAGATAATGTATTGAAATTAGCTTTCCTGTGTATCCCTTAAAAAGACTATTTATTTTATACTGCATTAACTAAATTGAAAATAGTTTGTAGTTTTTAAAATCATAAACTGAAATAGTTGTGAAGTAGCACATGCGTTTTTCACTATCATATTATTCAAATAGCCCTGAATATAGCTGCAGGGTCCCCTGGATGTGTCTTCTACTCTCTTTCAGATGTGTAGAAGATGAGATAGAAAAGCACTGGAACAAAGTGACCTTAGTCCCTACAAATATGTTGAGTCAATTTCCAGTAGCAATAAAATATAGAACAAAGTTGCCCTTTTAGTTTAGAGAACATAATTACCACAGATCAAAAGCATCATGAGATAACAATGGATTTTCAGCAAGTATCTGTTCCTGTTCTAGAATTTCTGGTTTTATGCAGGCAGTTAAATTATAATTGATTGGTTTTTGTGTGTCTTTTAAGGAATGAAAACTGAGTGTTTCAGAGTAATAATTTCACATTAGAAAATAATATCTTAAACCTAGTGGCTGTAACCACAGGATCTGTTTATGAAAGTTGCCCACCTTTACATTTAATAACCAACCTGGCAAGTTACTAACAGACAAGGCTGGTTGAATTAGGCTGTCAGGAACAGCATGTTGCTGGATTCCACTACCAGTCATGAATCCTTGAGATTGTAAAATACTACTATTTAGCCGGTGCATTACTCAGAGGCAACTAATTAAGTTTCGGGACCTTCTAGGAGCTCATTACATCATTAAACAAAGTCTCTTCAGTGCAGAAGGAATAGCTGGTCTCAGTCCTGATAAATTGCCACCCTAATCTTCCCAGAATTCTGCTGGGAGCTGGGAGTCACTGCTGTCATCTGGCTAATGGGTCATTCTTGATCTCTTTCCGAGACGAGGCTGGACTTCCTAAGAGGTCCTGGAAGCCGGGGAAGGGATTTTTCTCATTCTGCCTTGCCATTGCCTACCTTCCCCTGTGGCAAAACTAATTAAACCCATCAGAAAGAGGACTCTGTTCACCAGTGGGCCAAAGTCTGGCTGTATCTTGTACCTATGGTTCATCCCAGTCTGTTGGGGGGATGGTAATATATAGTTAGTTTATTCAGGAACCTGTCCTGTTCCCCAGCTTCTTCCCATTGCCTGAGGACAAAGCCTGGCATGGGAAAAGTAGCACGAGGATTTGGTCCTGAACAGGATTCATCACCTACAAGTCTTGTGCAAAACAGTTTCAGTTCCCTCAATAGCAGAATAGTGAGATTAATGTCTGTTTTACAAAGTTGTCAAGATTAAATGACATAGAGAATAGAAAGCATCTCATACAGGGCCTGGAACCTAGTAGGCATTCAATAAATAGTTGTTATCATGATACTTATTGTTCATTGCTTGTTAAAAACTCAAGGATTTAGATCATTCATATTTTCCTCAGCTCAGAAATGTGGGCTGGCTCTGGGTTATAGACCAGAAGAGTCACAAATTGTGTTGTAGGAGTTGAGTAACAAGGTCAAATGAAGTTGTATACCTAGATTTGTTTTCTAGAAGTTCATTGAAATCTCATCTATTAGAAAAAATTCCTCTTTTCCTCCTTTCTGTTATTCTATCTTTCCTCTTCCACCTCCCCTCATTCCCCAGGCAATCTATGGGACTGTTTCCATTGTTACTATTTCAGAATTATGCATTTTTGTTAGAATGAATTTATATGAATTATTCTACCACACAGCATGTTTCTATTATAATTAAACACCCAACTCTAGTCCGTACTCATAATGTGATCTTTGTGAACTAACGAACAACCTCAGCCCCAGCCCCACGCCAAAGCTAAAATTCCAGATTTCAGTATAATTCACAGGTTCCATCACTGTCATTATGTTTGGAAATGTTAAATTCCTACTTTTGGGTTAAGGCTCTGTTCTTTGTAGAAAAACTGAAGCTGCAAAAGTCAGAGAAAGTCAGTAATCAGATAGACTGCTTCTAACTCGCTGTCTCTGGACTTAACGTGCCAAATTCAGGTATGACTACCTGACTACAAAAGCCCAAAGATAAACTCTCTTGGAAAAACTACACTTGGACTGCTAAGTATGCTAGTGCATTTGCCCCAAGTTTGGGCTGGCACACAGGAGAGCCGTGCGTTTCTCGGCCCGCTTGGGTCACTGTTGGTCGCCTGCTCGAAGACCGGCCTCTTTATGAAACCAGCCTTTCTGGGCTTCTGAGCTGTATTTATGAAATGATATCCTTGTGCTGTGCCTTCTCCCGTCTGCTTTGAGGAAAACGCGGAGAGCCTGGAAGCTCTGGAATCTTGGCACGCGCCGAGCCGGCGTGTGCAGACACAGAGCCAGGGACCTGCACGGCAGAGACCGGCCAGCATGTTCTCGGTCTCCCTTCCCTCACGCTTCTCTCTCCCCTGTTGTTTTTCAGGTAGCGAAGCTGATTTTAGCTCCTCGAGCAGCACGGGCAGCATTTCCGCTCCTGAGGTCCACATGTCTACTGCGGGAAACAAGCGGTCATCTTTTCCACGCAAGTAGGCACTGTCTCCTGCGCTGTCATTAAGACTCTTTACACAGGGACTTACCTGTACCTTATGCATCCGTAGAACCACCCGGATTGCTGTGCGTTCATATTTTATTATTATTCAGTGAGGGTTTTTGGTGATTTAAAGTTGGGACCTTTCCCTACCTTACCTGCTGTGGTCACGGGGCTCGCCTGTGTGTGTCCCCCCGGGGCTGTCTCCCGTCCAGCCTTTGGCTGTGTCCGCTCCTCCGCTCCTCCTCCTCTCCCTCCTCTCTTTCCCTCACTCACCTGTGTACCCTCCGGGGTATTAAGCCCTTCCCACCCCGCCTCCCCTTGATGAATCTGTTGTCTCTTGGCTGTGAAGCCTCTGGCTTCACCCTTTCCTCTGGCCGGGCTTCCATTATTTATCTTTGTGAAGGAAGCAGTTACCCGGTAACCACTCCCAGGATGTACCTGGGGAAGGAGTGAAGACAGTGCGAAGTCCATAGGCGTGGGCGGCCACCACTGGGAGAGGCCCCAGAGCACGCTGCTTGCTACATGCGTGGGCTCTGACTCCCAGCTGCCCTGGTTCCAATGTCAGCTCCACCCTCTGCAGGCTCTATGGCTCTGAGTAAGCTGTTTGGCTTCTCTGTGCCTCAGTTTCCTCATCTGTACAATAGAGCTGTCCACCTATAAAGTCTAGGTCAGTGCTTGGAGATAGTAAGCGTCAACAAATGTTCACCATGGATGCTATTTGAATTGAGGGAGAGGAGGACTGTGGGAAAATGGGAGCCACCGTTCACATTTAATGGGAAGGGTTGTAAGCCCCAGGATTCTCTGCATGCCACCACTGGCTTTATTCATTCATTCGTTCAGCAAGTATTTACTGAGCAGCTGCTATGAGAAAACAAAGCTCTATGAAAATTATATTGATTCTAGTAGGGCAAGAAAGACAATAAATAGCTAAATAATGCAATTATTTTAACAAACATGCAGGGAAAGGATATAGAGAGTAATGGGGTGTGTGGTATATCTTAGATTGGCTGGTCCCAGGAGGCTGCAGTGATGAGGGGCGCTCTGAGCAGGACTCGAAGGAGTGAGCCCCAACACCTGGGGATGTCTCATTCCCTGACTTTATCAAGTCACGTGATTGTCTTGGGACACAGTGTCCAAATTTGTAAAAAGGGGGTTGGACTAAATGATTTTTTAAGGTCCCTTTCTGGAGAAAAACCATTTAGATTCTAAAAGCTTGCATTTCTAGGACTTGGCAAGCAAATATTTCCTATTTCTCTTGGGTAAGCAGAAGATCTAGCCAATGTTTATAAAGGGACCCGAGACGCCCAGGGTCCCTTTTTTGTTAAAAATAAAGCTGAAGCCAGACAAACCTGTAACAAAAGAGCAAAGTCCACAATAAAAAAATTGCAATTGTTCTATCCTCAAAGCCCCTCTATTTTGCCAATAATATGCCTCTGGGATTACAGGGCATGGATATATTAATAAATATTTTCTGTATAAATCAGATGTGGTTTGCTCTGAGAATAAACCATTTATCTAACCCATTCAAGAAATTAGCACATGCCCATGGTACAAGTTATCAAATAACATAGGCCAAAAAAAGAAAAAAATAAAGGAAAAAGGAAAACCTCTAGAGGAAGCCAACTTTATTAAATATTTCAAAGCAATTTGTGTTTGTGATTAAATTTCAAGGTCTTGTCAATAATACAGAGTGACTTAGGGAAAAATTATAGTCTGGACTTTATGGTATCTTTAAATGATCAAAAATTAATGTACAATAGATAAAAATAATTATATGCAAATCAATTATATGCTTATCCTAGAATGTACTGTAGCCAAGCACTAATAGACTTCAAAGGTTTAACAAAACTTAATAGATGGAAAAATTGAAATTGGCAATGTGCTATTATCCTAACTTTTTTTTTTAAATCTATGCCAAACTCTGCAGTAGCTTGAGATCCTTTTAATTGGCTGATGCCTCCTGTGGTAAATGACCTTTCTCCTGGGAGAATTAGCTCCTGGGAGGGAGGCTGGGTGGGAGACATGAGGAACAGGTAGAGTGGGTGAGAATATTTTGATAGGTGATTTTATAAACAAAACTTTAAAGACTTACAAATTATTTCATCTAATAGAAAGCTACCTCTGCCAATATTTCTAAGGAATTCTCTTTCATAAACTAAAACCATAATCTGATGAGAAGCAGATAGAAGGGATAGGGAGAACAACAACAAAAAAAAGCTTGGGCTTTAGAGTCATACTGGGTTTGAGGTCAGTTTGTTATGCTTATGACCCCAAGCCTCAGTTTCCTCTTCTGGAAAATGGGGTAATAATAGCACCTGCTTCACTGAGTTAAATGAGCTGATATATGTGAGTGCTTGGCATGGTGCCCAGAATTTAGTAAAAGGGTCCATAAATGGTTGTTTTTGTCAGTGGTGGTAAAAGTAATACTCGTAGACACAGTGGTGGTGCTGCTGACTATAGCGGCATTAATGGTGGTGATTATATTCGTCTGCTAGGGCTTCATAACCAAGTACCACAGACTGGGGGGCCTAAATAACAGAAATTTATTCACTTATAATTCTGGAGGCTGGAAGTCCGAGGTCAAGGTGTCTGCAGGGTTGATGTCTTCTGAGACCTCTCTCCTCAGCTGGTGGATGGCTGTCTTCATATTGTCTTCCCTCTGTTCATGTCTGTGTTCAAATCCTCTCTTCTTATAAGGACACCAGTTAAACTGCACTAGGGCCCACCCTAACTTCTTCATTTTAACTTATTTTTCTCTTTTGAAAGCCCTATCTCCAAATACAGTCACATTCTGAGGTACTGGGAGTTAGGGCTTCAGTATATGAGTTTGGGGTGGGGACACAGTTCAGTGCTCACAATGATCATGGTGATGATGGTGGTGACAGTAATAGTAAGCACTCACCTGGGTCACCCACGGGGTCTCCTTCTTCACTGCTTTCCTCTCACTTTCCAGTTACTGTATTCAGGTATGCAGAAGGGTGCAGGGTCAGCAGAATTTCCTGTCCTGTCTGTGGACTGCTTTCTTCTTGTCTACCAGACCGAGGGATTTAGGGTGGGCTGAGGAGGGTGGCATCGACAAACATGGAATCCCAGCTGCTTCTTTGAAAATGTTTTTTTTATCATCATCCATGAAGAGTTTGTACCTGCACATGTTGGCATTTGAACTAAACTAAATGAAAGGAACAGAACTGATATTTTAAGGGTGTTTCTTTTTGAAAGTTAGCTCTTACAAAGAGTCTAATAATTTATTTTCTAAACAATGTTTGTGAAGCAGCTGGAACAGCCCTAGGGGCACAGAAGATTCCCAGTGAAGGTTAACTTGGACTAGAACTCCCCAGGTAAACACAAGGGACAGCTCTTCACATTCTGTCCTAACTTGTAGTGGTTAATCCTCCATATTTCTCAGAGTCACATTAAGAATGTTGGTCTGGTTGGTGTCAGACTTGGGAGTGAAGCATGGAAAAGAAAATCCAAGCCAGGGTCCATGTTCCTTTCAGCGCCTCATGAAGTTCTTCCTACCCTGCACTGCTGAAGTTGATTTATCACAAAGCTGTCAGCCCATCTGTTCCATATAAAGTGTCCCCTTCTCAGGAAAAGGAAAGAAAGTTCATTTGAATGATTTCAAAAGCAAAGAACTTTTAACTCTAGAACTTGGTGATGTTTTACTTATGTGTGATTTGCTAGGTTGACAGCCAGTTGAAATTATATTTGATTTTAAATAAGTAATTATGGTTTTGAAGCCAAGGATACCTGCATGCACTCTCACATTTCCATTTATACACGTATCTCATTGAGATGTGTCAGTTGCATACAGCTGTAATTAAAATTACAAAGAGGGGATTGTTAAAAAGAAGTACTGCTATATGAAAGGTATCTTGTCCTCTTTTATTTTTTGTAATGCCACCAAGTAATAATCCTGACACAGAACTCTGTTATCCTATTTTAGTAATTTCAGCATTCTCAAGATACTTCCTTACACTATGGGTGTCAGATCTCTGGAACTAGATTAAGAGTGAAGTTAGAACAAGTTTATCCTGTAATAATAGCCTACAGTTGAGTTGCACTTAACAGTTTATGGAATGCACCCACATGCATTCTTTGATTTGATTTTTCAGATCAACTTTGTAAGAAAGGCAGGAAAAGTGTGTGTGTGTGTGTGTGTGTGTGTGTGTGTGTGTAATCTCCATCCCCATATGTTAAGTGCCTTCCTTGCCCAAGTTCCTAGTAAATGGCAGGTGCCAGGGACTCAAGCCTCATTTGTTTATTCATCAATCATTTAGGGAGCACCTACCATGTGCCAGGAAGTAATGGGGATGTAAGTAACAGGCTGTGTTCCTGTCCTCAAGGATGCCCCCATCTGGCAGGAAGGACAAGCAGGTGTACAATTGAAATGCCATGGGATAAGTTCCGTGGTGAAAGTTTGCACAGAGTTTTAGGGAGCAGCACCAAAGAGTGGCACCTCCACTGGCCTAGGGCAAGAAAAGTTCAGAGAAGGCTTTTTAGAGTGGGTTCCCATCGAACTCGAAGTAGGAGGTATACTGGAATTATCCAGGGGCTTAGCAAAGGGAGCACAAGAACATTCTAGGCAGAGGATATTATAAGTTCAAAAACCTGGTGGAAAGCATGGATCCCTCAGGAAACTGTAAGCCCTTTGGAATGCTGGACTTCAGGGGGAGGCAGGAGGAGGGGTGGAGGATGGGGTTGGATGGGATGGTAGGATTGGACCTTGTGAGCCATGCAAGGAGTCTGGACTTCATTCTGAAGGCAGCGGGGAGCCATTGAAGGGCTTTGAGGAGGGCAGTGCTATTCAAAATTCATATTAGAAAGGCAAGGGCAGCCACAGGTCAGCCTCCTGCTGATGAGGGCAAGGCAAGAGGCAGGGGGACCAGGCGGGGCTGTTACAACTATTTAACTGTACTTAAATGATAAAGGCTGTGTTAAGTCATTGAGGATCAAAAGGAAAGAAAAGTTAAGTGGTCAAAATTATAGACTTGATACATTTATGTGGGCTGTTTATCTGCCCTGTTTTCTCCTCCTCCTTTATGGGCAACTCCCATACCCCATCCTCCATATGAACCTCCTTAATTTTCTTAACCCGGCGTGAACCAAACCCAAATATTTCTAAGCTGAAACAGGTGTACTGGAATAAAAACTACATCTTCAAAACAGCCTCCAAAATAAACCTAAGCCAAGTCAACATTTCACATTGTGTATGTTCTTAGCACGCAATTGGGTTTAATCCAAAACAAGCTCTGTGATCAGAAACTATTTGAAAGGACAACAGAGGGAGAGGTTGCTTGTGCTAATGATACAAGGGGAGAAAATACTGGGCAGGTGGGAAGAAGGCTGAATGTGAGGACAGTGCACTAATAATTATAATAATAATAATAATATATTAGACAGTTTGCACTAATATATTACCCCTTTCTACTCCATAAGTTGAATTTCCTTAGTAGTAACTAGCTTTAAGAAATAAGACATTGGCACTCGGGCATCTCTATGCCCGAAGCATTTTAACATTTTTCATGCTTTACTCCCAGTCGAGGTCCTCATGGGCGAAGTAATGGAGCTTCATCCTACAAGGCTGGCAGCAGCCCTCCATCCCCACGGGAAAAGGACCTTCTCTCCATGCTGTGCAGGAATCAGCTGGGCACCGTTAACATCCATCCCGGTTATGCCCCTTCTTCCCCAAGTAGTAGCAACTCGGGCTCCTACAAAGGAAGTGACTGCAGCCCAATCATGAGGTGAGTCCTGTTCACCTCCTAATCCATGTGTCTCAGTTTTTCCTACTTGTTAAGCTTTTCTTTAAAAAAGAAAAAAAGTGTATACAACTCTTGATCCCCTGCCTTATTTTGCCTCTAGACACTTGTCTTTCCTTTCCCACGCTCAGCTAATCCTTCAAGGGCTGGTACAGGAAGGGTACAAGCCACAATTTCTAACAAGGTGCAGAGTCCAGGCAGTTCCTGGGCAGTGAGAGAAAACGGCACAGTTGGCAGTAGGAGGGACCTACTAATTCCCCTCAGAACAGGGAAGAATCTTATCTGTGTTCAGTCATCCATGCCAGCGCCAAAGGTTTATTGAGCCCCAGGTACTGTAACCACTGGGAGGAGAGCAGTGAACAACAGAGAAGGCCCCCGTGCTTACTGCTCAGAGGAGAAGAAAGATATTAGCCATCTAATGACAAAAACAAATTAAAATTACCCTGCAAGCACTTGTTGCTTTATGAGTTTGTGAAAGGTGGGGAGGGGCCCAGCTCAGTCTGGAGGGATGGGGGAGGCCTCCCTGAGGAAGTGAGAGGGGAAGGGCAAGCAAGGAGTTAATAGTATGGGGTGGGTGCAGATCAGAAAGAAGAAATTGTACTTCCAAAGGGGCCACGACAGGGGTGGGAACTGGACACTGGACACCTCAGGAGCCAGCTGCACAGTGGCCAGGATTGTGCTAGAGTCAGGAAGGAGCTGGCAGCCCTCCTCTTTTGGGCTTCTTCCTTCTGGGTGTCCCTGCAGCTCTCTTACAGCATGGGTGCCCAGCTCCTAGCCGGGCCTGAGTGGGGCCAACATTCCAGAGAGGGCTGTTTTGTAGAACACTGAGCGCCTCTCTTGCAAAATACACTGGTGAGAGTGGAGTAGAGGAAGGAACTTGTTCCCTTCAGAAAAAGGAATTTTCCATTTCCACCAAATCAGCACACTCACATCAGGGATGGGTATCAGAACAGTTTGATTTCACCTAACAACAATCAGGACCTTCAGACAGTAGCATATTGTGTGGGAAGTTAGGTCATCTTGCTCCCTTCCTTCCCTCCCACCTTTCCCACTCTTTGTCCTGCATATTACTTTGAACTGACAGCTCAGGCCTGTAGACAATTGTGCATTATTTTGTATGAGAACATTCCTAAGCCATAGAAAATCTTCCTTCTCTACCGTCCCAATCCCCTCCAGCACTCCACAGACACATCCCTCAGTCTTCCAAGTAATGAACAGTCATAGGATTGGCAGGTATGTTACCGTTTACCTTCTGAAGGGAGGTCACCAATTGTTGCGGTTTAAGACCCCAGCACACAGCTGCCATTCCTTCTCAAGTTGTTAGCTGTGTATCTTAGTTCATGTGGCTACAACAAAGTACCATATACTTTGGTCCAAATCTTTAGAGCACCATAGACTAAGCGCCGTAGACTTAGGTCCAAGATCAGGGTGCCCACATGGTCTGGTTCTGGGAAAGGCTTTCTTCTGGGATGCAGACTGCCAACTTCTTATTGTGTCCTCACGAGGTGGAAGGAGAGAGCTGGAAAGCTCACTAGGGCACGAATCCATTGGTCTCCACACTCACGACATAATCACCTCCCAAAGGCCCCACCTTCTTGGGAATTAGGATCCTCACATAGGAATTTTGAGAGGACACAAACATTGAGTCCATAACGTGGTGTATTACTTTTTATAGAAAAGGAAACAGGGTCAAAAGTAACATTTCATTACTGGGATTGTTTCAGGCGTTCAGGAAGGTACCTGTCTTGTGGTGAAAATCACGGTGTCAGACCCCCGAATCCAGAGCAGTACTTGACTCCCCTGCAGCAGAAAGAGGTTACGGTGAGACACCTCAAGACCAAGCTGAAGGAGTCCGAGCGCCGACTTCACGAGAGGTGAACCTGCATTCCTTGCTCAGTGTGGTTTAGGACAGTTTCTTTTTCCGTAAAATGAAATGTGAACCCAAACTATAGGAAAATAGAAAAGGAAAATATGATTTTATTTCAACTTCTGTCAAACTTTTAAAATCTGTCTTTGAAAAGACAGCCATTTCATAATTCTATGTGATTTAGCTGTTTCAGGAGTTCACAGGGTCAGAGGGGATCCTCTGCTTTTTCTGGATATATACAGCTTTGATGTGAAGAACTGGGTGTGTGCATGACTATTTTTAAATGGCAGAAACACTTGCAGGAACAGTCCTGTATTTCCAGCAGAAGGGGTCACACACAATGGGCCAATTAAGCCCTGTTTATCTCTGTGCAAGAGTGGATATCTGCTTGCATTGTGATTCCTGCAAGCTATTTCTGGACTTAAGGGAGGGGTTCGTTATTCTTGGCCAAGTGTTAAGGTTGAAAACAAACAAACAAACAAAAAAGCCCGTGTTTAAGAGATCTTATCTCAGAGAGAAGACCTTTGGCACCTTGGGAGCAGGCCAGTTTTTCTGCTTGATGGTTTTCCCCTGGAACATTGAGGCACAGCCTAGAAGAGCTCTGATCAGGGTAGCTGTGTGCTCAGGGTGAGGTGGCATTTGTGTTCTGTGGGAGCCTGAGGTCTGATTCAGCACATGGCTGCCTAATCAGCCCAAACCCCCTATGCTGCTTCACGGATATGGAGAAGACCCAAGGACTTTGGTTGATAAACCCGTGGGCAGACTGGGGTGCAGGCTGTGGGGAGGGAGATTTTCCATCTTCTAGGTTGATTTGGTTCCTCATCTCAGTAGACATGAGACCCAAACGCACCTCTAAGATGAGCCAGACTCTACTTTCTGGAATGTTTAGTTTATGATTTGAAGAATCCATGGGAGGATTTGAGCTTTCAAGGCAGAGAGGAATGGGAAAGCAGCAAAACTTGAGAAAATATCCAAGCCCAAACTTAAAGAAGCAATACTAACATCTCTTTATATATATGAGGATCCTGACTGCCTGGTCTTCATATCCTCTAGGAATTTAAGGACATATATTTACATTGACTGAGAAGAAATTATATGTAAGAACAAGTTTCTTAACAAAGATCTTAAAATAGTTTCTTTTGAAGGATCTAAAAAATAGGATAGATTCTCCTCAGCATAGGATGAATTCAATATCATCCTGCCTGAAAGGAATTAGAATAAGCAACTTTTCACAAAGTCCTTGCAATAAGTAGCATTATATAATATAATGTGATTATATTATATATGCATATATAATATAATACTATATATGCATTATATAACAATAATGTTCAATTATCATTGCAATAAAATCAGAACAGTTTGCAAGGGTAACACTTTTCAGTCCACATTCTGTCTTTAATAAGTAATTAAAAGTAAACTGGCCTTTTTTCCCACAAACTGTTTGTAGACATTATGAACAGGTAGGCTATGAAGATAAAAGCAACTCTAAAATATGTCTAAAATAAAAATAAAATATCTCTAAAAGACAAAAGAGGCTCTAAAGTGTTTTAATAATGAAATTTCAAATATTATGTATTGAGTAGAAGATAAACTTATAATGTACTTAGTGCAATGCCTGACTCATACTGAGTACTCAGAAAAGGAAATGATGGTAGCTATTATGATTCAGAATCTGATTACTATTACTGCTTTAGCCATTTTACAATTATGGGGGGAAGTTCATGGTTAATACCTGCCAAAGAAAAAATTTTCAAAACTGCTTTAACGTCTATCCTTCAAGTGGAAAAGTATGGCCTCTTTCTTGGCTGTGTGTCAGAATTGCTTGCTGCCTGATTCAAAGTTGACCTTTGTTTTTAACCGTGCTTATCTTGGCGTAGGGAAACTGAAATTGTGGAGCTTAAGTCCCAGCTGGCCCGTATGCGAGAAGACTGGATTGAGGAAGAATGCCACCGGGTGGAGGCCCAGTTGGCACTCAAGGAAGCCAGGAAAGAGATTAAACAGCTCAAACAGGTCATTGAAACCATGAGAAGCAGCTTGGCTGATAAAGATAAAGGCATTCAGAAATACTTTGTGGACATCAACATCCAAAACAAGAAGTTGGAGTCTCTGCTTCAGAGCATGGAGATGGCACACAATGGCTCTCTGAGGGATGAACTGTGCCTCGACTTTCCATGCGACTCCCCCGAGAAAAGCTTCACCCTAAACCCCCCTCTTGGCAAGGTAGCAGATGGCTTATCTCTGGAAGAGCAGGTCACCGAGGAAGGGGCTGAGAGAGAGCTGCTGGTGGCAGATAGCACGGCCGACTGTGCAGATCTGTTTGATGAGATGGTGACAGCCACCACCGCAGAATCTGGTGACCTGGAGATTGTTCATTCCAGCCCCAGGGCCGAAGCCCCTGAGCCGCCCCCCGCGGAGGGTGTGGGGGCGCGCGGCGCGGCGGTGGAGCGGGCCGTGCAGACCGACTTGGTGCCCTACAGCCCCGCCGTCTCGGAGCTCGTTCGGAACGTGCTGCAGCTCCGGGACCTCTGTCCCTCGAGCTCGGCATCCCCCGATGAGTCTGGGCCTGACTCCACCGAGAGCTTCCCGGAGTCCCTCTCTGCCTTAGTGGTGGATTTGACGCCGAGAAATCCGAACTCGGCCATCCTTTTGTCTCCCGTGGAGACCGCGTACACCGCGGCGGAGGTGGCAGCGCGCGCCAGCAGCCTCATGAGAGAGCTGGATTTTGCAGCCTGCTCGGAAGAAAAGTTGGATGGCATCACCCCGCTCTCTCGCGGGGGCGTCGGGAAGCAGTACTGGAGCCGCAGTTTCCTGGTGGATCTCCTGGCCGTGGCTGCCCCCGTGGTCCCCACCGTCCTGTGGGCATTCAGTACTCAGAGGGGGGGGACAGATCCTGTCTATAACATTGGAGCCTTGCTCCGGGGCTGCTGTGTGGTCGCCCTGCATTCGCTCCGCCGCACCGCCTTCCACATCAAAACTTAGAAGTTGCTGTGACCGTGTGCCAATGTGTCCCGTGTGGGTTGTGCCAGGTGGGAGGTCGATCTACGGCGGTCTCTCTTCTGTCGTTTTGCTCCTCAGTATTTGATTTGCACTACATTTCGTTGAAGCCTGTTCACCGTTTAAAACTGGAGGTATCTTCAAAGGCATGGAGACCCGGTTCCAGTAAATGTCCCACCAGTATGGTATAGAAAGCATGCTCATGACCCTGCCGTGTCGTCCGAGGTACCCGTTCTTATCCTAGTGGTTCAGGAAGAGAAAATGCAAAGTTTGCACTTTCAAGACAGCTTCTCTAAGGCTGGCATGTTATCTCCTTGCTTTGCTTTGTGCCGTTTTAAAATGTGTAATTGTTCCAGCATTCCAATGGTCTTGTGCATAGCAGGGGACTGTAACCAAAAATAAAAATGTATTTGTGTAATTGGTTTGAAGAAGTCTTGAATAGCTCTTTAGTGTCTTACTTGGGGTTGATAAGGTTTGAGTGTTTGCAATTTTTTACTAAATGTAGCTCCGAAGTCTTAAATGGCTTGTTTGTTCTTAAACCTGTTAATTGATGAAACTGTATGTAAGTTTACATTGTACTAACTTATTTTTTGCTTATTATATATAGTGTTTTATTGGAAATTGTTTGTAACCACACACATCAGCATGATAAAAATAAAGATTAGTGTTTCCATCTAAATAAATGTTTTATCCTCCTATAAGATAATGTCTGTGAGTTTACTTCTTTATGTAAGAAAGATTAAATGAATAGCAGATCTTCCATATTTATTAATAATGGTCTATAAAAATGGAATTAAGAAATGAGAAAGAGGGAAAAATAATTAAGGAAAGATGAGGATTTCCTACCCTGATAAAAAAGTATCATTTCTAAATAAAATGGCTTTGTTTGCTTTTAAATTACTGATCCACTTGTTTGTCCACATATTTATTCAGTAAGCATGTATAGAATGTTTTTAGGAAAGTTGGGCTAATTTTTAAGCATGCTAGTTGTACTGGAGAGGGAGAAATTGGTAGTGCCATATGCCCTCCTTCCCTTGGAATGATAGGGTGAGGGTGGGTGGCTGGGAAGGGATAAGATGATATTTGATCTGTATTCATTCACTCCTTACACCAACCTTATGAGGTGAGTATTCTATTTTATAGATAAGGGAGCTAAACTTCAAAGAGGAAAGTTGCTCAGGATCTCCAAGTTCATCTCCACGAGCTAGGATTTCAAGTGTCTGCAAAGCAAATGCCTTTTCTACTTTACCACATAAAGGGAAGAGACCTGGAGAATATCCTAAGTTCTCATTCAGAGGCTCTTCTTCCATAGCACTGTTTTACTTACTATGTCTTGGTTATTACCCATCTTCCCTGCTGAAATAACTCTGTGAGGGCTGGGATCAGTTTTCTGTTTTACTCACAGATATATGTCAGGAACTAAATAGTACCTGACACAGAGTAGGAGGTTTAAAAACAGCGGTTGAATGAGTAGCTTATTAGGTACTCACATGCTAGCTAGGCACTTTACTGGATGGATTAGTGAAGAAAACAGACAAGGTTTCTGCTCTCAAGGAGCTTACATACATGCCAACACATAAACAAGATAGTTTTAGATAGTGGTAAGTGCTTTGAAGGAAATAAACAAGGTGTTTTGACCAAGAGTGATGGGGTAAAGGTAAGGAAACACATCTCTGAAGAAGTAACATTGGTGCCAATGGATGAAAAAGAGTCAATCATGAAGATAAAGGGTAAAATGTTACAAAAAGAACAACTGCCAAGGCCCTGAGGCAGAAGAGGGCTCAGCATGTGATAGGAGCATGAAAGATGCCAGTGTGCCTACAGCAGAGTAAGGGGCAGGGGGAAGACAGCAGAAGTAGACAGAAAGCTGGTTCGTATGGGGCCATGTAAACCAGCAGTCCCCAACCTTGTTGGCACCAGGGACCAATTTCATAGAAGACAATTTTTCCACAGACTGGCGGGGGGTGGGGAGGGATGGTGTCAGGATGACTTAAGTGCATTACATTTATTGTGTACTTTATTGTTATTATTATTACATTGTAATATATAATGAAATAATCCTACAACTCACCATAATGCAGAATCTAATGCCGCTACTGATCTGACAGGAGATGGAGCTCAGGCAGTGATGTGAGTGATGGGGAGCGGATTGAAAGACAGATGAAGCTTCGCTCGCTCAGCCACTGCTCACCTCCTGCTGTGTGGCCCAGTTCCTAGCAGGCCACGGACCAGTACAGGTCCACGGCCTAGGGGTTGGAGACTGCAGGTGAAAACCATGGTAGGAGTTTGAATTTATCCCCAGTATAATGAGAACATATTGATGAACTTTATGACTTTAAACAGATATAGGCCGGGCGCGGTGGCTCACGCCTGTAATCCTAGCACTCTGGGAGGCCGAGGCGGGTGGATCGCTCGAGGTCAGGAGTTCGAGACCAGCCTGAGCAAGAGTGAGACCCCGTCTCTACTAAAAATAGAAAGAAATTAGCTGAACAACTAAAAATATATATAGAAAAAATTAGCCAGGCATGGTGGCACATGCCTGTAGTCCCAGCTACTCGGGAGGCTGAGGCAGGAGGATCGCTTGAGCCCAGGAGTTTGAGGTTGCTGTGAGCTAGGCTGACGGCACGGCACTCACTCTAGCCCGGGCAACAGAGCAAGACTCTGTCTCAAAAAAAAACAAAAAAACAGATATAATCTGTTTTTCTCTCTTTTTCTAACTCTAGCTGCTAGGTGTAGAGTGCATTGTAGGTGGGCAGGAAGGAAAACGGGGACACCATTGAGGGCTCTCCTGTAATCATCCAGATGAGAGATTATGACAATTTGGAGGAGGAAGTAGATACAAAGGTTAAGTTGAATAATTAAAGATATAGCTTGAAATAGAACTGATGTGATTTCTTATGGATTAGATGTGGGGCAGGATGTAAGGAAAAGAGAAAAAGTAAGGACGACTCTGGTGTTTGACTTGAGCAACTGAATCAGTGGTGCTGCCATTTGCTGAGAAGGGAAAGAATTCAAGAGAAACAAGTTTGGGAAAATAAAATTGAGATGTCTATTAAAATATCTATGTGGAGATGTCAAGAGTAGCTACATATATGAATGTGAAATCTAGGGACCTGTCAGGGCTAGAGTTATAAAGTTGAGGCTCCCTGGCATTCACATAGTATTTAAAACCATGGGAACAGGTGAGATCATCCCAGAAGAGTGTAAAGAAAGTCCAGAAACTAAGTCCTGTGGTACTGCCCCATTTGGAGGGGTGGAGGATGAAGAACCAGCAAAACAGCTGGAGAAGAGGCAGCCCAAAATGTAGGAGGAAAACTAAGTGAATGTAACATTATGAAAAGCAAGAGAGAAGAGTGATTCAAGTCAACTGTGTTGAAATCCTATTAAAAAAATTGAGTAACATGAGAACAGTTACATATCCATTGGCTTTGGCATCAAAGTCTTAATAGCATTGTCAAGGTCATTTTCTTTGGAGAAATGAGGATGGAAGAGAGAAAGTAGAAATAAATGTGTGCAGCTAATTTGTTTTCTTAAGTTTTTGTGTGAAGGAGAAAGTAGGGAAGTGGTTGGTAGTTGCACAGAGATATGAGGTCAAGGGTTTGTTTTATTTTTTAATATCGAGAGGAGATAGAACACATTTGCTTTTGTGATTGAGCCAATGAAAAGAAATAAATTGATGACATAGGAAAGAAGGGTTAATTGAAGAAGAGCAGCCCTTGAGAAGGGAGAGGATCTAGGGCACAAGGATACATGTATAGAGAGAGGTGGTTTGTCTCCGAAAGGACATTTCTATTGGAATACACACGTGCCTTGGGCACACACATTTATACTTAACACAGCACACAGCTTGCAGCTCTACTTAGCAGTAGGGGGATTTGGCTAAAATGGAAAGGAAACTATTTCTAGAGGTGAATAATGGGAACTGTCCCAAAATAATAGGCCATGCTGACTCAAGTCCCTTCCTGTAGTACAGCCCAGACCAATACCTGGATGCTGGTATCTTCCTTAAAGTCCCTCCTTGTGTTTATTTTTAGTCACTGCTAAAAGCACTTTTACTTTAAGAAAATTATAAGCCTGTTTTTGGTATCTGCTTGTTGCTACAGAAACAAATACAACCATACAACTGAACATTGTTCTTCATCAATTCAAGATGAACAGAAATGGGCTCTGGTTAGAATGGATTCTCCAGGAACCACAAATATTTATGTAGATTATCAAATTGGAGGCAGCTGATCACCAACTGCAAACTGCTTCATTGTCTTAATGTCGTGTATCCTTTACATACACCAAAAGATTCAAAGTAACTCATTTAAGACACTGGACACTGCATATCCTATCTACACTGGAACAAATTTGCACAAAGGTTAACAACAGCAACAACAACAACAACAACAAAAAACCCAGGAGATCCTGGAGTAGTTATTCTTTTTCTTTTCCTCCTTTTCCCCCTCCCCCTCCTTCTTCGGGGTTTCAGCATGGACAGTCTGTGGAAAATTACTGCTTTTATTCAGAACAAAGTCTCTTACAAATGAGTCCCTTGGAGTAAATAAAAGATGGAACATGCTTGCCTTTCGGAAGCCCAAGGCGTTGGCTGGTTTTGTGGACAGGATGATCTGATCCCATAGAAATAATTGCCTCAAAGTTGCTTTCAGTAATTTGGGGCCTGTGATATACAAACAGGCAGGAAAATGGAAAAAAAAAAAAAAGAACAATTCTATTCTATTGAACAAATTGCTGTTCCATCAAAGCAAATGTTAAACATTTCCTACAGTTATGTGTGCAAACATTCCAATTTATAAGAAAAGATTTTTCCCAAAGGGATATGTTGACCTTTCCAAGTTGAGCTGTTCAGAAAAGGGGGAAAAAATGCAATGCACTCAGATGCCAAGCGTTTCTGACATTTGTGGCAGAAGAAAAAGGAAGTCTGTGATTTGCATTTATCATTGGCCCTAAGTAGTCATTGGGTCTGACATGTTTTTCTCTTGAGGGTTTTTCATATTAAAAGGTTTGGGGTAGTTTCCCACTTCCATTTGGGGTCAGTGAGCACTTTTATAAAATTTTATTTATTCCCAGTCTTGCCAGGTAAAATGTGCAAAATGAGACAGTAATCTAGGAAATGAAAACTAACTGTTTATTGCACTCAGATCTTGAAAGAAGATCACAAACTCCCAATTGTCCTGAACAAAAACAAATGTCCAAATAGAATAAAAGAGGTTTATATCAAGTAATTATTTTTAAACCACTAGAAGACATGCTCTGCTGTGACCACTGATTTTCTCACAATCATAATGATCTTTATAACTAATGGTTATAACAATAATTCCAAAGAATTTTAAAATGCAAAAAAGGTTTAAGTGCTACTCAGCATAGCTTTGTTAAAAGATTGGAATATGTTAGTAGCATTCAAGTTTGTTAAAAGGTTTACCTCTTTAAAAAGTATTTTAAACATAAAAAAAAAAAAACAATATATAAAACACATACAAGTCAAGTGTTTGAAACAGAGACACCAGGCCCTGCCATTCCCCCCAACCCTCCCATGGTGGTCCTGGTATCAACTCTGAGAACAGCTTGCAAATAATTTCATTATATATCAGATTCTTTGAAAATTGCCAGTTCAGGTAAGATCTCATGTACAAAAGCTATCAATTGGAATAGTAATCTGGTTAATGCTGAAAATTCGGTTCTCTATTGCCCTAAACAAATGAATACTTAATGGAATTGTTTTTTAACCTTTCTCACAAAATTTAGTTTGCTCTGTTGGTTTAACTGTGAAGAGGACACATTATCTCTTACTCAGAGTAAAGAAGCCATGTAAGCATCTGGGAGTATGGTGATATAAAACAACAATTAAAACCAACAGTCTGGACTCCTTCTGTGAATATTAAAGGTAGGCATCATAGCTTTTCTAATTTGATGGTGCAGTAAGAAACCTCCCTCCTCTTCCTTGCAATCAAAGTACTCACAGTGTTTGAAATGGTTTAGCACTCTCACTTTCTACAGTAAACAATAGGTGCTTGCATTTTAAACTGACCTTTAATTCTCCTGAACCAGCACATTATTTCTAGCTTGTTGGCTATATACAGAAAATGAAAACTGAGAAGTCTTAATAATTTTCACATCTCTGACTGAAAGCAGTACATGGAAAAGTTAAAAATGATCACCCATGTACTACCTAACCCCATAAGGGCTCTTTCTAATCAAGACAGATTAGGCAATTATGAGGTTCAGATGCACTGCAGAGCCTCATGAAGTAAAAAAAGCACTTTAAACTTAAGTATCCAAGTTAAATATAGCTATATCCTTATGCACGTCTTACTTCACTTAGCACTGCGATAAAATGTTGCGTTTATTTCAGAGGCCAATATATCTAATGATGGTGTTACTTTTCTCTGTAAAATAGAGAAGTACTACTTTTATTCAGGACTTGCCAACAGGTTTGGAAACGACATTGCTGTATAAGGATTCAAATTATTTTGAGCATTTTACCACATGAAACTAACTTTGGGCAATAGTTCTCTTATAATCAGCCAAAATTGGCCTAAGAATGACTCAGAGTATGTTCCTTTGAATTTTCTATGGAAGGAGATGAGCTTTTTTCTGTGCCATTCACTCTCAACCTAATCCTAAAGACATGCATTGATAACTAGACAAAGTTAGGGACAGTTCATAGCAGGATAGTCTCGAGGTATAATATTCACGCATGAAACCTGTGGTCTTGACCTCATTAGCATTATGACCCAACCAAATGAGTTAATTAGCCTGTTTTTACAAATGTGTGACTATAAATGACACTTCATTTTGCCTTGATTATATCTGGCTCAAATAAACTGCAAGTGCCTAATTATATGGCATTGGCATTCAATTACAGTTGTCATTTATATGAAGATACAAACCAGATTAATTTTCTTCATATTTATTAGACAAGTTCTTAGCACACACAAATGGATATTATCTACTATAATTTGAAACACCATTTTCATTAAGAACTAGAGAGGAATTTATAAAGGCTTTTTGGCAATAGTTTTCATCAAGAGAGGGCTTAGAAATCATAGTCCACATAGAACATTGATTAACCATGAATACAACCTGCTCTCAAAGCTTGCTAATTTCCTATTAACCAAACACACAATTGACTTTCTAAGCTTTGGTTTCCTTATATGTGAAATGGGGATAATATCTACCTCACAGGATTGCTAGGAGTCATTGATATAATTAGTCAAAGAGTCAGACAGTGCTGAGCACGTAATAAATGTTGATTCTTTTTCTTAGTAATTTACAGTTCAATTTAAAGGTGTATAAAATGTTGCAAGCTCAGTCAACTTCTCTCACTCTTTGAAGGGAAGGGGCTGCCAGTATCACGGCATGGCAAGATGTGGGAAGTGTATAGGGCCTCATAACAACTATCATTTGTTCAGTGCTTATACTGAACACTTAAGAGTCTCAATTAATCCTTACAACCATCTCCATCTTAAAGACTTGCAAATTCAGGAAATTCGTTTATTGCTGCACCATGTCTCCAGCAGCTCTGAGAACTCTGAGCAGCTCTCAAAGTTGGTGTGATCTGATTTATATATAAGGAAATCACCTACACAAATAGCCATGGAACTCCCCTGAAAGGGAAAGCTGAGATTGTCTTGGACTGGCCACAGACTTTCCGTGCGTTTCTCTGCAAAAGCTTCTACTGGTGAATTAGCAGTGTCAGCAGCAGGTATGCAAGGGTAAAAATAAAGAAATCTGTTGCAGGAGGGTGAAGGGGTGGTGAGGGGCATTTCTTGGAACAGTTTTCTCTTTCTAGCCCTAGAAAATTGAAGGCTTCTGGTGAAAAACATCTTACTAGCCCTCAAAGCTTACTCTGGTTACTGAGCATGCCCAACAGCCATGACTAAGGGGCACCAAAGATAAAAAGTAGGAAGCAAAGTAAAAAAGTGAAACAAAAAGGAAACAGTTGAGTACAAAAGGCATTCCTAGCCGTTGCTGTACTCTTTTGACAGCCTTGGTTATGTTAAACAAAGTGGAAGAAATCACACAAAGAAAAAAAGAAGTGTCTTGATACTGTATTAGGACAGAGCAACCCAAATTAAAAAAATAATGTAAATGGCAAAAACAAGTTTATTAGCTAGTCAAATATGCTGTTCAAGAAACTTCCATCTTCTTTAGCCCTCCAATGTAGCTGAAAGAGAGGGTAGAAGCTCCTTCCCTGGAACAATCTATAGGGCCCAACCGACTCCCAAGCTCCCAACTGGAGCTTCAGTCAGAACCGCTCAACTTGTAACTTTATTGCTCACACATCTAATGAAAGATTTCCTTTGAACAAGAGGCTAAAGAATGTGAAAATAATTGTAGTAAATTATCCCAAATCTGAATTACCTAGGATTAAAGAAAATGAGTATGTTTAACTATATCTGTCCAAGACCATCCCTTTAGTAAACCCACCATTATTGACACAATTCAGGCTTTTTGGAACATTGGCTATGGTTAGGTTTACATTATGATGGTAGCTTGTACAGTGATGTTGGAAACTTGACCCAGATACCAGTTGCTACAGCTGTCTTCTTCCCAACTACCAATATCCATCTAGGAATAATCATTGCCCTGGCCAGAGGTGAATGCATGTCAAAACTGAGGAATTCACATGCAGAATTTTAAATTTTCAGTTCTAAAATGTTGACTCAATTAAATATGCTTCCACAAAAGAGCCAAGAGAGCATATCCTTAGCTAAAAAGGAAAGGTTGGAAACCATGAAATGTCTACATAAAAAACATGAAGTAAGTTTCATGTCTTTGATGACTTATTATCTCAGAACATGAAATGCACAATTCAGATAATGGGTAGAACTTCTCTAATTCTACCTAAGCCTGCCCATACTTCTTTACTTTTAGTAAGCTTCTAAAACTGACAATTGTTTATTAAAATTAAGAAAACAAAAACAGAAGTCATAAATTTAGTAGCTAAAGGAGACTATTTGCTAAGATGAAGTATTTATCATATCTATTTAACTTAGTGACTACTTATGGGACAACAATATACCCAATTTAATACAGAAATTTAGTTTACACAACAGCGGCAAAAAAATTCCAGAATTGTTGTCTATTCTTCCTATGAGAAAAATCTGTTTCTTCCTAATTTGTCATACAAACTACAATTTCTAACCAGTTTTTATTTCCAAATAAAACCAAAGAGCCAAACAAAAAAACAAAACCTTATACACATGAAAATCATGACCAAGCAGACTTAAATATTTTTAGCTATTGGGGAAAAGCAGTATAAATAATTTACTCAACAAAATTATCCTTTGTGAACCACAAATTTAGAGAAATCATGTCGTATTCCCATAATAGAACCAAAAATAAATACAAAAGTGGAAGAGAATACATTGTTAAAAATTTGAGTCCAATCCTATTTAATTGGGAGTTTATTGGCAGAAACTCTAATAAACATGATAACTGAAAATGCGGTTTGGGGCTCTAACAAGCTCTCTATCAAAATTAAATTTCAGCTTACTCTATAATCACATTTAGTCTAGAAGCTTAAGCTAAGGACCTAGTGAGCTCTCATTGTAGAGTTTTAAGATTTTTCTATGAAATATTACTTTAATTAAAATATATTAGCAACATTTGGCCTGTATATTGTCTATGACATTTTAAAACCCCACAAAATGTTAATTTTGGGCAATAACTTAGTCTTTAAAAATTCTAAAACCATAGAAAATCAGGCCAGATGTATTTTAATTGTGGAGAAAAAGTTAACAGGATTTTAAACTATCAAATCTGTGATTTTTTTTTTACCCTTTGAATATAGTATGTAACTATTTCTTTAAGACTATTTTGGAGCCAATCAACACCATAAATAAGAGATTATTGGTCCTATCCTGGTTTATAATTTAATGAATCAACATTATCTTAGCCAACAACACAGGTAACCTGCATAATGTCAGATATATAAAACTGATACAGATATCATTTAAAAATTTTAAAATATTAAAAATGAAGTCTTTCTGCATTTGTAAATTAATGGCTTTGGAGGTAAGAACTAAGGTACTTAAAGATACCATAACATCTTAAAATCTATAATGAAAGGGAAAAACTACTAATACTAGTTCTTAAAACTCACAAGTCATAATAATATAAAGCAAATTTTTCATTTTGATTTTCAATGTTTATACATGCAATATAAATTACAAATATGTATAACATTACAACAGTATCCAAAAGAAAACAATGATTTACAAAATCTTTATAAATAAAATTATTGCATTTAATGTCATTTTCATGAAAACCAAAATCATCAAATTCCTTAATGTTGTATCAAACATAAATAATACCAATTCAAATTAGAGGAAATGTATGCCAACACCAGCTTCTGACAACAAAAATAAGCAAGTTAAAGCCCTACGATTTGTCTAATTTAAGTCAGATAACCATGGAAACAAAAGAATATTAAAATTATTTATTTTATTATTACACACATTGAAGGAAATCATAACAGAGAGCAGAATTCTTTTCTACCATAAAATTATTTTTACCCATTTATGTAGCTAGAAACATCAGCTTCAGAGGTACTGTTATATTCCATTTGTGATAATTTCTGTACAGCAAACAATTGTCTTATATTTGGAGCATGTTGAAGAAAATATTGTCTCATAAGTCTTTTTGTTTTTTTTGAGTCTCAATCCCTAAGAATTCAAGGTATTTTGGGAGAATCCTGGTGTCCCGGATGGCCTGATGAATGCATTAAAATCAAGCAGTGTGTTTGCATTCTGAAAATACTCTTAAATCCATACAAATGTTTTTTGGGTTGTGGAGCTCAGATTTCTCCCACTGGCACTATAATATCTGTAGAACATTTGTTATGAAAGTTTCACACCAATTTTGTTTTGTTCCTTCTTCATTAACCGCTGTGCTTCCTTTTCCATTTTCTTCCTTTGTTGTTCTGCAGCTCTCTTTTCTCTGTCTGCTATTTTCTGCTGCCTGAAAAGACACATAATCAAATTGTTACATTTACAGAGTATCACATAGGTAAAATGGCAAATAAATTCCAGAAAGAAATAACAGTGCCTTTTTACTCTCATCAAATAAAGATTTCAAGTCTTGAATCTTCTCGTTGTTTTGAAAATTTCAAATATTTTCAAAAATAGTATTTCTTTTAATCCTTAGAATATGCCTTGCAAAATAGAATAGGTATTATTTTCTATTTTACAAATAGTTAAAATGAGGCACAAAGGCTAAGTGACTTGCCCAAAGTCATAGGATTAAGTGCAGGGATAAAGAACCCATAATCTTTTGATGCCTCTTCTTCGGATTATTTCTACTAAAGCACTACTTCCATTGAGCCACACCTTTTTGGGGGGATACCATTCAGAAAAGCTTGATAGTGAGGATTAACTCTTCTGTTATTATAATAGTTAAAAACAGGATGAACATGGTTGTGCAGAACACACTCCAAAAAGAAAATGGAAACTTAAGACACATCTTCCACCTAGAAGCTAGAAACTTGATTTCAGGATTAACATTTGACCAGCTCTGCTAAGGGGCAGAGTGGTGAGTATTTCTCAATTACACATTATGAAATACATACTTTCTCCTATCCCCTCTATAACTCCACTAAACCTCTGTCTTTATTGATTGATTTGTGTGGGGAAGTGGAGGTAGGAATGGGTGATTAAACAGGAGAGAAGACGGAACATATGTTGATCCTGGATCTGAAGGGTTAGGATGTGAGAAAATAATTCAAGAAGTATGCAAGGTTGAGGAGGGAAGCTATAGGTTACAACTGGGCATGGGACGGGCAACACTAAGTTATATGCAGAAAAATCCAGAGTGGATTAACTATATATAGGACTGTTCAAAGTTGACCATAATGAGTGAAATGTGTAGACAATTTTCAATCACAATTATAAATGGGAGTAGGCAGAGTTATGAATGACCAAGATTCAAGAAAGTAGAGAAACTTATTTTTGGCAACATTTTGACTTTCACCATCCATTAAGTTTCTAAAGAATAGTTAAAGAAAATCTATTTTTTACTACTCTGTTTACTTTCAAGAAAAACTGACAGTATGCACTAAAAAGTAACAATACCAGAAGCAGAAAGGGAGAAAGGACAAGAACTATAAAGGGCTGGATAGATTATAAACAAATATGATAATCAAGCTTTAATCTGGTTATTAGCTGTAACGTAAAAATACAGATTGAGCATCCCAAATCTAAAAATCTGAAATCCAAAGTACTCCAAAATCTAACACTTTTTGAGCATCTATATGATGCTCCAGTAAGCATTTTGGATTTTCAGATTTGGATGTTCAACCACTAAGTATAATGCAAACACTGTAGTTTAAAAAAATCCAAAATCTGCAACACTTCTGGTCCTCCCAAGTATTTCAGAAAAGTATACTCAACCTGTATCAAAAACTAATGTTCCTGGCACAAGAGACAATTTAGAGATCACTGCAGACAAAAATATATTTTACCTGTTTAGATTCATGTCCAGAATTATTAAAGTACTAGAATTTTCCTCCTTAACAATATTAATCATAGTATTGGGAGTATTTTAAGGTGGCAATAGGAAAAAGGCTCAAAGTTAGAAGATATGGAATGTGGGTACACTTCTAAAATGCTCAGTGTTCTTTGGGGGCAGTAATGATGTATGGAAGCCTCCATTACCCTTTAGCTCTTCTTATGCAACTTGTAGCATAAAGCATGCCTATTACTAATACGCTAACTTTCCCAATCTATCATTATAATGTAAAACATTAGGTTTTTTTTTTTTATTTGCTTTGTTTTCTTTAGGGAGGAAGAAGATAGGATGTAACAGAGGTTTTTGTGTAGTCAATGTTAAGATACTTGTAAACTCATGGCATAAACTCTACAGGGCTGTCATTAAAATTACTGGATTCAAAATAAACAGACCCTTCCTTTATCACTGTGGTTAATGACACTAATAATCACTAGAATCCCCAAAGTGTTTTGAAATATTCATACTTCTGTATCTATGATTTGTTTTAAGAAATGAACAGAATAAAAAAAGACATCTTTTTTGATGATCCAAATCTTAAAAATATTTCCTTTATAAAAGATGAGTTATACTGGCAAAATAGGAACCAAATGTTAAAAAGTCTGTCAGTTGGCCAGGCGCGGTGACTCACGCCTGTAATCCTAACACTCTGGGAAGCCAAGACAGGTGGATCGCTCGAGGTCAGGAGTTCAAGACCAGCCTGAGCGAGACCCCGTCTCTACTAAAAATAGAAATAAATTATCTGGACAACTAAAAATACATAGACAAAAAAAAATTAGCCGGGCATGGTGGTGCATGCCTGTAGTCCCAGCTACTTGGGAGGCTGAGGCAGTAGGATCGCTTAAACCCAGGAGTTTAAGGTTGCTGTGAGCTAGGCTGACGCCACGGCACTCACTCTAGCCTGGACAACAGAGCAGGACTCTGTCTCAAAAAGAAAAAAAAAAACAAAAAAAACCTCTGTCAGTAAAGTCAACTTTACTGACTGAATTATAAAATGTGACATCCCTACTCCCGTGTCAAAAAAAGACTTGCTGAAAACAGAAAAGACAAGATTTAAAAAAAAAAAAAAAAAAAAAAAAAAAAAATTAGCCATAACTTCCAGTTATTTAACTGCACCCTCTGCTGGTTGTTCAGGTGATTGTAATTCACTGACACAGACAAGAAAGGAAAATACAAAAAGTTGTTTTGTTATGATAAAGGGTAATTAATTCATTTTCTATCCCTGTGGTAAAAATGATCTTAATTTTAAAATTAAAAAAAAAGCTATATTATACTATATTATTTTTTAAAATGCATAAGTAATTTAGATACATTTAAATATCTGAGTTTTCATCAGTGATCAAATTCACAAGCTCTCCTTTAAGATAAATTTTCTCTTTACTCTCTGGCCTAATGTAGCAGTAGAAAGAACTAAGTTTATGGCTCACAAAAACAAAGAAAGAAGAATGTAACAACCAATAAAAATGAACTTTAAAATCTCCAGAACAGTATTTTCTGTAGAATGGGCAGTTCATGACTTATATTATCTACCTCACAGGGCTTTTACAGACATCATTTAAGATATATGTGCAAAGGTGGAGTGCTACATAAGTTATTTGTATTCAGATGTACAGTGCTGTGCACTATGCTAGACCATGAGGAAATAAAAATAATTATCTTCTGACCTAGAAGAATATACAGTGGTGGCTCACCTTTCATAGTAGGCTGTATTAAGATTGCAATATGGTATATATATGTAAAAGATTTCACTTGTCATTAATAAAATTATTATTCTTATGTTCCTATAGTGCTTAAAAGTCTTGGTTTCTGTGAGGTATTTATCATATAAAACAGCATATGCAGTCTGAAATACAAAAAAAGTCCTTATTATCTAAGGACCAACTGAGGAAGAATGAAGAAAAATATAATTATCTGGCAGCATAGGCTTCCTTGACTTTAAACACAACAGGGAACAAATCTAGTTCTTCTACTCAGGTTGCAATGTAAATATCACTCAAGTACCTCAGAACTTCTTCTGCTTGCCAGGCTGCATCTTCTTCTTCTTCCCATGCATTGGTGTTTTCCTGCCAGGTATCTAAGTCACCCAATTCAGACTACAATGAAAAACAAAACTAAAATATTAAAGAGCCATCCTTTCTCCTCACAGCAGTCAATAAGAGTATCTTTTAAAATATTACTCAGAACTTGTCACTCTCCAGTGGCTTCTCAAATTCCTATAAAAAGACACAAATGATATGGCCCCTGGTTTGGCTATAACTGAGGGGTTTCCTATAATGCATGACATTCAGTGCTAAACAGTTCTAGGCAAGTCTAGCTTTCTTCCAATATTTTAGGTTTTATGGGATACTCTTTTATGTTAAATTTTCTTCTTTTGCTGACTTTAGTTTGGAATGGACAAGAATAGAATATTTCTTCTTTCTGTTTTTTTTCTCTCTCTTTAGTAAGATGAAGGGGTTAGGGATAGAGAGAGGAGATTGATCCCAGACTGAATCAGAAATGCTTGACTGGACTAATCTATGCTGAGTAGAACTGCAAGAAGCTGAAGTTTAGAAACTAGCACAATCATCTTCATTTAAGCATATGTAATTTATACAAGATTTGTCAATGGCACTCACTGTCTCAATCCTTGGCAGAAATAACAAATCAGGAAAATTTTATCTTTATTGGAATATTTCTTCTGCATCATGCTTCCTTTTCCCTGTCCTACTCACTTGGTATCATCAGGCTTCTCACTACCTTCCACTATAACCCAGGTAAGATCTCTAAAAGTTCATTTTTTTCTTCCAAGAACCAATGCAAATTGTCATTTCAGGACATTTAGTTAGGTGTGGATGTGATTATGTATGTAAAATAACTGGTACCAATCTGTGAACAGATTTATCATATTCTGTTCTGAGTACTTACCCCTAGAAATGAAATAAAATGTTTTGAGTTTTCTTCCCCTGAGCATAAATTTAATACCATCCTCTGTTAAAATTCTTAAAATATTTCTGATTATCTGTTTAAGTTTCTCAAAGTAAAATAGCTAAATCAGTGAAAAGGAGCATTTTAAAGCTACTGAAATAAAGGGCAAATAAATGAGTCTTGAAATATTGTGCCAGCTTATCCTCTTGACTGCGGTAGGTAGACTTGTTTCCTTGTACCTTTGTCAATACTGATAACGGCCTTCTTTTCTATCTTTGCTAATTTGATAAGATTTAAAAATGGTATCTTGTTATTTTACTTTGAATCTCCTCAAGAACTAGTAAGATCAAATTTTTCTTCATGATATTAGGTTATGTCTATTTCTTGTTTGTAAATTTTCCACTCATAATATTTATCCATTTTCCACTGAGGTATTTGACTGTTGTTAGTGTACATAAAACATTTAGATATAAAAAAGTGAAACTATTAAGATCATTAAAAAGGGTGATATCTGATCCTTTAGTAGAGATGGCCTTCTAAGTAAAAGATGAAAAAGTTGTAAAGGATAAGACTGATAGACTGGCCTACATAAAAACTAAATACATCTGCTCATCGAAAACATCAAAACCAAATTATAAAGCCTACAACAAACTGAAAAAGTGAAAAAGATGACAGTAAAAAGTTAATTATCTTTAGTATAAAAAGAGCTCTTGTAACAACAATGAATTCTAGAAGGAAAAACAGAATGTGCAGGGGAGGCTGAGGCAGGAGGATTACTTAAGGCCAGGAGCTTGAGATGAGCTTGGGCAACATAAAGAGACCCCATCATTAAAGACATTTTTAAAAAAATTAGCTGGGTGTGGTGGTGTGTGCCTGTAGTCCCAGCTACCCTGAAGGCTGAGGTGGGAGGATCACTTGAGCCCAGGAGTTTGAGGCTGCAGTGAGCTATGATTTTGCCATTTCACTCCAGCCTGGGTAATAGAACGAGATATCATCTCTTAAAAAAAAATAATAATAACAATAGGTTACCATTTTCTCCTATATAATAACCCTTTATTTTGTCTGCTTGGGAGGAAAATATGTGAAATAGCACTGGAGATATTCTCCATCTACCCTATTTACCCCTTTCCATCTCTGTAAGTGACTATACATTTACAACTTTACAATGAGCTATATTACTATTAGAATAACATAATTACACTTAGGTGGCAAATGTTGCTAATTCCATGGGTAGGCTGAACTACCTTACCATTATGGATCAAACATATATGAGATAAAGGTTAAAACTGAGAAATATAAAAAATTAAACATTGTGATGCTATGTTATTCAAAAAAAAATCTATGGTGTTATGCTCTCAGAATATCATGTAACTGCATAGGAGTTATCAAAGTTTATAATTATATTTATGAATGTGATCATTTATTTAATATTATGCCTCCCCCACTAGACTGCATTCTTCTGAGGAAAAGACTTTGTCTGTTCTGCTTACTTACCACTGTTATTACCAGCACCTAGCACAGGATCTGGCATTAGTAAAAACAGTTGTTGATAATGAATTAAAAACATAAATAAACATGGGGTCCCCTGGGGAGAGGGGCCTCAGAAGCACCCGTGCAGTTTAAACAAATAAATAAAATATGTAGATTGACAGACAGACGTGGTAGGTTAAAAAGATGTCCACAAAATCTTTGACACTCCTTTCTTCAAGAGGTGGAGGCTTGCATGTGGGCTGGATTTAGTAACTGGTTTCTCATGAATAAAATAACGTGGAGGTGACAGGGTATCACTTATAAAACCATGTCATAAAAAGGCACTGTAACGTCACCCTTACCCATGAGCATGTGCTCTCTCTCTCTCATCACTGATTTGGGGAAAGTCAGCAGTTTGAGGAAATTCAAGCAGCCCCAGGGAGAAGTCCATGGCAAGGTACTGAGGCTTTATGTAAATGACCAGCATTAATTTGCCAGGCATGTAAGTGAGCCACTTTCAAAATGAATCCTTCAACCTCAGTCAAGCCTTCAGATAACTGCAGCCCCAGCCCAGCGACCAGTCTGCAAGCTCATTAGAAACCCTGAGTCAGAATCACCTATTTTAGTCACCTGGATTCCTGATCCACAGAAACTGTATAAGATAATAAATGTTTATGATTGTTTCAAGTCACTAAATTTGGGGTTGTTACACAGCAATAGATAACTAATATAGTCAATCAATCAAAGCTTACTTAAGCTTAGGTGGGGAGGGGTCTGGACATTTGTGTTTTTAAAAAACTCCAAAGCTGATTCTGATTTGCTCCCAAGGTTAAGAAGCTCAGTTGTCTACTTTCTTCACTACTTTTTCCCTTTAAAAAGTTTCCTTTAGGCCGGGCGTGGTGGCTCATGCCTGTAATCCTAGCACTCTGGGAGGCCGAGGCGGGTGGATCGCTCGAGGTCAGGCGTTCAAGACCAGCCTGAATGAGACCCCATCTCTACTAAAAATAGAAATAAAAATTATCTGGCAAACTAAAAATTTATATAGAAAAAATTAGCCGGGCATGGTGGCGCATGCCTGTAGTTCCAGCTACTCGGGAGGCTAAGGCAGTAGGATCGCTTAAGCCCAGGAGTTTGAGGTTGCTGTGAGCTAGGCTGACACCAGGGCACTCACTCTAGCCCAGGCAACAAAGTGAGACTCTGTCTCAAAAAAAAAAAAAAAAAAGTTTCCTTTAAGTCAAATCCATTTTAAATCAAATCACACTTTAAATATAAATAAACTCTATGAGGAAAACAATCCATAACTCACTTAAAAATAAGCTACTATTAAGATTAATCTCCAATTTTAGTGGTAATCTCTTTGAAGTTCTTAAATAACATCTTTTCTCTACCTTTCATGTGTACAATGGGACCCTGATCTTAATATCTGATGTAATTTACAATCTCATAAAAGGTTAGGATTGGTAAAACTCCAGATTAACTTCTCTCAAAATGCTAAGCCTGTTTCAAAGTCACAGAAATATAAATACTATGTTCAATTAACTTAGAGTTTTTTTCCTCTTCTTTAAAGAAAACAGAAACAAAGCTAAGTCTTTCCCTAGATCCATTAACATACTTACAGATTGATGAATGAAAGGCATATCTTGTGTAGCTGCTAATCTACTAGAGAAACCTGTGCTACCATCTGGGATGCCAAAATTTAATGGTTCTCTCTTCTTAATAATGATCTGAAAGATTAATTGAAATGTTATTAAGGGTATATTTTACATATCACTATATAAAAGTAGACAAATTATCAACCAAAGTATTTATAATTACTTAAAACATGCTGTATCTTTCTTTTTTTTTTAAATTTACAATGTAAACACTAAAATAAAAAGAGTCTGTAAAGAGTATCAAAATTCCCAGGCAATTGTCACACAAATCAGTTATATACTAAAAAAAGCTGTTTTTTACTTTTTTAAAAAAATAAATTCCCATCTTCTTTACTTCTCCACTTTCCCCAGATGCCCAAAATATAGTCAGTTTTTGTTACTGTATTAAATAAGAACATGTATCATATCCTGCCAAAAGTATAACCAGCTCTCTCAGCATGTGGGATATCTATGAATATGTTAACTCTTTCTGGCCAGTAGTATTAGAATACATTTATTTGATAATTTGTAACTTTTATTAAAAGTATTTCCATTCTAATTAATAAGGCATTATTGTAATACACTATGTTCCTACTGAGAGTAGCAATATACTTCCACGATAGGTATTCATCTACTAAGAAATTTGGATTCTTGAAAAATACATAATTTAATGCTTTTTTCATCACTGAGATATCTGAACATCTCAAGAAAAAAAGAATGTAAATGTTATCAACCTAAACAATATAAAAATAAATGTACAGCTGAAACCAGCTGGGAGGTAGAAGAGGGTGAGGAACTGTATTAGGAAGTATGGAATAAATAATTTCCTTATTTTATAAAGTATATACATAAGAAATATTTTCTATGTTTCAACAGGAAATGGAGCTGTGTGTTTTTCTGAAATAAGAGAGTGACTGGTGAGGTAAACTGGAATAACAACATTACAATATTTGAAGGAGTGGGAAGAGAGGGAAGGGCAGTATGACATAAATCTTCATTTACCATAGTATGACGTCAATGGACAATGTCAGTGATTGCTAAATTAAGAAATAACAATATAAGCATATTATTGATAGATAATGATGACAAACACTAGAAGAAGCCCAAACAGCAAAGGTTATTGAGTGGCTGCTTCTGGGCAGTAGAACTGGCCAAGAAGAATGATGGGATAAAAGTCTGTCACTTTACATTACAGACCCTTCTACATTTTTTGATTTAAAAAAGAAGTACATGTACTACTTTGATAAAAAGAAAGAAAATGCTCAGCCATTGTTCTTTTTCCAATAATTCCCTAAATCTCTAAGTGATCTTCCATATGCAACTCAAAAGGGATTTAAATAACGTGTGGATGACTAACACAAACTCACAACAATTATTCCTAAATTCTTAGGGTATCAGTTTTATAATGGTTACAAACCATGGAAACCACTTATCAGTTTGCAAATATTACTGAACTGTAAACTTGTTAGAACTGTTACCTTATTCAAGCTTAGTCTTCATAGCATAGACTGAAGTGACATATAGTAGGATTTCAATAAATACATAGACATAATTTTAAGATACCTCAGGTACAACTTAATAGATCTATATCGAGGTCACGTAAATACATAAAACTCTTATTTAATATGACAGAAAACACAAAATATTGATAATCAGAAATAGGCTTTCTAATAAATACTAATTATATTGTCTAATTTTAACTACAGGAATCTGAAAAGTAGTTTAATCTTCAAAAGCACAAATCTTTAACATACCTTCTGAGTTTTCCTAATAGTTGGTGTCATGTCCTTAAAATAGTCAGGTTCCAGTTGTTCCAAAGCATTTTGTTGTGTTGCCACATTCCCATTCCCTCCTTCAATCTTTACACTTGTAGGTGCATCTTCATCCCAGGAAGTCCACTCTTCGACATCTGTCTAAATTAAATTATTGCCATTGTCAGCCACAAAGGAGAAACCTAATGAACATCTCATTAATCATTTATTAGAAAACTGGGCTTTCTAAATACTGGCTTTCAAGCTTTTTTTACTCACAAGAAAATATACATTTTATATCACATACCAAAACTAGATCAAAAGTTTAAAAATACTTTTAATTGTGAGCTAGACATTCTGATATCCTCTGTTGTATTCTATTCTGTCCATTAAAAAAAAAAAGTAAAACAAAAGCAAATGCTTTGAACACTGAACTAATACTAGAACTACAGCCCACAGAAGGAGGACCAAAACTTTGCATCTAAGCCTCTTCATATTGATTACCTGCTAAAACAAGAAATATCAACATTCTCCACAGGATTTAAGTAAGACAAAATCTCAAAACACTCATGAAATAATCCAGAATTATTCAGCAAAGAATCAACAAATCTCAATTCACATGGAAAGTTAATCAACAGATAGATGTCAACCCCAAATGATACAAATGTTGGAATTATTTAAGACTTTAAAATAGCTATTATAAAAATGCTCCAACAAGCAATGGCAAACACTTGACACCAATGAACATAAAATAGAAAATATTAGTAAAGAAATAGAAGATAAAATGAAGAACCAAATAGAAATTTTAGAATTGAAAAATATAACAGCAACAAAACTCCTATCAAATGATTTTATGATCTACTAATGATCTGCAATCTAGCCTGAAAATACTATTCTGAAATATTTATTCAATCCCTCAAAAGAAAAAAATTACCTGCTTAGGAACTGATGAATAATCAACTGTAGTTGGCAAAGTTATTTGGTCTCCACTTAATTTCCGTCCTCTGCCAGATCTGAAACAAAAATGAAGTAATTTATTTGAAGAACTATCAAAATAAATATGGGAAAAAGTACTATAGACAGTAATTTTAGGCTTATAAAACAAGATCTTTCTCAATTTTATAATTATTGATTTTTAATAATTAACAGTTGCTCATTAAGATACAGTAAAAAGAAAAATCATGGATCAGATACACTGTGAATGCTTTTAAAATCTTGGCCAGGACGACATAACTGCTTTCTGGCTTAGGACTCAATTATAGACAAACTTAGGAGGAATGTAAACCCAAAAACAAAAATGCAAGCTCCTCAGAGTGCTGTGGGTTCTTAGGTGAAGTTCTGGGCCACCTACACTGTTTTAACAGTGGCTTGACTTTTATGTTTTACATATTGTGTTTCTTGGTAAGATTAACTATTAAACTATTAAAAAATTTGAAAATCACTGGTTTGAACCAAACTGTAACTGAGTTTTGAGGATTAGTAGGAAGAGTACTACATTAAACAGGACATACTGTGACTGAGTTGTTAAGAACGTGGGCTGCGGAATCTGTATAAACCATAGTTTTCAATACTACTTCTATGATGTCTAGTTAGAATTACCTAACCTCTCAGACTCAGTAGTATGATCTGTAAAATGCAGGTATTCAAATCCACTTCTGCAAGGTTGTTGTGAGGATTTAATTAAGTGGCATATTTAAAGCACCTAGACAGTCCCTGCTACATAGCAAAACATTAAAAAAGACAGCCATTTGCTTCATGTCAAATAATCTATAAAGCATCTACCAAGAGCTAATTGATAAAGTCAGCTATTTTTATTACAAGATTGGAAGTTATACTTTGTTTAAAGGATGAACATAAAAGTAATATAGTCTCTTAATGAAATTTATGACATAAGCCTGGCATTTTTGAACATATGATCTAGGTTCCTTCTGACACCTAAGAGAAACTTACCCAACATATGGTCTGTTTTCTTTAAAACTGAACTTATAATCAATCCTAAATAATTTGCATTGACAACAGAAATTTATAGTGACAACAGAAATATCATTAATATTTTTAAAATCAATGTGTAACTTCTTATTCTAAAAGCAATGTATACTCAATAATAATTGTAGAAAATACAGGTGCAAAAAGAAAACACTTATAATTTATCACCACTGTTGTTAACACAATGCTTCTTTTAACTTTATGCCTTCTGGTAATTAATACCCATTTTTATCCTGCTTTACCTAGTGAATTTCTGGCAATTCCTCATCATTCCCTGATGATTTAAACACTTACTTCACTATTTTTTCTACATCCCAAATCCTGCCCTCTTGGGTGATTTCAACAGTCAACCACCTAAATTTTCCATTTTTCTTGATTTCTCCTTCTCCAGTGATCATCTCTACTCTATTTTATCCACTTGTTTCCACTGCAATACCCTGGACTTTTTAATTTTTTTAAATCCCAGACCACCCTACTTCTAGCAATAAATTCAATGGCACTTAATCCTCAGAGTTTTAGCAGCCATCAAAAGGCCATTTCCTAGCCTTCCTTGAGGTGGGGCGGGGGGCATGACTAAGCTCTGGACAACAGGCTGTGAACAGAATTCTTGTGTACAACTTTTAAATCATGTCTATTAAAAAGAGAGCTGATTGCTGTCCACGTCCTCTTTCGCTATACTCTACTCTTGGTGCGTCAGTAATTTTATCACAGTACCCTTAGGCCAAAACGAATACCTAACAGTTCCACTGAACAGTTAAAGACCAAACAACTTAATACTTAGGTATATCCTAACTGCTTAGTAGCTATTTAAAAAATACACACAAATTTAAAGAAAAAATAGTATTTGTATTTCATTCTTAACTAACCACAATGATTATACTTACTAATGAAACGTATAGCCTGTTGGACACTGCACAGCTTCTCAAGCCTTGGAATCAGATTGGAGACCGTCACTCCCGTTTTCTGTTCTACATTAATTTTGGTGCAGTACTTGCTTTTAATTACAACCTAAAATCCCAGCTTTGCAGATGTCACCAAAAATGCAAGTAAATAAAAACTTATCTCAAATATTCAAGAACATCATCATAAAAAATGCTGCAGGATTTAATGTTGCAAATATGAACTACCTTGAGTTAGGAGTCTATGCAGTGTTCAACAGATGTTGACTATCAATATCGCTATGTTTCAATGAAAATCTAAAATACCGTATGGTAGACCCATGTACTTCATGTGAAGCCCTGAGGTGCCTCAGCACATAGTTTAGGGTGTGGTCCTGTGATGAAATAGCAGGAACTGGAGTCTACAGAAGAGCTACTAAAGCAAAATGATTTTTCTGCCCTGGACTACCTGCATATTCTAGAGTGTCATTTAAGAGACAAATCTATTTTGTTTAGAATTTCTATTAAAGTTATTTTTAATATAAAAATAATGTTCATATTGTTGTATAAACAGAAATACCTATGCCTAATTTCACCTACCATTTTAAAACATTCCAATAATGAAACAATTATGTACATGAAAGCTCTGTGATGATATAATAAAGTTGGTTTGCTTATTTTTTAAATTTTATAGTATTATGCATGTTATTTTAATGGAAGATGTAAGAATTTGAGAGAAAAACAACTGAACCTCTACTTTCTAGATCTGAAGTAGAGAAAAAAATATTTAAAAACTACTAGGGATTAATAAATAAATCAAGATATTTAACTTAAACATACTCTATCCTACCCATTTGAAGTTATGAAGATATCCAAAACCAGCGAGGAGATAAACGGGTAAGTCTAAACATAAAACTTATTTACCTGCATATTAATCTCTTTAGGAACGAGAATACTGTTGCTAGGCACGTACAAACTTTAAATAACCGAAACTGTGTGATGGCCATGGTGGGAATCAAAACCTGTGGAAAAGGCACACACACAAAAGTAAATGCATTAAATTGACTTCACAAGCCATACTCCTAAAGTCAAGGTGAAAAGTCCTATTATGCACTGAGAAAAATCTGACATATTTTTACTTTTCTCTAGAACCTACAAATATAGTAAATTTTAAAATAGTAATGTAAATCAGATTAACAATTCAAGAAACTAGGTTTTTAAAAATTTTCAATAGTTGCAGGGAAAATAAACCTTTTCATTCTGAGTGCTTTTTGAAAATAATTTTACTTATTAACAAATTATCTATTGAATAGAAAATTTATTTACAATTAAAAATCAAAAAGTATAAAATAGTATACACTGAATCTTTTTTAACTTTTGAAGTTTGAACCATATAAACACAGTACTACTCAAAATATTTTAAATATTTTTAACTTTTAGATAGATACATGTTCTTATGTCCATTTTATAGGTGAGGAAATTGAATTGAGAGAGGTCAAATAACTTGCCCAAAGGCATATAACTAATAAGTTGGAAGTAACCATAGAGCTCATCTAGTCCGGTGGTTCACAAATGTGGGGGTCTGTTAAATAAGGATACTTGGGCCTACCCTTAGTAACTCACCAAAATCACATTCTTTGAGGGGTAAGGTCTGGTCATAACATTGCAATAAGCCAACAAGGGAGATTAAAAACTGTTAAAAAGACAGCAGAAAACAAAAGAGGACAAATAAAAGATGAAACAAGCCAAAAACAAACTGCAAGGTGACAGACTTAAGCCTAATCATATCAATAATACATTAAATGCAAATTGTCTAAAATCTCAATTCAAAGGCAGAGATTGTTAGATTGGAGAAAAACGGAAGAGCCTACTATATGCTGCCTAAAAGAAATGCATTTTAAATATAAAGATACAAATAAGTTAAAAGTAAAAAGATGGGAAAAAAATATACCATACTATACTAACACTAATCAAAAGAAAGCTGAATTAACTATTTCAATGTCTGACAGATTTTAGATAAAATAATATGACCAGGTATAAAAGTGGTGACTTCACAATGGTAAAGGGGTCAAAAGTACATAATAATCCAATATATGTCCTTTATAACAATTTTGCCAATATCATAAATGAGAGAGGTAATATTAGAGTCTGCAGATATTAAAAAGTTATTGAAGAAATATTACAAACAACTTTATGCGTATATTTGACAAGTGAAATGCAATGGACAAATTCCCTAAAAGACACAAACTACCAAAGCACAACAAAAAGAAACAGCTAACCTGAAAATCTGTTATCTATTAAAGAAATTAAATTTTAGTTAAAAATCTTCCAGGCACAGATAGCCTCACTGTAAATTCTCCCAAACACAGAGAAAGGAGTGATACCAATTCTACACGAACTGCCAAAAAACTGGAGAAGGAGGAATATTTCCCAACTCATTATTTGAAGTCAGCATTATACTGACCCTAATCCAAAGACAATTCTAGAAAAGAAAACTACAGGCTATAATATCTTAGGAATATAGACACAAAACTCCTTAGCAAAATATCAGTAAAGGGAAACAAACAATATATAAATGGATAAAACATCATGACTAAGTAGGGATTATCCCAGGAATGTAGGACGGTTTAACACTTGAAAATAAAATGTAATTTACCATATTAACAGACTAAAAAAGAAAAAACATATAATCATCTCAATAGAGACAGAAAAAGCATTTAACAAGCCTTGAACAATATAAATCAACATATATTCCTGATGAAAATTTGCAGGAAACTAGGTATAGAAGGGAATATTCTCAACTTGATCAAGGACATCTACAAAAAAACCTACGTAATATGAGACTTAATGATTAAAAAATTGGGTACTTTGTCCCTGAGATCATGAACAACACAAGCATGTCTGCTTTTATCATTTCTATTCAACATTGTAGTAGAGGTTCTAGCCAGTGCAATCAAGCAAAATAAAGGAAATAAAAGGCATCTAGATTAGAAAGGAAGAAGTAAAACTGTGTTTGTGAAAAAAATTCAATGGACTCCACCATTAATTCTATTTTTATACATTAACAACAAACAATCAGAAATTGAAAGTTAAAAAAACATTTATATGAGCATAAAAATATGATACTTAGGGACAAATCTTAAAAAAAGACTTGTACACTGAAAACTATCAAATATTGCTGAGAGAAATTGAAAAGACCTGTATTAATTTTAAAGGCCATTTTCAGGGCTAGCAGACTCTTGTTAAGATATCAAATCCCCTCAAATTGAGCTAAAGATTCAATGCAATCCTAATCAAAATCTCAGAAGCTTATTCTGCAAAACTGGACAAGCTAACTCTAAAATTCATATGGACATGCAAAGAGCCTATAATAGCCAAAACACCACTGAAAAAGAACAAAGTAGAACAGCTAGTACTACCTGATTTAAAGACTTGTTATAAAGCCACAGTGATCAAAACTGTGTAGTATTGGAGTCAAGATACACAAATAGATCAATAGAACTAGTACAGAAACAGACCCTCATACATATGAACAACTAAAATTTGACAAGGATGCAAAGTAGTTCAGAGGAAAAATGGTAGTCTTTTCAAAAATCAGTGCTGGAAAAACTGGATATCCATATGCAAACTCAAAACAAAACCCCAAAAAACCTTCAATACATATCTGGCACCATTTACAAAAAGTAACTCAAAATGGATCACAGACCTAAATGTAAAATCTAAAACTACAAACCTTCTAGGGAAAAAACAGAAAAAAATCTTTAGGACTCTGGGTTAGGCAAAAATTTTTTAGATAGTACACCAAAAGCACAATCCATAAAAGATTGATGAATTGGACTTCATCAAAATTAAAAACTTATACAATTCAGAAACACTATTAATAGAATGAAAAGACAAGTCACAGACTAGGAGAAAAATCTTCACAAAGCATATGTCTGGAAAAGGACTTGAATCCAGAATATGTAAGAACTTGTCAGAACTCAATTACAAACAACACAATTTAAAAAAGCACAAAAGGTCTAACTAGACACATCATCAAAGAATAAATACAATGGTAAATAAGTACATAAAATGATGGCCAACATCATCACTCATCAGGGAAATGCAAATTAAAAAAAAAACAGTTAAAAACCATTACATATCTATTAGAATGACTCAGACTGAAAATAATGACCATACCAAATACTAGTGAGAATGTGGAGCAACTACTGGAACTCTCCTATCAGTAGTTGGAAGGTAAAATTTTGAAAAACAGTACAGCAGTTTCTTACAAAGTTAAACAAACATCTACCTTATGAACCAGCCATTCTACTTGTAGGAATTTATCCAAAATAAATGAAAGTGTATACCCACACAAAGACTTGTACTTGAATAGCTGCTTTATTTTTAATATCTCCAAACTGGAAACAACACAAATGTACATCAACAGTGGAATAAACAAATTGTAGTATATACAACAGATTACTACTCAGCAATAAAAAGGAATGAACTGTTGTTATTATACAAGTAATAACATGGATATATATATCAAAATAATTATGCTGAATGAAAGAAGCCAGACCAAAAAAAAGTATATGCTGCATGATTCCATATATAGTATTTTAAAAATTCTAGAAAATGTAAGGAAATATATAGTGACAGAAAGCAGATCAGTGGTGCCTTGGGATGGGGCAGGAAAGGGTGGGAAGGATGGATTACTAAGGGGCGCTAGGAAACTTTTGGAGGTAATGTATACACTTACTCTTTCGATTGTGGTGATGGTTTCATAGGTATGTATATATATTCATCTCATCAAAACCAATCAAATGGTACACTTTAAATATGTGGTGCTTAATGTGTCTCAAATACAGCTCAAAAAGCTATTAAACTACACAAGTAAGACATTTTTGAATAATATAATGTCACTTAAATTTTTAAATTTTTCAGATTCTAGTTAGAATATTAAAAGAAGTCATTAAGACCACTATTATCTTGTATTCATTATTTGTTACTCTTTCTGGAGAGCCAACTTCCATTAGAAAAATAGAGGAATTAGTGATAAGATACATTTCAGAATTTCTCGAGAAGAGAACTCTGATTACCCAACAGCATTTCAATATACTCTAATAGCTAACTCTTACTACGTAACAAGCACTCTTCTTAACGCTTTATCTGTAATAACTCATTAATGCTCACCAGAACCCTGTGAAGGACTTGAAGCAAGTACTATTTGTCCCTATTTTAGATAGAGAAACCGAGGCACAGAGGGGTTAAGTAGCCTGCCCAAACTCACAGAGCTGTTAAGTTATAGAGGTGGGATTTGAACCCAGGGAGTCTGGTCCCAGTGTTCGAGTCCTTAAAGATCCCACAAATATTGCCTCCCTATGATTAAACAATGAGATATATTTCTATATATTAATAAAAGAAATGCTACAGGAATTGAAAACTAATGATAGGAATAAAACTAATTCCTAATTAAACTAATGTTAGGAATAAAAAATTCTCAAAAATGATAAAACAGGTATTATTTAGCAAGAATTTTAAACATAGCCATTATTTCTGAATTTTTCTTTACATATTTTAGTCACCTGTACCATATATGTATTGCATGTATTACCCTATTATTATTTTATTTAAAAATCTCCCAAAATGAGTTTTTATAGAAGTTAAAGTTAAATATATTAAGTAACTATAAATGTGCCCACCCCATTAAGAGTCTCAAAATAAATACAAAAGAGGGAAAAGGAAAATAAAATCTGTTAATCCATGAGATATGATCATTTTTCTGAGCTGAGAGGTAAAACAGATCACATGTGAAATCAAGCCACAAGAAATACACAGGCATACGCGCATGTGCACACACACTTGCTCACAAGAATGATGTTTCTGATAAGAGAATTTAGTATTTTAGCTTTTCTTTGCCTTTTTTTGGCCAAAGGTGGAAAATTACTAAGTATTTACAATCATATGACTCCTGTGTTAGAGTAACTTGGTAATATATGTCATCCAACTTCTTAATTTTCTAAATGAGGAAACTAAGATAACTGAAGTTAACAGCTCTGCTCAAGGTGAAGCAACCAGCTAACAACGAAGTCATAACTAAGACACATTGGCCTCTCCGCACATGAGTAGTAACACCTTTAGAAGTAATCACTACAGTTGGTTAATACCAACTTCTTAAAACAAAAAGGGAAAACATATAATAACTTGATACTTTTCTCTAAAATAAAGAAAAAAACAGTATAATTGTACTTCAGTTCTATACATATTCGCTTAAAAGGGAATGAAACCTAACTTAATAATTATCATGTAACCACATTAAAGGGCTAGCTATATATTCCTTCTTCTTAAAATTGAAATTCGAACTAGTTTTTTTTAAATTACCTTATAAAAGCATAAGATCAGCAATAACATTTACAAATATAAGCATCAAAATCATCCTAGATAAATACAGAATCCCTCTACTATAATAACATGCTGTTTTAAAATGCATTTCATGGTGATTAAAGCAGAGAGCACTCAGTTTTGTTTTTAATTACTAGATATAAGCCATAACATCCTAAAGTCTTGAAAAAAGCATGTAATACAGTTTTCCAACTAATGAACTATTATACTGAATGGGTTGAAAATTACATAGTAAAAAATAGTGGTAATCTCTGATCAGGGTATGGAAGCATTAGGGAGCTAAGATCTAGTCTCTTAATCTGGGTGGTACAAGCACCATATACTTGACTGCATACACTGTATGTTCTATCTCAATGTAAAAGTTCAAAACAAAACAAAACCAGAAGGCAAGTAAAATGGACTTAACTGTCATGGTACCTGATCCTGATTGCTCTGTAGAGCCACAACTGCCAGTTCCTCCTAAAGACAAAACACACAGCTAGTCCTTTCTATTTCTTGAGTTAGAAAAGGCTTGTAGACTATTAAAGGTACAATTACAGAGTTCCGAAAGGTTCCCTTAGTAATGCCCATATACTTTTGTACATATGGAGGTTGTCTTTCCACATGAGCTGAACATACTGAATACCTACACCTGGAAGTGGCCTACTAATTGAGACAATGGAAAGACCAGTGACTTTTAACTAAAATGAACCAGGAGAATATTAAGAATTTCACTGTTCCAGTCACTTAAATACTTCTGTCAAAAACATTCCCAATCAAAAATGCAATAATGTTATCTCCTCCTTTCTCTCTTATCCTCTTACAAATTGCCAAAAAACCTTATTTGATTTCCCAATATTGCCCATATTCTTTCCTATTTCTACTGTAATCTCCCTAGCATAAGCCTTTATTCCTTCTTGCTGGATAATTGTAAAGTCTTATTAATTCTAGTATTTTTCTCTTACTGAGAAATTCACACTTTCTGTTTTATAATACAGTTATTTCTATATATTTTATCTGCCCTGCATAATCTTTCTCTAGAGGATTTTATTCACTGGTACCTTCAGTTACACTTGCAAAGTTAAGACATGAAAGGTTTGATTGCTTCACTATGAGAATGATCTGAACAATTAAGATGTTGAATAAGAGCTTCATTTAAAGCTGATTCGTCAAGAATGAAACTCTCTACCCCATAAGAAAAGCAAACTTTCCTAAATGAAAATTTGGCAAAAAATTTTCTGAAAAATTGTAAGAAAAAAGTTGGAAAAGGGACTGTATAGCATGTGGCACCCGGGGACAAAGGGAAGATTATCTCAGTAGGAGATACTCTTACTAGGATGTTTTGAAGAAAGAAGATGACATTTACTATTAGGATTGGGAAAAAGGTTCGGTTTCAGGGATCTACATGAATGAAGAGTTCAGAATAAATTTCCTATGGAGTCTTGGAAGCCATCACCTTCCCACAAATATTGTTGGTGTCGCTGTTCAATAAGTATTTGTCAACTTGAATGACTTCAAAGGTAACTAACAGGAAATAAAATTTAAAGTTTTTTCCAATAGAAAAAAGAAAGTGAGACTATTACAGATTACGGAATAGAATTCCCTCCCTAGCAATTAAGAATATCCTCATTCTGCGGAAAATTTATTTTTGTGATTAATGAAAGAGGAGAACTAATATTCATTGACTGTCTGATATGTACCAAGCACTATCTAAATATTAGCTCACTTAACCCACAAAGCCATCTTATGAAATAGATATTGTCTTCGTTTCATAGAATTAAACAGAGTAAGAGGTGTTCTCATGTTCCTACACCCAATGACTTGATTCAAACCTAGATCTATTTAATTCAAAAGCCAAGAATACCTCATTAACAATGAGCCTACTTAGTAATTCAGTGACATTATAATTTCCAAGATAAATCTTCCAACCAGTTGCACTGCAATGGAGAATATGCAACCAAGCAATACTTTTGATTTTTATCAATTATACTCATTTACAAGCAAGAATATCCTTTGGGGCCTGTATTACTTAACGTTTCGATTCAATTAAATTAATATATATTAGCACCTACTACATAACAGTCACTTCCTTAGTGCTGGAAAATACTACCAACCCAGTACAGTGAAACTCAGTGCTCATTCTCAATTGTCATGACCTTGAACATGCACTTACTCCTGTGGAATGCAAGGGACTAAGAAAGCAGGACCCTCATCAGTCTTGCAGAGTTTGGTATTTCTAGGTCTTAGCCAATGCTAGGTACCTGGTAGGTACTCAAATATTTGTTGAATGGAAGAAAATTAGCATTCCTTGAGCACTTAATTTGTTCCAGACATAGTTTCAGAGAATGCATGTTTTATCACCTCGCTGGAATCCTAAGGAACACCAACAGAGGTAGGTTTTCACTATTCCCATTCAACATATGAGGTTGACAGTGAGGCTCAGATTCACTCACCCAGGATTTAAAGAGACTGACCCTAACCAGAGCCCCGGCTTTCCCCATATCATATCCCACTTAAGAAACCTTTTAATTATATGCACACTGCTTCAGTGTGATTTTTGAAATGCCCTCTCCATCACCAATTTGGTAAGTATGTATCTTAGGCTACTTTGCACTTTGGTTGCTTTAAAATACTTTCTAGAACTGAGAAATATTAATATCCAATTTTAAAATTAAAATTTCCTTAACAATTACTAAGAAAATACAAAAATGAGATGCAGCAGAATAAAATTCAAAATTATGAAGCAACCTATTCTCACTCAAGGACTTCTGAAGAAAGGAAATCAATAGGAATGAGAGCTCTGCTATGTCAATTGAAAAAGATTTTCTCACAATTTAAAAAATGCTGCATTAGAAACTGATAGATCGAATGTATTTTTTCTAATTGTAATTCTGGATAAGCTACTAGAGATCTTTTCAGTAGATTCAATTAATCACAATTCATAAAACAAGGCAAAGTCTGTTAGTACACATTAGAGTAAACAAGTCTTAAGTGCTTCAAAGTATTTTTAAGACTATATTTCTCAATCTTTTCATAACAAAATTTGAAAAACCATTTTATCTAGTACAGAATATCCTCAAATTAAGTCTGTAACTCTCTGAAGTATGTTAAAAAATATCACAAAGTCCAAAAATAAAATTTACCTGGACTCAAATTTGAAAAACACAAGGTTCGGCAGTGGCAAGTAAGATAAGAGGAAACAGAAGTGGAGTGTGAGAGCAGGTAGTAAAATCGAACATTCTGTACTATCTCTGGCAAATGAAAGTCAGGCCCTCCAATATGTGACACCACTGGGACTGTCACAAAGGCGGAGCAAGGTCTCCTGCATGAATCAAAAGGAAAGAGTTTCATAACTAAAGTGGTTTAATTTCAGATTACCCACATAAAACTGGTTGGTAAAAAAAAAAATCACACCCACTGCACAGATGAGAAAAACAACACGAGCGTTTTCAGGTTACACAGGCGGACGCCTTGCGCACCGCGTCACGTGAAATGCTCTAAGTTGCCAGAGGTGGGTGCCAGGTGGGCTGGCATTTGGATTTTGTTAAAATCTGCCTTGAGAGATCCCAGGCCTGTAAAGGGAGGGCAGGAAGGAAGGGCAAATTTCCCTGCGAGAGGGGGACTTGGAGACTGGATGTTTTCCGGGCCAGTGACCCGCAGGCCGGTCCGCCACGCGTGAGCGCGGCATGGCGAAGGCTGCACGCCGGGGTCCGGCTCCCAGTCACAGTTTCCACACCCCACAGGTCACCCTGACCCGGAAACAGTACCAATAGAGTAGCGGTCAAGCGTCGGGGGAGGCCGCGTGGAGGGGCGAAAAGGAAGGTGGGAGGGCGGGAAGTGCAGGCTTAGGCGGAGGGCTGACCGGGAAGGGCAGATGATGCCCCTGAGGCTGGGGCTGGGGTCGGGGTGGGGGTAGGGAGAAGAAAGCCCCTCGCGGGCGCGCGCGAACCGCACACACTCACCTGCCCCTCCCCCTCCCCGCCCGCCCGGCGGAGGCTCCTAGCTGCCGCGGGCCGCGCGCGCACGCAAGGCGCGCGCGCGCTGCCAGTCGCTTCCTCGAGCTCGCGCTCCGCCCGTTCAGTCCCAGCCCCGCTCATTCAAAGCCGGGCGCGCGCTCCGTCTCAGCCGCGGCTGCCGCCGCCGCCGCGCAGCTGCCATAACCGCCCCCGACTCGAGAAACCCTCCCCCTGCCCCTCCCCCTTCGCCCTCTTTGAAGGCAGTGCTCGGTTGTCTCCGGGCTCTCACTTCCGCACCCCGCCCCAAGGTCCTGTCTGGCCCAATAAGCGAGAGGCTACGGGTCTAGCGTCAGGGCTGGGAGCCAATGAGCG